>NC_046653.1:20337284-20677284 GCF_900324485.2 Mastacembelus armatus | reverse complement strand
GGAATACCAAGAGGAAACTGCAGTAATGAGACGGCACACTAGAGTACTTCCAAGGGGACTTTACCCAAAAATCAAATCAATTTTTCCAAGAGTGATGTCTTCAGGAGAATTACTGCAACTGATTACCAAACAGGACAGAAAACACACACTAACATCTCTGAAAAGAGTTTACAACCACGTCCATCCATGCACATTGTTGGGCAAACTGTAATGGCAGCATCATTGTTGCAGAAATATCTGGTGTTCCTGTACTCTGTTACAATCCTGCATTGATTTATGGCCCAGTTGTTAAAGGTCTAACCTGCAAATGAAGGTCTGTTACCTGCTCATGTGGAAGGAACAGCAGACTTTAGCAACCTGCTCCCTTCAGGGGCTGAGGGGTAAAAAAAAAGTTCATGAACACTGCTTTGTTAGCATAAGTTTGGCAAAATATGTGGCAATCTAGTACTCTGGATCTGCAAGCTCACATGTACAACGCCTGCGTGTCTGCAGTGTGAACTTTCTGACAAGAGAGCTTTGATGCATCATACTCCATTAGACAACTTCAGTGTGGTGAAGCAAAAGCCTCCAATATCTCAGCTTGATCTTCTCCCCAGCTGTTGCGGGGAAGTTGTCAGGATCCATCTCAGCATAACAGAAGGCCTTCAGCTTACCCACACACGTGCACTGGCATCTGCACTCAAAAACAGCCACATACATACACACCCGCAGAAGAGCAGCAACAAACAAAGTACACAGCTACACAACTTCAAGCACACCAAACGGTCTATCATTCAGCACTGCAGAGTGTCAGGCAGAAGATACATCATGCATTTTTTATGAGTGCTACTCCTATGATTGTGTGTGCGCTGGCCTGCAGCTACTCTTGTCTACCCAAAGCTCTGTCAATCCACACCTGGTATATTGCTGTCTAATGTATGTTTTATCACCATGCTGACATACAGCCAGCTCAGGAAATTCAAAATACATTGCTTGTCATCAGGATCACAATTTTCAAACAGCTTAATGTTCTGTTGGATATATCCTTTAACTACTGCTCTGTTAAACGAAACCACTCACCATCCCTTTAGCTCTGTCTACACACTTCACCTGAGCCAACTCTGAAACTATAATGTGAATGCAGAAATATCCAGTAAGCAATTTGTTGAATGACAAGAGAATTAAAACACAACATTTAGATGTTGTTTAGACAAAAACTAAAATTGGCAGATATTACCTTATGCTCTAACCTTTGATGGGTATTTATCATTACTCTCTGACACTTGAAGCCCAAAATATTAATCGTTTAATCAGAAATATATCAACAGATATGTCCAACCGAAAATAAGCCTTTAAAATCTTCTCATTTGGGGTGTGTGTCATGTAAATGTTCTGCAATCTTTGATGAGACAAACTGTTGTTATGACCTGGTTCTGCTCCTTGTTAACGGGCCCTGAGGGCTGTTCAGGTCAAACAACAATCAGAATCCACCTGCACTGGCAAGACAACCCAAAAGGCAGGATCAAGATAGTTATCAGGCAGCAGCTGTCAGTAGCACTGTAGCAATCAGACAGACTTGGCAGAGGAAGAGGACAAGGCTCATGAATAATTATGAGGTGTTAATATATTTTTTATTTACTAAAACCATCATAGGGCAGAGACCGATGCATTTGTCCATCTGCTTAAAACTGTAATGTAGTCAAACTTACAGAAAGGGATAATGAAACCATGGTGCAAAAGATATAGGTACTAAAAATACACAGGTGACACATCTGCCATAAATGACATAAATCCATTTATCAGTTAACTTCATACAAAGTGCAATAAAGGTTACCGTGCTTATAAGTATTTGGAGCACTCCCCTTTGCCCTTTAACCAGCAGCAGTTCCCTCTGGTTTCACCTGACGAGGTCAGACCATCTGCTGCAGGACACCTGGTTCTTGTTGCCCCTGAAAATAGTTCTTATGAACTGTAATGGGTTCTTTATGGACTTGTTGTCCTGCACAGTGGGATGCACTAAGAATGTGGGATCAATCAGACACCTGGTGGTGTTGTGTGATAAGAATCTGAAACATCTAAACTGCCTAAAACCTTTGCACAGTACTGTAGGTTGGCAAAGAGGATTGTCTGGAGTACATAACATATACACATGCATGCAAAAATGTACTCTTGCTCACACAGTCACATTCATGGATGACTAGATTAAGTTTACATTCTCCTGTGAAGCCACAGAGGCAGAGGGACAGCAGATGACATGCTGTCCTCTCTGTTGTGGTCCTAAATTATTTTATCAAGTCTGCTAGGTAGCCAACTCAAAGATAATTATCAGGCTACCTTACAGATTCTGCATCAGAATCTAATTTTCCCACCGTCTGCCTTTTATCAGCAGCATTTCAGGATTTGAAATGGATTTGTGAAAACAATAGTGCCTGAGGCTTTTGGAAGGTGCTGGAAACCATTAGGAAGACAGAAAGCTTTTGAATAGATCACACTGCTAATTACTGTCAATGAAAAAGCAAACCAAAAAAAAAAAAAAAAAAAAAATCAGTGGTATTATTATAACCCTGTGATATTAATTCGGCAGTGGGGGCAGAAATGAATTCAACCATTTATATATAACATCAGTAGGGAGTCATCACACCCCATTCAAACCTATACAGTACTCCTGTCTTACCTTTGCAATAAAAGGTGAGAAAGAAGAGAAGCAGTCCAGTGACCAGGTTCCCCAGGAAAGTGACCACTCCACAGGTGATGCCTTCAGGGACAGGGTACACTGTCTCAATAAAGAGCTCAAAGAAGATTGGCACGCTGCTGCTACAGAAAATGCCAACCAGGATACATGAAGTATACAGGGTGGCTGTAAAAAGCAAAAGAAAAAGTTGAACAATAAGTTGCAGTTACCTGGGAACTTTCATGCTACTGAATATCAAATCCCATCTGAGCAACTCTTTAAAAAGATGGCATAGTGGTCAAGTTTATGGAAGAGCAGTGGTGATTTATGCTACCTCCTAAGGCTTCCTATTGTGCCATTTGTTCTCAGCAGCACTAAGATTTATGACAAACCCTCATCCCAAAACAACATTTAATTTAGAATGCCACCCCCTAAGGTGGCAATTTACTACAGGATGGAACCAAAACAACAAGTCACCCAAGATACCTCTCAAGAAAAACCAAAGCAAACAGGATGCAGCTGACCAAAATTTGGAGTGCCACAACAAAGAGTCTGAATACTATAGTAAATGAAACTATTTCATTTTCATTATGGGTTGCTGAATGTAGACTGATGGACAAAAAAGTAAATTTAACTGTTTAGAATAAAATCTAAAACATAATGAAGTGTGTTAAAAGTGAAAAGGTTTGAATACTTTTTGACATTATTGTTCTTGTAACTAGGACTGGCCATGCTTTCTCATTCATTATCAGATATCAGACCATACATACTTTGTCACCTTTTTGCACTTAGTGGTTTTGGATAGTCCGATACTCTATGGACACATTTGGTTGTTGCCAATAAGGTGCCAAAGTGTGATGCCAGGCCCTACTATTAGCTCCATAAGGAGAAACTTTCCTCACAGAGTGACAAGAGGCTTTGATGGCACTGTGACAGCAATTCAACTTGAATTTCAAATTATTTTGCATTTTATTATACATCATATGTTGATCACGTTAAAATTAAATTTCTTGTTTTTTGAAATGTAAATGCACAGTAGTTTCCATAGTAAAAATCATGTCATTTGCTCCTCTGAGAGGACAAGGATGAAGTCAATATTGGCTGCTGCTGCAAAATATATGTTTGCAGAGCAATCAGAAAGTGTTCAGTATGTTTGGCTAGCTCATGGTGTAGTCTCAGCTGCAGTCCTTTGGCCAGGGCCAAAGTAAAACCTATGAATGTGTATTAGAATGGATGTGTGAAGAGATTAAGCCATCACCTCTGGAGCATTGCAACATCCTCCATCTCCCTTAACACAGCAGATTGGTCCAAATGAGTTCCCCATTAGCCTGCACGTTCCTTTAATCACAGTGCCTCTGAGGGCCCTCATGTGCCTGTAATGCAGAAGCCAGGCACCACTCATGCAGCCATCAAAGGCAGGCTTCACCCCTGTTCCTCTTTATTCAACCCTAATGAAGCACTGATATCAACCACTGCACACTCCCCCTGATGTTTAACTGGGCTATTTGCTACCAATTCCCAAAAGACTGTAGGAGGTCCCTTGAAAGAAGGAGATGTAGCGAGCACAGCAACAGAGAAACATGGGATGTATCTTATTGGCAACCAGAGAAGACAATCTTTTTTTAGTCTAGAAATTATGTTTGGAGTTTTGTTATGAAGACCTGACATATAAATGTCTTTTATATGAAGACTTGACATTATAAATTTAGAGTTGCAACCAACAATCATATTCATTATTTATTAACCTACATATCATTCTTTGTACAATGTCAGAAAATAGTGAATGATACTTATCATAGTTTCCTAAAGGTCAAGATGATCTAAATTGATTATTTTCTCCAGCAAGCAGTCCTAAAGCCAAAGTATCCAGTATGCAGGTTTACTGCATAACATGTATAGCTGATAACAGCAGAACAGAAGGATAATACAAAGTCTACTAAACTAATACACAAATTGTTTTTTTCTGTTTTTTTTTTTTTTAAAGAGTGGTTAGTTGTTGGCAGGAAGTGTGGAACTGTGTGTGAGCTACTGATGCTCCACACTGGGACAATAAGGGGTTTTGTTGCAGTATCATGCTGCCTCTATATGATATGCCAGGTGGATGAACAAAGTCAGAGCCTGGTTGCTGCAGACTGCCAGCGTCTGGGATAAGAGGACCTCTGATAGAAAAAAGCAGTGCCAGAGCTGGAGAATGATGATGGATGATGATGGATGATGATGGCTAGAATCACTGGCTTTGAACGACATGCTTGTATGCTCAGTGGCTTGGCTTAGTGATAAACCCATTAGGGACATTAGTAGACTTAGCTGCCTTTTCCTGACTGGACTGGTTTTGGCAAAAACTGAAAACACAATGCATCTTTTACATATTTGGAAAATATGGACATTTTTAAATTATTTTGGCTCTGTACTAGGCTTATATATGGTTATATCTGACTGAGCTTTTAAGGTCTTTGAGTGTTTACATCAATACCTGCTAAACAGTACTAGACAGACATCTGCTGATCTGTGTGTGCTGTAGACACAAGTCATTTATTGACTGCCAAGAAATTTCTATCACAATAAAAGGTAAATGTATTTAACTTTTGGTTCCATCAAATGGGCTGCAATTCCAACATTGCTAATCTAATATACAACACCCTCAAATTAATGATAAAAGTCAGCACTTTAGTCTTAAACCTACTGTTGCATCTCAAATCCAGTCCACACAAAATATTTCACTGTTCAAACGCTGAAAGGCTGGTCTATGTGCAGTAAGCTGGGATACATAGGAAGCACATCTGTATTTTGGTCCACCTAAAATCCACATAATAAGTCAGGCCGGACTGCCCTGCCTTTGGCAAATCTATCCACCAAATTAATTTTAGCTCTAGGTTGTTTCAGGGGCTCCCAACTGCTTGTTTGCAATGTAACCCTGACAGGAATGCTGTTGTGAACCCACCTGCAGTGGAGGGGAAGTGAGTGAATCTGCTCAGAAAGGTAAGTGTGAACCAGGTAGAGGACAATGAGGCTCCTGCCAACATCAGCACCAAGATCAGTTTCAGCATCCCACGGATAGAGTCTGCAAACCTGAGGGTGGGTGGGTGGAAAGAGTATAAAAGGAGAAACATCAATATATAAAAATAGCACTGATGCAAAGCTAAAAACACATGATCAAAAAGAAAGCAAGATTACTGAAGTGAATAAAGGGTGCTGCTTCTAAAACAAGAGGCATCCTTCATAAATACAATGAGCAACTATGCAATTTCTCAGTGTCTGTTTCTTCTGTGACTTGTGTCATCATCTATTACTGCCGACATGCATTGTTTCAGAAAATGGCTAGAACATTTCCTTCTCCCAGTTTCTGAGTGCATCAGTTGTACTAGTCATTATTCCAAGGGTTGATTCAATTTGTCCCACCAGCTAAGCAGGCAGACTTGAGATGCACATTGTATTATATTGTGGAAGACAAGCCATTGGGCCATTTCCAAACTCTCTCATTGTGGTTTCTCTTTGCAGCCGTTTCTGAAACCCTCATAGTTCATTAAGTCCTCTATGCTCCTCTGGGTATGCATATGTATGCTTGTGAAAGATTAGATGAAGCTACAGAAGCCTGTAGCAAAGACAGACTAATTACTTTTGTTTAGTTGCTCACAGACAAGATGCTTGAGAAAAGAGGGCTGAACGTGAACAATGAATTTAATGCAAGAATAAGAAGTGTTGGAAATGGATGATTAGTTCAGCTACGTTGTAAAGTTCTGTCAGTTCTGCTGAGAGCGATGGGATGAGGGAAATCATCTTTTGGATGGATCAGAGCATTCTGGGATGGCATTTTTAGATGACAAAGTCTCCTGAGGTTTCATGAGCTGCCATTCAGTCTTCGCAGACCTGAAATCACTGTGAGATCATTTAGAGCAGGCTAAGGGGCATACCATGATGAAATCTGTTGGTCTTTTTTTTGATAAACTGCTCTACTGCTGTCATATTTCTGTTTTGGAGAGTGTACTGACTATAGTCTGGTCAGACCGCCAAGTACTTGACACTAAACAGAGATGTCTGGGTTCCCTTCCCACAGCTACACCCTCAAATCTGCATCACTCACCGGCCACAGGTTGGCATGCATCCACAACTATTCAACCACCCCTGGTGTCAGAGAGGAACACAATCCTTAGTCTGTACCCAGCCAAGCCCTCGTTTCTTTGCAGACAGAATCACGAGTTACTCTGCTGTATCAGCTCCAATCAATCCTCCAGGAAGAAACACCATAAGCAGCTTATTTGCTTGGTCACTGAATTTGCAAGATACGTCTGGTTTAATAGAGTATGAATTAAACTAATACAAAAGAATGGAGTTTAGATCTTGAGGACCACAGGCTTACGGCTAACGGTGAGCATACATAATATCCAACCACCAAAGGTATTGTGTTTTTCAATGTAAGGCCAGCAATATTCCGTTTCTGTGCCTGTCAATGAATTCTCTTACGACTAAACCCAATCTTCAATGCTACAAAGTAATGCTTGTGCAGTCAAAGCATGCTATACAGTTCTTTATTCCCCTGTGCCACAGAACCCAACCGTTGTCCAAAAACAATTAAAACCACATCAGTGAGATATGATGTCACACTGGGTGAAATGTTCCTTAAATAAAATTAACATGGCCACTCTAATATATTTTGATTAGAGCATCAAATTTGTATAAATTCACAGCTGCCAACAAATGCATTATTTACTCCCATCTCAGTGACGTTTGTTGAAAAATGGTGCCAAGTTGCTTGAAGAAATGACTGCATCTTTCATAAAAATGCAATTATATGGCACCTTTTTTATTTGCATCCTTAATAGAAATAGAAGGGCTTGCCACAGACATGTCAGGAAAGTATTAAAACCTCTTGGTTGGTTTTGGAGTTTTCAAAGGATTTTGATACAAAAATACAGAATAATATTGGTCAAAAAGACACATTTCTCTAAAGGGTTTCAAGTCTGCAGTACTGTCACTCAGTGCTCTGCTCTCACTACTCAATGAGTAAAGAGGGTTGTGCCATCTCATGCAGTAATGTTGGAATTAAAAGCCTATCTTTTACAGTGCTCTAACAGGATTTATTGACCATTAAGATAGCATCATTGAAGTCATGTAGAATTGGATTCCATTGTCTGCTTTCCCAGTACCTGCAGAGTTTGACGAATTAATATCAGTCTGTTCAATTGATCATTTATGATTTGGGCCTGTCCATGTTTTTAGTGGGACACATGCAGTAAATAATCAGGTGTAGATGGTATAATATCACAGATTGTTCCTATTAGCAGGCAAAACAAATTAGGCACTAGCTGACAAGTCATTTGTGCTTGCTCTATCTCATCTCATCCACATGGAGTATTATTTGTAAAAGAAAAGAGAAAAATATGGTTCTGTTTTCTGCCACCTCTTTCTTCCTCAGCCCCTCTTCCTGCTCTGTTCCAGGGGCTTGTGATGAAAAGACAGCAAGGGACTCTTCTTAGTTATTCTTTTTGTTTTCCTCAATCTGTGAATAAGGTATGCAACATGGCACTGTGATCCAATCAGTTTTTGTCTAGGGCACGTTATTAAACAGCTGCCAGAATGTATGTTTCTGTGACGGTGCCACACCTTGAAGCATTCACCACAACTAATTGAACCTGCTGTATTAAGCTCCCTGCCATTCAACTATCCACTGGCAAGACACAGGCAGTGAAATGTTTGCAAACAGCCTGTGTTTTTTCTGGCAAAGTGCAAGTGCAGATCCCCTAAGAAATTTAGCTTTGCAGGAGTATAAGCCACTTAAAATTTGAAGCAACACCTACAACACAAAAAGCATTTAAAGGGGGCCATTTCCTGCTCCCTGTGGCAAACTGTGTTGAGCACTGACACAGTACTGTGCTAGCTGGAGGAAGAGGGCCAGCTAGTGGCATATAAGAAGTCACATCTCAACATTAACAACTTAATGGGTGTTAGTGTATGAGACGGAGGACAATAATTGCTCTCTGCTCTGTTCATTACAACGAGCTTTCCTGGGAATGTATATAATGATGCAAAGTTGCAGCGAGTTGATGAAGAAAGAGAAGAAAACAGCGGAGAGAGGAAGCACTTGGTTTTAAGGGAGCAGAGACAGACAATAATAAAGATACAGTTGAACTTCTGTTTCTGCTGTTCTAAAGCAAATCTCCAACAAAAGGACTCTAGGTCAACTGCATTTATAAGCATTACAATCAAACAGCAGACATCAGAAAAAAACATATATGGTGCTTAATGAATGTCTTCTTCCTGCAGATGACCCAGAAGCAACAGTTTAATTTCTATAATGTTTTAACTTAGCTTATCTTAGCATACCGCACAGATAAATGGGCAGCTGATAAATTAAAGGTAAAACTTATATTCAGTGTCTTAGTAAAGTGCTGGGGCAGATCAGCTTCAGTGCACCTTGGCATTGGCTCCACAAGTCTTATTTCTTATTGTACCAGTGACCATATTTGTTTGCGTTATAAAAATGAACAAAGCAAAATGCCAATAAACATAGCACAGCCAAACATACCACACTGCTGCCCACAACTCACTGACATAATCCCTGACTGAAACAAGTTCAAACCCAACCACCACCACTCATGTTTAGCACAGTTAGAGCAAATGATATGTAGCAAATTGTTAAAGCCGAGTTTCATTTCACTATCAACTGTTGCACCAAAAAGAGAGCAATCAATCCCTCCACAGATTTGGAGTCTATGTAATCAACACTAATAATTCAACAGCTCTGTTTACATACACTTTCATCTCATGCTGCAAACAGTTTCATTGATTAACAGTGGGGAGTTATGGGCTCATTTCCCTGATTACAACTTAAAGAAAACAGTGGGCCTGCCTTGAAGTGCTGATTGGGCTGCAGCCTGTGGTAAACATATCCGTCAGAGCATGAATGAATCCGTTGCTTTTGCAGACGCCACACTTTGTCTTTGCAATGTGACTCCCTATCCATCAATGGAGGTAAAGTGGCAGTTGCATTAGCATCTACTCCCCTCACTCTATCATAGTGTCACTGGATTCAGATCATACATTAAAAGAGAGTAGATTAGATGATGGGAGCAAGAGAGCCCCCCCCCCCCCCCCCCCCCCCCCCCCCCTCCCTGCCCCCTCCCCTCATGTTGACCTTCTATTGTTCTTTACGTGAGATTTATCAGTTATTAATAATGTTCTAAACAGTAAAACTTCCTTAGTGTGACGGGGAAAGACTTAATTGCCATACCTATGTATACCAAGTGACCAGAGCTAGTCCACTCTGAGGAAAATTCAAAAGTTATGAGTTTCTAATCATGTTATTCAGGTAGCAGAGGCATAGGAAATGCCATTGCAGACACTATGAATCGATTATTTCCACAATTAAAGGACAGTATTGTCTTTCCTGTATTTCTATGTTGCACCAAAGGTATATTCATTCGTACACTGCAACAGGTGGCTTTCATAAAATGTAAACCTTCCAGTCTGAATTACTGTTGCAGATGTGGTGTGTTGTGTCCAGGTGGAGTTGCTTTAACAAGAAATGTTCCTTGCATTCAAAGCATATTTTCAGTGTAATGTAGCAAAAACTGTAGCAAACATTTTTTTTTCACTGCAGTTGTGAAGCAGACAAGAGTTGTAACCTTTTACCATGTTGTGGTCAGTGTGTGGTAATTGTCCATCCATTTTAGAGACAACACTGCACTAGGTTACGGGATTACATGTGGAATATGCCAGATGCAGCTACAAAGAATATCTACAAATGTAAAAGGCTACAATAAATGCTTATTTTCTAATTTAATGCCTCAGTGGTTTCATCAAATTTTCACTGAGCTAGGTGGGATTAGCCTAATCAGACTGAATTGCCATTTAGTTATTGCCTAAAAGCTGAGAAGATTAGAGGGACGGGGAGGGGCAGTGGGGGCAATTCAGAAGTCAGGAACAAGGGAAGTGTGGCATTATATTTATGTTCCCTTTTAAGTTACTTCAAACCACATTCAACAGTCACACGATAAGGAAGCAAAACAATAACAGATAAGAAGGCTATCCAAATACATAGAGTTTGAGAGTGGGAGTATAGCTTACCTGGCCATTGCCACTCCAAACACACACCCACCAACAATCGACCAGAAACCAATCCAGCCTGCATCCACCTGTGTGGCAAAAAGGAAAAGATAGTTAATAGTTAATTATGCTACACACTCCTATTCTCTGTTATATCCCTTTAACATTCAGATCAACCAGTTGGTAGTGGGGATGTTATAGGGATATGTAGAGAGTCTTTCCTTTTCCTTTAAATTGTTCACTATGCAATCTCCAACTGTGAGGACAGAGCTAGACAGAGAGTAAATGCCTGGATATCAATCACTATACTTTTACCACCTGCTGTGAGAACAGCAATGTATATGTGTTTGTGTGTCAGACTGTTGTCCTTTAATATTTACACACATGAAGTCCAGATCTTACATTTGGTCTTAAAGTCAGGAGAGAACATTTTATGGGCAAGGGACAACCACGAAATCAATAAGAGGTAACATAAAGCAAGAGTACTGTACATATGTGTGCACACATACAATAAAACCAACCAGTATGTGGCACCCATGTGAGAATGTCTCAGAATGCCAGAGATGACAGTTGGTTTCCATCAATCTCCCAGAGGCAATAATTCAAATTCACCCAAATCCACCCAGATGGAAGATGTGACTGCAAGAGGCAGTATCTAAAGTAGGATCCAGTGCTTTTTGCTTAATCATTTTTTGCAATGACCTGTCAGGAAAGTCTATAATGAAGAAAAGTGGACTATCAAAGTTATTAAATGTAAAATGTATTCTGGCTCAGAAAGTGATGAATGTCAAAATGTCATTACATTTGATCCAAATTACACTCCACTCCAAGTGTTCTGTGTGGGCCAGCCACGCTAAAAGCTCATCGGAGAGACACATCTTTTGTTTGCATGGCCTGAGGCAGCATGGTGAGGTGAACAGCACCTCCCCCAGTAAATGACAAGGATCAAAATATTTGATTCACAAACATTTAAACACCCACAAACCCATGGCACACAGAGTCGCTGCTTATTATCTATGTAGGCTGTGTAGCACAATTTCAAAGGTTTCCAAGGCATATAATGTCGCATCAGTCGATGCACCAAATTAGGAATCTAAACACAAATTACTTGCCAAGCTATTTCAATTCAGAGATGCAAATTACTATGTTTCATGTTTGGGTGGAGAGTTAATTAACTGCTGTATTCTTAGTGCTTTGGAATCTAAAAAGGGCCACATTTGAAGCTTAATCATGTCTACTGTATTGTGATTGTGTCAATAAACTGGAGATGACTGGTGTCAGGGAATGCCAGGACCTCAGGCTCTTGTCACATTAATGGTTGTTTTCCTAATGTTCTCTCTTAGTCTCTTGCTAGATGCCATTTTAAAATGATCATCAAAGCCTATATCATTAGCGTTAGTTCAATATGGTACTCCAAATCCAGGTCACTTCACGTAATCCCAGAAAATCCACAAACAAGGAAGTACTCTATCTAATGGCAGAGCATACATTCTGATAAAGTTACACATCTCCAGAAATGTGGTGCCTTAAAGGAATAAAAACAGAAAACTAAAAGTAGCACACTGTCCCAGCCTTTCAGTTCTGTGCATTCTTAATGGTTCATCTCCATTAAAACAGCAATTACATATAACTGATGAGCACAGCACAGAACTTTACCTACGTCATACGCATTATGGTGATGCCAAGCTCAGTGCTTAATCCTTCTGTCTGCAGGTTTAGCACACTTCCCCATGCAGAGCTCACACAGTGGGTATTTTAAGGCTACAGGAGTGCAGTTACTTTCTCAGATCATCTACTAATGCCACAACGGATTCTAACCAAAATACACCTTAGCACTGTCAAACCATCTCACCATCCGTTTATGTTTGAATGGTTCTTGTTCTGGTCTCACCCTAACTCCTACTTCCTATTTAATTACCATCACAGTGGAGAGTAAGCTGTAACAATCTGAAGGAAGGATGGACTGACTGTATTGGACAATAATGCACAGTCTGAGGTGCTATTAATTGAAAAACTACCACTGGGACATGAATGCTTCAAAGCAACTGGCCAATTCTGTTGTTTCTATTTCTTCTTGCGCCGAGAGGCAAGCAGTGTGTCTACAGGGCTGGAGTAAATGTGGATATATTTTGTGTAGCAATATTTTTAATGGCCACTAGATGTTCACTGAGAAACACTCTAAATAGATGGAAGTGAGCTTCGCTTGTGGCAGTAACCTGCTCCCCAAATCACTCCAAAGGGGGTAATCCCCACTTGTGGGTGCTGTTTTGATCTCAACAACCTTTGTACTCTGTTTGCTGGTCACAACAACAAAAGTGTTTCAAGGTAGAAGTACAAACCTGAACTCATTATTATACTCTCTCTACTCTTTCATTCACAGCATGATATCTGTGAACAAAGAGCTGCCTTGGTGCTGGAACAGGTTTCGTCATCTTCAGGGCACATTTCTTTTGTCAATCAGGAAACTTTCCAACAACAGTTTTAAGACCCTTAGAAAATGAGTCTAATCTGATGACAACGGCACCGGCTGCTTTGCAGCAGCCATCGACACCTCATACATACGACAGAAGCATGTACTGTAGATTCTTTTGGGAAGAACCTTGAAAAACACAGCTGAGACCTGAGATCTGGTAACAAACTAAGAATAAATGCCTACATGAAGAAGATCTAGCAAATTAAGCGCCGTCAAATGTGTGCACTTTAGAAGACGGCATTTAACATCTGCAATAGAGACACTAATAATAAATGAGTAAGAGAGTCTGCAGCACCAAACCTGCCTCTATGAGATGGAGCGGAAAAGAAAAAGGGGGAAAGAAAGAAGTATCCAAAAGTAGACAGAAACCTCCAAATAGGACAGACAGTGGAATTGAACCAAGATGATTGGAAATTTGCATGTAGATGTGATGTATTAGATCTAATGCTGATGTGCAGATATCTCCAGACGGACATACACTTTCAATCACAACACACTGACACAGGCCACATACACAAAATGCAATTTGTTCCAGTACAATGCAGAAATTAACAAAGGACCAATGCATACAATTTGTCAGTGAGTTTGTGAGTACACCTGCATATAACAACATATCTGCACCAGAATGAACAAATAATAAGAAAGCATTAGGAAATTAATAGAAAGTATGAAATTGCTCTCTTGCTATCAATGATTTGCCTGCAGCACTGACTGCATATTTTAAATTATCAGAGGAGAAAACTCAGTAACATTTTTTCAAGGATGAGAAAAAGATAATAAAAGAACAGGGAGAAAAGATCAAATCAAAAATGTTTGTTCCAATGCAAATTCATGGGAGCTTAGGGACAGAAAGAAAGAAAAAAATTGTTCTATATAGATCACATCTTGTGTTTGTATGAAATGCTTATTTAACTCCTAGCACAGAATTTCTGCACTGTTTGGATCTTACAGAGTCAACAAAGCTTATAGCAGAAAACAGGATGAGTTATAGCTACTGTTTGGATAAGCAGGTGAGCTTAAAAAAAAAAAAAAAAAAAAAAAGCAGTATTTGCGTCTCCTAATTTCAACACAACTTTAAGAATAAACATCACCACGCCTGAAGAACACAGAAAAGTTTCCAAAATCTACTGGTGCATTAGAACTCCTCCGCCTCACATACCTTTAGGTGCACCACTATATTGTTGCAATTATTTTTAAGATCAAGGTTTTATCCTGTAACATAGCTTCTCTCACTGCAGCACACCTTTATTCTTAACATTTTTTATCTTCTTAGCTAGCATGAATAAAAGAAACGTGGAAGAGAGAGAAAATAAAATACCACCTTCTGACAGTGGTATAAAGATAGAGGTGTGACAAGAACTGTCTCATCCTCCATTCTCCTGTGTGATCTACTCTCCAACAGCATCTGTCTGATGATAACCTTGAAAAGACCCCCCGTTTGTCTTTCGACATACTGCTGTGTTGACATGCTGAAGATGCAAACAACTTGGAGCTTTTGGACCTGCAACAGACAGCCAGTCCCACTCAACATGTCTTCTTCTTTCACCTGTCTCACACTCAAAATGGAGAGCAGGCAAACAAATGATGAAATGCAATTGATTGGGCCCTTCACAAAAGGTGGACCAAAGGTCTGAACAGGTTCATTGATTAGAAAAAAGAACAAGAAAGATAATCATTAGAACAAGACAAACGATCATTTCATCTTCTATTTTTAGGTTCCTAGAAGTGAATTTGTTTTTTGTCTGAGGAGGGACAGTGTTTTTGAACTTTCAAGTGTATTCACAAAGGACAGGCTTGAGTTAATAAATCATTGTAGAAAAGCTCAGCTGTCTGGAGGGCTTTAACAGTGCAGTAAACTTAGAATGTTTGTATAAGAAGCTTTCAGGGTAATTATCCTTAAACATCTTCAGTATTTCAGACCTGCTTTAAAATGTAGTGCATGCTTTCTGTGCATTGCCGATAAAGCACCAACTGGACACTGACAGACCTCAGCCTCTGAGGCAATGATGAGCTTTTGAAAGATATTTCATGATTGCAACCATGAGAATGACGAGAACCCTTACCGGCTATTCAGCCCATTGTTCATTTAAGTGGGATTGTAAAAGCTTTGCAAATTGCTGGCACAGTGGAGGTTTTTAAAATGGGAAAATCAAACCTGTAAAATGGACTCATATGGATTCATTCTTGGTTACAACTATTACCCATCTATAAGATAACCAAGCTGAAAAAGGTAACCAAGATAAAAGCTGAATAAGATAAGATGCATTTTATTCATCCCCAAGGGGAAATTCAGGATGTTCAAATGATGATGCAAAATACTGCATTGACCCAACACATTTTTACAAAAGGCAGTTAAAATAAGTACTAAGGATTGCACCTTTTTGATAGAAAGATCTTTGGAACGGCTTCTCACACAGATTTGGTGCTAAAATGTGCATAGGAAAAAATGCACACTCCATAGCCACTATAATTCTTGCTGTTAGTGACATTGCTTTAGTGATGTTCCTTTTAATTCAAATCTAAAATATTTACAAGATTAAAAGTGAGATGTTATTCTGTTGGGTTTGCTTGCTGCCCACCTGGCTGACGTTGACTGGTGTAAGGATCATGTCAAGGACTCCCGACCAGCCGGCAATCACTCCTGTAGGGACTGCATAGGCCAGTGATATCATCAGAAACCGCAGGTTGCTAAGAAGAGAGGGAAAAAAAAAAAAAACATACACACAAATTAGAGATGTAAAATTCAAATTTTCACTCTTAAAATATGAACCACATATGTCTTGGAACAATTTCATGACATGCTGGACAACACAGTGTTCTGTGAAAAGACAATAAGTATTTAAATTAATTAACTTAATTAACTAGTAGTTTATTTATTAAGCAACTTACTTATACTGCCTGAAACAAACCCATTACTAAGACAAGCTCAATTAGTGTCTTCTGGGTAAAACTTTACTTCTCATTTGAACCCAATCAGATGTCAATATATAGTTTACAGCACATCAATAACTGCTTAACAGAATTTGTTCCTTTTAACAAGCAGTGGTTTGCTCAAAACAAAAAGCAGATTTTGAAATGAATTCAGTGAGGCATCCACAATGTCCCAGATTCCATCCATCATTACAAGGTTCAGCATTTCCACATCTTCTGTCTTCTACGTCTGCTATTTAAACCAAAACGGCTGATGTTCTAATATAACATAATAAAGTGTACAAAAAGTGAAGGCATCTGAATATATTCCTTGGCACTTAATTTAAAGCAACAGGACACCCTCAATTGGAGGATTCATTATTATATTCCAACCACAAAATGTCACTAATAAATGCATAGTGCCTCCTCCAAGTATAACCTACATCCTAACATCACTGGCTTGAGATGAAACAGGGAAAGATGCATAATCGAATGTCTACTTCCCCTCTTAGAATCTGGAGGCCTGCCATCAGATCCAGTTAGTTTTCTCTATATTGTTACTTACAGACATACACACTTACCTCTGTTTCATCATCATGCTCCTGTCACAGCAGTAACTCTATCCTTGTGATAGGGACGGAGGTAACCTAATATGTGAACACAATGGCCAGAGTTGCCAGAATAAAGCTGAGAGGTACAGCACAGGCAGCTACATATGCCTACTACTGAACATATGGTACACAGCCATGGTGAGTTCTTTGCTTTCACATTTTCATTGACAATGAAGTCACCTTTTTAATTTCTTATTTTATCTGACCAACAGTTTAAAATTAAAAAAATAATCAATTTACAATGATGTTACTATTTTAAGGCAGAGAGCTCTCACATTTGAGAAGGCACTTAGACATGCTTGCTATATAAATGTCTTTATTATTAATTATTAAAACTGTTTGCTTCACTGTCAGTTAACCAACTATTAAAATGGCTTAAGTTTCAGCACTAAGCGTACTGTCGACTGATGGCTGCTTATCAGGTTAACTGAAATCAAACCGCATTAAAAAGAATGAAGCACCATCTTCCATCTGTTATAAATAACTTCAGACTACAAATATTGTGCTGTGGGGTCTGTTGCAAGCTGTCTGCTAATATCTCATCAGGTCACAGTGAACTATGCACAACAGGGGGGAAAAGGCATTAATATGCCTAGTTATTTATGCATCTGTAGTATGCACACAGAGAGCTCACCTCTTTAGGGTATATGGCAGCCCTCCAATCCAATCCCTACAATGCAAACCAGCTACAATCACTTGGAACACCCACGCTAATCACCTTCGCCCAATGAGGTGGCATGCTGATTTAAATCAGTACCACCCTAACAATGTGATTAGCATCACTGGGCATCTGACAAATGAGGTAGGGCTGGCGGACCAGGCAGCAGATTCATAGATTGTTTTGTTTTCCTTCTCCCGTGTTTTTGTTTATGGATGCTATTTAACTCTAACATTTATTCTCCAACCGCTTTGTTCATTACAATGCAGGCAGCATCCTGAGCGGTATCATGCAGGGACATCTGGAGAACACCTAGAGGCTCCTGCATCCTTACTATGGCTTCAAGTGCTCAATACAGAGACACAGTTCGCAGACACACACACACACACACACACACACACACACACGTAAACACACGCAAACGCAAACGCACACAAACGCACACAAACACACACACACTGGGGGTGGTGGGGGGGCTGGTCTCAACACATTCAACACATCACCTTTACAGCAAGAGCACTGCTGTTGTGAACATATGCACAGCCTTTCCTTTTCCTGACATTGGTGCACTTCAGACAATGAATCACTTCTGTTCACAGAAAGCTTTGACTCCACAGAAAAACAAGCACCACCTGTCTCCGTGGCAGGCCTGTCTTGTCCTTAGCAGTATGAAGCTACTTGGCCTAGGAGAGAGTATGGGGACAGTCGTAAAAGTACTATGATAGAGCACCCTCTGTGCTTTTTTCCCCAAGCACCCTTTTCATTAACCTTGCTACAACAGCAGGAAATCAATATCCATGCATCTTTTTCCCTGACTGGGAGCTTATTTAGATAACCAAACGTAAGCAAGCAGACATTAGGTACTGGGTAAGAGGAGGGAA
Organism: Mastacembelus armatus; assembly: GCF_900324485.2. NCBI lineage: Eukaryota > Metazoa > Chordata > Actinopteri > Synbranchiformes > Mastacembelidae > Mastacembelus > Mastacembelus armatus. The sequence continues at coordinate 20,659,058 of NC_046653.1, read as the reverse complement.
CTTTTTTTATTTCCCTGGCGATGAAATATTTCCAAAGAAGTCCCAGAGCTGGCAACATCATCAGCTAAGTGCCATTTGTCCTTGGCAGTTCCAGCTGGAGCATCAAAATAACAACTTGCAAAGTTACAGTGAGTATGACTGGGAAGGCGGCGATAATCAATACTCAGACTTTAGGCTGTTTAGCATTCCCTCAGATTGTGACCAGAATAAAACCATAACTTTATCCCACGTGTAGAGATATTCAGGCTTCAAATTAGACTGCTGCTGTGGAAGCAGATGTGAACAGCTGGATGCGCTCATCAAGCTGAAGATCATTAACCACTGCTCAGACCATGACAGGGTAAATGGATGAACAGATACGTCAATGGATAGGTTATGAGGCTGACTGACTAGCTGGCAGCTACCTTCTGTCACTGTGGAGGCCACAAAGTGTTGCCATTTTGTTTGTGCCTACATATACAAACTTTTCTATGCACTTGTCCAATCTGTATCACCCTGTATCAGAACAGGTCCTGACAGCCTGCCTGCCACTGGTGAAAATGAACCAAAACAATCATCTAAATAAGGGCAAACAGCTCCGCAGAGCAGCACAATTGTTAATTCTCTGTGGGTTTTCATTACAACCAAACATTTTCACAGCAACACAGCATTTTTACAACATCATTTAATCAATTTTGACCTTATATATTAATTAGTGGAGCTTTAAAACGGAACTCTTTTCTGAAGTGTTTTCATTATTTCACCTACCTGCTATATGAGGAAACATGGACACAAAGATGCAAAAGTCCTTTTCCTGCTTTATGTCCACACCCTGTGAGAGAATACTAATGACTTGATGCTGTTGTACTGAGATACAACATGCTGCCCAATCAGGTCTCTGGAAGGCTGCCTATCACAAGTGGAACAGAAACCCTTTCAGCTGGATGGCCTATTTAAGTTAGTGAGTCTGTGTGTGTCTTTGTGTATGTGTACATCAGTCCAAAATGAAGCATTAGGACAGTATCTGCTTGGTCTGTGTCATCTATCTAAGGGAGCTCTTATGGGGAGTTAAGCCTTTCTGTGCTGGTCAGAGGCACTGTAGTGAAGCTATTTCTTACTGCATGTGGAGCCAACAAAGCTAGGCCAACTCCCTGGCCGGCATTGCCCAGCTTTTCTTCTTCTCCAGCCCTTTAATCCCTGGCCACTGCCATGGGCGTCATTCTTCCACAAGCCAGGCAATGCTGTTTCCTCATGGCTCACAAGATAAATATTGCATGAGTAGAAAATCTGAGGGGGAAGGTGGGGATCGGGTGTTGTAGGTTTATAGTGAAGTGTGATTCTATCATCGGCCCTGGTTCTCCTTTTAGATCACCCGTTATGCTTTTCCCAGACAGGAAAAAAGACAAAGGTGATGAAATATCAATAAATGCGTTCCACTAATCCTGAGATTTATGACCTTGTCATAACACATCATCTCTCTCTCTTAAACCATGTGCATCTGTGGATTTTTGAGAATATAAAGCTAACTGACCGTGATGGTTTAGATGCAGGAGATGATGTGGTTTTCAGCAGAGACTAGTACATTATAGCTTAGTAATTAATCTAGAGGGAAGGCTGAAGTTTCTTTGATAACAACCCAAGCAGATGGTGAGTGGCAGATCCAATCATTAAGATTCCATATCCTTCTGCTCCAGAAGATTCTGTCACTTTAACTTTTTAAGACAAGAAGCTGCACTGCATCAGCAAATAAGAAACCAAACTACACCTAATGGATTTGTAGACACAGCAGTTAGAGGGCAGTGCAAAAAAGGTGCCACAGAAATCTGCTCCTGACTGCTCTCTTGGAGTCTGATGTCATAAAAGATGACAGCACCTGAAACTAATTTCAAATGCAGTATTGAAGTCTCACTTGCTTTATACGTCTACACTGGAATTGAATCAAGGGCACATCAAGTTAGGCATACTGAATAATGGACTCAGAACAGTCTCACTAAAAACAGTATTAGTCTTTCAGATGACTTTGTGTGTAGATACTAGATATGTGACAGCGTGTGGGTCTGCATTTACCTAAGAAGTCTGCAGATGCTGCTCCTGTAACTGAGTCTCTGGCTTGCAGCAGCCACGCTTGGAGGCATTGGCGGGCGTGATGGGAAATAGACCAGGACTGCCACAAAAAGCACAGCAATTGCAGTCAACTCTGCCAGAGCACAGTGACACAGACAGAAGAGAAATACATGTTATTTCCATAGATAAGACAGACCAGTTTGACATTATAAAATAAAACTCACCATCACTCCTCTAAAACCATCCCTGGAACAAACAGACAAGACCACAGACTAAATACAGGCCCACGTCTCACAACCATGGTTGATATTTTAACGTATTTCTCATGGAAAAAAAAATCATTTCACAGTATGATTATTTCTAAAAGCTATATTGCATACGAACCTTTGATTACATCACACATGAACTGATCAAGCAGCAGCTGCCTATTACTCTGATGGAGTTGCATTCCCACTCACATTGATCTACTATACTCCACAGAGAGGTAGCTGATTAGGACCATGCAAATTTTAATTTACTTCATATGTCTGTCCTTTTTCTTTGATAACCTTCAAAACTTTAGGTTAACAAAAGGTGCCTGCTTTGTTCTTAAAAATGAATAACAATTCTACCTTAGGTTAAACAAAAGCCACAGCCTCAATCGATTACAGCACGCTTGTTTCTTATTTCAGCCTGCTTTTAATTTTCTGAATCAGTTAAGCATAACAGTCCCAGCAATCTATTTTTCAGAAGGCAGTTATTAAGATTATAATTGGAATTTTTTGGTGTTTGTGCAAAATTCTTTGATACCCTCGCCTGATTTTATTTGTGTCCTTTTGTGTCCCCGACACGATGCTGAAATGATGCGTTATCGATCCTCCATGCCGTCAGAGTTTCTAGCTGTTGTAAGTACCTGAATACATAACCAGCTGGATCCGGTCTCGGATGGAGCTGTTGGAAACAGCCATTGTGATTCCCGCCTGGGTGTCATTGGGGGCTGGCACTACCAGAGGTCCTACCACAAATGAAGCAGCACTTCCCAGGTAGGAGACGAGTGAGGCCACAGCTGTTGCAGTGGCTCTCTGGTCAGGAGCAAACCATGTAGTGGAGAGGTAGGGGCCAGCGCTCATTATGGTTGGACCAGCTAAACCATTCAAAAACTGTCCTCCATGTATTAACCTGCAACAGAGACAACAGCAAGACATAGCTTTAAAAAATTACACTGTTACACTTTATAATAAATTCAGATCATTCAAATCAGATTTACCGTTTTTAAACAAAAAGACAATCAAACATGGCAGCAATAGTGTTTTTATTTATTAAGGTAAAAATAAACACAATAGACCTGAAAGACACAATACAAGCAGTAAAAATAACTGATGGAATAATGAGAGTCAATAAAACGTAACTGTGTTGTATAATCTCTGGGGATATGAGTAACAACCTGTCCCAGAGAGAGCTCCAAGTTACAGTCTCACTTGTGCACCTGCAGACTGAGTTGTGCGAGACAGATGTACTGAGATGTCCCCTGATGGCACTAGACCCCTCACCATCCCCAGCCTCATCCAGACCTGTCTGACTGAGACAGCCAGCCGCTAGAGACAGCACGTGGTTGATTGATTGTCTGTGAGCTCAGCAGAGACACCTTCTTTCAGAGCAGTCTGAGACGGCTCAGCAACGAGAGAAGAACAAGATAGGAAGAAGCAGAGGGTGAAATGGACAAGGGCAAGAGAGGACAAAGGGGCTGGACTAATTCAGAATCTTTGGTATTCAATAATACTATATTTGGGTTCAGATCATTCACTGCTAACACTGCTAATTCAACATGAATTAGGTGAGGGCAGGTTGGAAGAGAAAACTGGATATTTGTGAGTTGAATTAAGTTAACTTTGACTCCTTTTTATATCTTGTTAATAACAATGTTATCTAGAAGTAATATATTACCAAAGAGGTAAGTGAAATCATTTTAACTTAAAAGCTAAGATATTATTATTATTAGGTTTTTATTTTTCAAGGCTCTAATAACAGGATTTACAGGACTGTTCTGGCATTTGCTCAAACCCTGAAAAACATACAGCTGGTGGCCATCAATTAATATGAGTTATATTTAGTAAATTCATCTGTGTGGGGGGGTGTCTGTGGGGCAGGTACTTGTAAAGAGTATGAAGTGCTGGTGACGCCACGTTATCCAGGTTTTGATACTGATACATGGTAATGAAACTGATGGCTTGCTATGACGGTTTTTGTGTTATATGTTGTCTAACACAACCAGTCACATGATTTCCTAAATAAAGGGGATTTATTTTTTGTAGCCAAAAGAAATTCACACATTTCAATGCCAGCTTTTGGTTTGTGACACAGTTTCTGTCACATTGTCCAACAGACACATTTTGGCTGGTAGCAAAAAAGGACTAACAGTCCAATACACAGCTCTACATGTTTAAAAAGCAGTTTCTTCAGACCTAACGCAGGTATTAACCAGTATTCCTCTTACGTGTGCTTGTCTCTGCCCTCTAATTCTTTCTAACGTTCCCGTCCGCTGCCACTTGGGTTCACAGATAAATGTGTCATGGTAGAATACAAAGTGCCGTGGTCAGTGACAGATTGATTGGAGAATAACTTGTTCACTTTATATCTCTTTCCCACATCTCACACCATTACCTCCTAAAATACTCCGTGGCTCTTACTTTTTATTCATCCCACTGCTTCCTCCTTTGTTTAGTTTTTTACACGTATTTCAGTCTTTATTACTCAATTAACCGCAATAGGGTTCTACTGCTGATAAGTGCACTTTCATTATAGCATCTAGGAGTATTTTTACACACAAGTGTCCTGTTTTGATTGAGTTTGGGACCAGTGGTGGAGCATAATTAACTACATTTACTCAAGTACTGTACTGTACAAACTTGAGGTAATTCTACTCCACAAGATTCCAGAGGCACATGTACTTTTAATGCCACTACGTCTGTCAGAGAACTGCAGTTGGTTACTTTTCACATTATAGTAGCCATACTTTCTTCTACAATAAAAACTCCAAACTAATGATATATTGTAGAATGATGCACTGCTGCTCATTAAGTTATCCAGAGTTTTTTTCCCCACATAATAATCATAATTAGCACTTTAAACTTTTGATACTTTAACTACAACTTCACTTAAGTAAATGCATGATCGTTTACACTTTTGCAGTGTTGCATTGCACCTTTTACTTGTTTGTTAAATGCTAAATGTCTCTGCACTCATAAGGAGACGAGGCAGCTCCGCGCCTGTTGGGGATTGGCTAGAATAGACAGTCCCCAGGGAACGTGAATACTTCAACACTGCTTGGGATATGATATTTACACGCAACACAGTAATTCAGCTACATTTATACAAAGGTTTCTGATCTGGTCACTTGTGTTCGTGTGCAGCTACGCCTTCATGTTAAGATGCTGTATTTGTCCTGTATGATGTCCTGTAAATGTCCTGAAGTTGTCCTGAGCTATGGAAATCACTTGAGGGAATGAAAATATTACAGAATGGCTTCCTAAGGGTTACTGTTCATGAGATGATAATGGGGTCACTAAAAAAAAGCTTTCATCTTCTCCGACTGTTTTATGGGTTATCGGTCATCCCTGTGACAAGCAGTGTTGCATTGGCAGTCCAGTGTTTCAAACAGTACCAGTCAAAGGTTTGGGCACACTTTCTCATTCAATTCAATGGTAAAGTGTGTCCAAACCTTTGACTGTTGTATAGTTCACACTGAAACGACTAGATCTCAACTCACCAGACAGACTCGATACAGCTCATCAGCTGTGGGTGGCACAGGGCAACTTTCCATGGTGAAGATGTTTTCTGTGGATGTTCACACTTTGTTTACCCCTAAACTAAAACAAAGAAAATATCTCTGTGGCTGTGGTCCATGTGGCTGGGCTAGCGGTTCACTTGTTTTGTAACGGTGAGGGTGGAGGTACCTACTTGAATGGAGTACCGGCATCATGGGACAGCAGGTATGATGGTGAATTTCTATCAGCTTATAATCAAAGATCATTTTAAAGCCTTCAGATGTTGGTAGAGACAGAAGAGTAACATTTCTCTTTGGCTTCAGCTCCAACAAATATGTGTTTTTAGACTCTAATTTTGGTATTTTGTTTAACTGGAGCACGGAGCCATTAATTCAAGTTGGCATACACAGCATGTGCAGTTTTGTGTGCCGAACTGAAATGGAGTGGACACCACGCCCAACTGACAGAAAACAAGAATTATGCCAGCCGAGTTTTGGAGGACACCTGTGATTACAATCACATTTAGATCTGAGAAGAGTCCACATACCAGACTGGTCCAGCTGCTCCACTATACCTTCTCATTAGACACAACAATCAAAACAAAGCATCATAATTACAACAATAACTGTGACCTACTGTGACCTCATATTAAGTATCAACTTTTTTTTTTTTTTTTTTAATAAGTGTCAGTATGATTCTCAAGTTTTCATACCAGCACATAAACTATACTAACAAACAAGGTTTAATTAGAACTCTGTGTAAATATAGTACAATATAAAATATCAAATTATGGTTACAAAGGTTAGCAAATACTTTCAAAGTTCTGTAGCAATCCCTATGATCTCAGGATGGATGTGACTAGTCAAATTATCTTTAATATGACAGGTGATAAGGACAGATGGTGACTATCATGAGGATGAGCAGTCACATGAGGCAGCTACTCTGTGGCAGGAGAAGGAAAGAAAGGGAATATAGCAGCTCTTATTTGAGAAGAGATGATTGCGTTAATCAGTATTGATGAACCCTGTCAGACGGAATCTGATCGAGAATGAGACAAAGAAGCCAGCATGTGGTGAAATCATCACACTGCTTCTGGCCCGCCAGAGCTGACAGACCTAATTCTGCCATCGCAAAAAGGCCAGGCCAATTTTGTCTTGAAATGGCACCGCAGCAATCGTCACAGTAATATGACAGCCTGCGGTGGGACCCACAATGTGTTCTGATGGCCAATCAGACAGTGTTTGAGTGAGTCTGAAATCGAACTGATAGACACTTACTAATCACACAACTGGTCTGGATTTGAATATATGAGAGAAGGAAAGGGCAAGAAAAGACTGATTGGATAAAAACAGAAACTGGAGAGGGTAAAAAGTTGATGTTTTGATTTGAGAGTAGACCTAATCACAGCAAGGTCTAATCAACTGCGCCTCTCCTGTCCTAATGTGAACCTCACGAAACAAATATATAGATCTCATCTTTTTTAAATGACTGTGGCAGCGTCACAGAAAATCCTGCTTATAAAAGAGGAAATTCCACTGTTCAATCACTCCCAACTATCTTTGATTTACTAAAAACAGACTGTTTTCTTCCTCATAAAAAAAAAAAAAAAACAGTAAGTAAACACAGATTAAACATGAAACACCATGTAGAACAATAACAGGTCAGTGGGGGGCTCTCAAGGGAACACCATTGTTTTTAAATCTGGATAGCTGCTGCAACTTGTCTACTCAGCAGGGGAGCAGGAAACTCAAACACTGTGTTTCATTGCTCCCCCAACTCCATATATTCAACACTCTGAAGCAGGACCCCCTTCTTTTCTCTAGAGTCATCTAAATCATCCTCTAAGCCCACACGTCTGATACAAAAAAAAATAAAAAAACACCTTATTTATGAGAGCCAGCACAAGCAGCAGCACACAAGTCACTGAACAAAACCGTCTTAGTCAACATTGTTTTATCTCCAGTACTGCAAAGCAAAGAGCAACATCTACTGGTGATCCGGAGAGCAGCATGATTACATCAGCCTGTACATCACTCTGGTAACTCACCAGCATCCATTAAACCCTTAAAACTCAAGAGCTGTGACATATCACCTTTAATTTGAAGATGAAGCTAAACTGTGTCAGAACTGAGATTTGCTAAGTGATTTGTGGTTTTTCAGTCATTTGTAGCTTGACCCTTATTAAGGACCGCTACATCAAATTTGGACCATTCTCTTAAAAATTCACCAATATTTTAAATACAGTGTATAAATACTGGAGTACACTTTTAAAAGGTCAATCTGAAACACAGAATAACAGCAACCTGCCATTAACAGTTCATCCAGTGCAGAATTTTGGCTTTGATTTACTGAAATTTGAATTTTAGCTGAATTCTTATATAGTTTCTAGAGAAACCAAAATTAAAAAGAATTAACACACTTGTGCATGTTTATTATGCAGAACAGGTAGAGTCAAATGTACATGACAATGTCTCCAACTGAAATACAGGTGACCTGCAAGAAGCTCCTTTTCTCTCTTACTGTTTCTTTTACATGGTACTTTGTTCAAAATGAGAAAACGCCTCTACCACTTTGGTGGTGTAAGTTGCCACAGTAAAAAAAAAAAAACAACCAGAACAACATTTTGTTGTTCAGTAACACAGTGATCTATACATGGCCAAAAGTCAAAGATAAAAAGTCTGAAGATGTACCAAACACGTTTAGTTTGCATGTTAGTATCAGCATGAAGAAACTGACTCGTGAACGGACGTTGCCCTTTTTCAGAATTGTGAAAACAGCCCAATAAATCTGGACCATGAGGAACACAGTACAGGATCCTTCAACCACACGGAGAGGCAACAAATACAAGACATAAAACTTGATGTTTCACAGTAAACTATAATCTTTAACTTAGGCCTAGTCATAAGGGAATCATGACTCTTCTACATAACACATTTTAACAGAAGCGTTTTATTTTACTTACATTTGGCCTGTATCATTATTAACAGTTCACTCAAGTAATGACTTTCTTAACACTGCCTCACGGGACAAAGAGAGGAAGAAAAAAAAAAAAAAGGTCTGAAAAGCTCAAATTATTTAAATAATCTTCACATCCATGGAGTGAAAGTGATATCTGGGTCATTCTGTGGAAATACAATTTCCTCCATGTAGTGATATTTTATAATTTAGTGCTTCATTGTTGGGTCCAATAGGAATTTTTAGACATAACTACTCAGAAATATTCAATGAAATTACATTTTTTAAGACATGTTATAATTGAATAACCTTTTCTGAGCTCCTGCACTTTCCAAAAGATGAGGATTGAGCTCATGAGTAAAACTGAGCATGAAAGACTAAGAATAATGGGATTCTTTTTATGTTTTCTAGTGATGGCTTGTCAGTGCTGTCTGAAAAGCCCAGAGGAAAATGGCAGCAAACAGACAACAATAGAGGACCAGCATCCACACCGTATTGAGTTTTCTCTCAGAATCCTGTTTTCTGACAGCCAAAATCTTTCTGTCTTTCTCTCCAGCTACAGGTCTCTACTTTGAAGAAGGGTGAGGACCTCAGCTTGAATCAACACCTCTGAATACAGCATAACATCCCAAACTACTGGATGAATTGCCATGGAATTTGGTAAGTTTTTCTCCAAAGTGTTAATTTGTCCAATATACTGATTTATGACATAATACCAACGACATTGCCATCAGTCCCAGCTGTACAATTCCTTTAGTGCAAATCATTAATATGCGGACACGCACACAACTCTCCATCAAGATAAGCGGTATAGATAATAGGTGGATGGATGCTAAATGGCTGCACGTTAGCATTGTCAGTGTGCAACAGTTTGTTTCAGTGTTGATTAATGTCTTATTTATTTTTTCAGTCTACTCATTATTGGTTTGGTCTGTAAAATGTCAGAAAATGTTAATTCCTTAAAAGTCCAAAACCCAAAGATCATCAGCTCACTATCATACATGAAGAAAAACATCAAATACTCATATTCCACACAGAAGCTGAAATCAGTGAATGTTGACATTTTTGCTTGAAAAAATAACTAAAGCAATCATTTAAAAAAAAAAAACTAAACAGTTTCTGATTCATTTTCTCTGCAATGACAAATCCATTACTCTGCTGAACTTGTCAGCTACACCACAAATCATTATGAACTCATTAGACAAGGAGAGGTCCTAACTTTGGCAACTCATGTACATAGCTGGTCCTGAATTGATTGTGGCAGCCAGTTTGTAAAGTTTGCCTGATAAATCAAATTATGGAAATTATGGGAGGTTTATGGCCGCACTGCAGATAACAAGACCCGCTCTATCTCATTTCCAAAACAGTTCAAAAGGATCATCATCACACTCCCCCCTGAACCCTGTGCTACTGTAATATCTAAAGAGTCCTACCATCGTCTGAGAGGTTGTTCTGTCAGTGGGATGCTCCGAAGAGCAGCTCCTAGCAGCATTAAGAAAGCAGAGAGGAGCAAGGACACCCGCAAACCTGGAAGACATAAGGCATACAGTCATAGATGGGGAGAAAAACAGTGAAGATGGTGACACTGATGGAGTGAATACAGCTAAGGTCACCACCCTATACTTATAACGAGGGCTGCTGCTGATGAATATTTTCATTCCCATTATTCAGTCATGTGCTTTATTCTGTGAAGGTAAGAAAATAGTGAGAAACATACCATATCAATTTCCCAAAGCTCAAGCAGTAGTCTTGTTAAATGGCTTGTTCTGTTCAACCAGCTGTTCAAATCCCAATCAAGTGTTTCAAATTTCAAGAATTATTAAAAAGAGAAAAACAGGAAATTAAAATATTTCAGAAGATGAGTTCAGAAAATGTTGGCACCCTCTGCCTCATAAATTCCTTGAATGATGACCACCAAACTTGTTACCAGTGAATTTTCTGTGAACTGACTAAATGCTTCAGCACCATTTCAAAGCATCTAGACCCAGCTTTCAAAATACCAGAAACACCTCTCAGTATGATATAAGTCTGCACCAAAGCAGTACCACACTGCACCCTCCATAATGACAGTGCAGATGAACAACTCTCTACAACATTTTGTACAAAACCGAATATTCGAACCTTCATAAAAGAAAGATTTATTGCACAACTGTTAACTGTTAAGCTGCATAATAACTTGCTGACATTGTATTGTGCATGTGGCCAAATATAATACTGACTATGCAAACAGACCACAGCTAAGTATCACTTGTGTGACAGTAGTAGCATGGACAAAGTGCCTTTCTCTGTCAACTTAGTCATTTCCCAGTTTCACCCACATGACGCCCATTTAAGGAAACCTCAGCTTCCCTGTTCTCTTTTTATGCGAGTTGCCGTTTGCTGTGGTTTTGACTAACAAGCTATAATTTCCATTATCAAACTGTGCAGGGGTGGATTTGTACTTTTATTGATCTCTGATGGGAAATACAGGTCACAACATGCCATTATGGTCCCATATTGAATGGTAACAACTGATCTCCATCACCTGAGAAAAACTGCTTTTTCCTTTATTTTCCTTTTTTAAACTAAAAAAGGAAGATAAACTAACTATAATAACTAACTGAATAATTGGAAAGACAATTCATAAAATAATCAATAATGAAAATAATTATTAGTTGCAGCCCTAATGAGAGCAGCTCATACAATGAATGTGAGTGTAACAATGCAAGTATAATGCACGGAATTAACATCCAAAGAGCTGCCAATACTGTATGCTTTGATTAAAAGCAGATTCAATTCTTGAGAGTACAAACCTTCAGTTTATCAAACATCCTCATGTCATAATGTTGTTGCAGAGATATTTTTGCAATCTCTGTGATGTGTGAGCTAACTTTACTGCATTTCTCTTTAGTAACAAAAACAGACACCAACTTAAACTTCTGAGAGACCGTGGAGGCCAGCTGCTACATGCACGACTTAAAGGTTTGACAACCTTAGAGCTAAATGGGATGAATCAGCTCTCTGACACATTTTGAAATGTTAGCACATGTTTGCTAAGCAGATTATGTGGGTTTATTACTGCATACTGATCTTATGACACCAGCCTGTCTGGGGTGGCAACTACACTGTTGTTGATCATCAACAGTTTCTACCCTCAGGAAGAAAGGAACTCCCATAGGGAAGGCAAACTGGAGCAGAGCTAGTACATATATATATATATATATATATATATATATATATATATATATATATATATATATGTGTGTGTGTGTTTGTGTGTGTTTGTAAAGGCAAGAGAGTAAGCAACTGTATTTTATGTGGCATATTAGGTCTATCACAATCTCTGGACATTATGTAGGGTTTAAAACAAGGTCACACCATGACTTATCACAATGAGCTGTCCAAATTCCATATACTATTCAGAGACAGACTACAAGCTGCATGGTGTAAACCTGGACAAAACTTTACAAGTCTGGGTGGAATCGACAGCTGAATTATTTTTACTCTATACGTTCTTGTCAGTACTATATTTCTACCACTCACTGACATCACCAGATATAGTATATTTGTATAGTATATGTATAGTATGTTTAAGTTAGTCAAACAAAACACAGAACTACTAACCACTGATGAATCAGATCATAAGGTAGGTTATGTAATTTCTTGGCAATCTTTCACTTATGATCTTGCTTCATCGGCTGCCTGGTTACTGTGATGTTACTGTTTATGTCATCTGACAGTCAATGCATGAACTACTGCGTGTCAATCAAGTGGTGCAGAGGAACTGGTTAGTTGAAGGGTGTCACACTCAGGAGCTTGAGTCAGGCAGATTTCTTGCATAGGTCCTTAACAAAAAATTCTGTTGTGTATCATTTCAAATGATGTCACAAAAGCAGACAGTTCAACCCTCACATGAGACCAAATCACCTGCACGGAACTGTGGGCCTAGGGAAACCTTGCAGCAAAGACTGATGTTGACTTAGAAAGTGATACTCACATGAAGGATTGTTTTTTTTAAGATCATGCCTATAATATAAATGTTTACCTCACCTTAAGACTGAAAGCAAACCTTTTACACTTGCATGTGCTCTAAGACCAGTGCCAAGAATTCTTATTCTGTTCTTATTCATAGTCTTTTAGACAAAAATACAAATATTTCCTGATCCCAGTTTCTTAAATTTGGGGACAAGCTTTTGTTTTTGTATTGTAGCTTAATATTGATTATCTTGGGTTTAAACTTTTGGTCAGAGAAAACAAGTGACAATATCACTGTAGGGTTTGGGAAATTGGGATGGGTACTTTTCACTGCTTATAGACTTATATAAAAATACAAATTCTGTCAATCAGAAAATGGACAATGAAAATGATCACTTGTTACAATCTAAGACTCAAAAACTTTCAGACTACAGCCTGAGAGTCTGTTAGTTGAGTAAATGTTTGATAAAGCTTGAGCAAAAGCACATGCATATTCCTCTGTGGAGGGTTAAGGTTCTTCTTCCAGAGGGGAATTAATAGCTTGACCTGGTAAATTTGATTATTTACTTTTGAGAGATTGAGCAATATGTCAGGGGTCATTTACCAACAGAGGCAGGTAAAAAGGACACAGAGTCGTAGGGAATCAAAACGAGGAGACAAACAGTAATTTAAGAGCAGACACCGTGTAGGACATGACAACAGCTCACCTTTTTTATCCATTAGCCACATAAACAACAGCCAGGGGATAAAACCCACCGGGCCCCACAGCACCAAAACTGCGATGTCGGACTTGGTGAAACCATAAGCGTGAGCAGCCGAGTTCTGGATAGGACCCCAGAAGTTCCACACCATTCCCTGTATGAGTGCCAGCAGGGAGAACATGGTCAGAACCAGCCATCTTCTCCGGTACACCCTGCTGTTTACCGGAGGACTGCTTGTCTCCGTAGGACGAGGGACGAGAAGCGGCTCCCTTTCTGCCTCGGTGCTCGAACCGGCACCCATAATAGGTGACTGTTTGTCAGATCGGTTAAAATTCCGGTTTTAACGACAGTACAGCCACTGGAACCGGAGATGTTGTCCTCTTTCTGTCGAGCACACAAACAAAACAGCAATTAGCTGTTTCTGTCACTCAACTTTACTGCGCATGCCCGAAAGGGGGAACCGTTTCCAATGCGGAAACTGCGGTCACTGTTCCGCCATTTTGGCTCGCTGGATGCATTAACTCGAGTGGCACCGCAGCGGCGACTACAGAGCCAAAATGGAGTAGAATCACGACGAGGCGTTCCCCGATGTAAAGATGACGCGTGCACTGTCATGTGACTTTTGTTTACTTCCGTCCAAAGCTTAAAACTGCACGTGTATTGGAAGGTGAGTTCCCTTTAGCTATAGCTAACGTTAGCTTCCAAGGAAGCGTTATATCTGTTTACAAACAGACTAGCAAATAGCTAACGCCTAACTCTATAATAAACACGGTTCTTGTGTCTCGACTGCTAAGGGTCTAATTTTTTCAGATACACTTTCACAGGAGTTACACTGAGTGCGAAATAAAGCTGCCCACTAAAAGTAAAAAAGAGATTGGCGTTCAGTAACATAATTTTCTTAAACAAAGTGGATGTGATTTAGTCAGTGCCGTAGCAGAAAGTACATGCTAGTGTCCGAAGTCGACCTATACTGGGTTTGAAAGACCGATAGCCTGCAGCTGGGGGTTCAATATCAGATACCTGTAAGTCTTTTTCCTTTTTATCAAGGAAACTGACCAAGATGTGGACTAAACAGATGGTGACACCATCTAAATTTATGCATTTTGTTTAATGTACTAATACCAGTACAGCTGTTTCTCCTGTGGTCATTCAACTGTACAAAAAAAACACTCTTCAGTTGCAGATTATAAGTCTTTATTGGTGATGAAGGTACATTTCCTTCACTGCTGATCTTGTTCAGTTCAGCAGCCTGACCCACTCTTGAGTACAGGCAGTGACCTTTGGCCACAACTAAAATCCCAGTTGTTAATCTTTGTCTACATCCTCAATGTTGCACCTCCCACAGACCATGGCTGCCCCTGACTCTGTTAAACCCTTCAGCCCAGCTGAGACCCAGAAGATTCTATATCATCTCCAGCAGCCCACAGTTTTCATGAACATGACCTGTGGCTGGCCTGTTCTCCACTGGACTGCAGAACATCTGTCTGGCTGCCTTGGTGACAAACCTGTTCGATTCAGACTTGGGAGAAAAAAGGAGACAAACTGTAAGAATAAAAGATAAATTTGGCAGATCTGGGTTGAAATAATTACTGTGTAATTAATCACCTGGACTGAACACATAGATAGATAGATAGATAGATAGATAGATAGACACAGATCAATTTAAATGTAATGTAAAGATATAAGATAATACAAAATGCAAGCAAAGATTTATTTTAATCCAAATATCCTGACAATAGCACAGTTCTATAGACAATGCAAGAAATTTGTATTTCCACTGAGGACTTCCAGCATAATTTACACACATTATTTTCACTAAGGTAAATTAATACATTTTGTTTCTGTTTCTGCACACAGGCTCATATGGCACTTCTCTACTTTAACTCAAATGATCATCACATAATTGCCAGCAGTCGTGTATAGTTCTTCTAAAAAGTGATCATTTATTGATTATACTGTAGTTAGCAGGACGTGATGAAGTAATAGAGGCTGTTTAATTATCTAATTTAAACTGTCCTATGAATATAAAGAAAAACAGTGAAAGTTTTTGTGTTTGAGCATCTGGTGTATTTTGCCCTTCATGTGGCTCTAAAACAGTTACAGTAATGACTCTGCCTGTGATGAATAACCATGGGTGTTCTCTAATAAAGCTAGCTAATTAGATTTCTAAATCATCTTTTTCATCTGCGACAGCTGACAAGAGGGCATTGTTCATGGTGGATTATAAATGCCATCACTCAGCCACACATACATTTTGTTTACTAAAACAAAAGCAATTACTACAATTGTGATTTATTTTTCTCATAAAAGTGCATAAAACAAAATTTCATGCATCTGTGGTGATACATAGGGCTTTGATCCACTGGTATATGAGTTGCGATTCCAGTGATTGTTCTCATTTTTGTGCTTTTTTTTTCTCCCAGCACCACTGTTTGAAACCCAGTGTTCCTATGTGGAGGCCAGACTCGTGCACTTCCTCAGCTGGACCCAGGATCAGCTGGGGACAGATGTAGGGCCTTTTTCTGAATACCCATTCTCAGAGTATTGGGCCTATGCTGATTACAAATACATTGCAATGTTGTTTCAAGATCAGCCTTCCATGTATGAGGTAATCAACTTCATATGAAAATGTTATATCAGGTTAGTTTTATAAGGTTCGAGCCCACACAGGCTCAGTGCAGACTGTGATAGAAGAATTATCACAGCCTTGCATTATGTGTATGGAGGATAAGGTCTGGCTGAGCTTCATTTTATAAACTTGTCCATGTATGCCAAACATATTCACATCTATCTGTTTCATTGCATACAGTCCAAACAGGCAAGTCAAAAATGTTATGAACACCAACTGTTATTTGACTTTATAATAAAAAACATCGAGGAGCTGTTTCCCTAGTATAACTTAAAATATTATTCACTTGCTATTTCCTTCTGTTGATAATAGCCCCAGCTTATCAGAAAACTAAAAAAATAATTAAAAAGTACAAATTAAATGAGCTAAAATATTCCTTTCTAGGCACTTTTTTCCAAAATGCTCATTTATATTCTCATGTTTTTTCCTGTTTTGACATTTCCAATTAAATTGTTAATCTTTTGCCTATAATGACTTCATATTAGCTGCTATTCTTGTCCTCCAGTAGGTAAAGACATAAAAGTGCTATCCTTTAAGTCTTTGCCACACGTTCATTTCATTTTTACCTCAGGGATAAATTTTTATTGTGCATCCACCTGCAATTATTACTCTCTGACATTCATGCCTTTGAGACAGGCAGACATGGGTTTTTTACAGGATAAATGGTGCTGGGAAAAATGCTCCCTGAAGGTTAGATTGACTAACCTGTCGTCTACAGCTGTCTGTATGTATGGTAATGACTTCATTGTTCAGGATGATGGTGTTATTGCTACATTTTATTGTGCTCTGACAGGGCATGAATGACAGGTCAGTTTTTAATTGAAAGATGCCAAATACTGACCTACAATAGACCCCATCAGAGTAGCTGGTTAGGTGAGGATACATCTGTGAGCTTGTAGCAGAGTTGTGGCAGGTTGTGAAAATGTGATTATTGTCTTCATGTCTAGTCACTATCACAGACAAATAGAACAGACATTTGTAATTTAAAAATCAGGCTTCCTTATTTTAGATTGATAATTGATAATGAACAGATAATTGCAATTTAAATGCAACCTCTTTTTGTGCTGCAGGATGTGAAGTGGTCTGAGTTTGGTTTTGAAGGACGTAATGGAAGAGAGAGCACTTTATGGATCGGCACAGAGGGGGCCAACACACCATGCCACCTGGACTCTTATGGCTGTAACCTGGTCCTGCAAGTACAAGGACGGTAAGGATCTTAGCATGTGTTTGCTGTTTTATATGCATCAATGCAGAAAGAAGGCTCAGAATTTCATACAACCACAACTGTTTGTCACCAGTCTGGTGAGGGCCAGAGGGTGAGGGGCTCTGTGAGTCAAGGCACAAAAGGGAGAGGTCTTTTGGTATCTTATCTCAATCTGGTGTTCTCCCAGAGAGTAACAGTTTTATCTTACTCCTTGTAATTGGGTCCCAGGCTCTTTAATTTGGTATTGACCTGAAAAAAAAGTTCTTTGACACTGATCTATGACAGTACAACAATGCTGACTGATACCATGTTGTTTTTAACAGTGGTAAGCCAGGTGAATAGAAAATTATGTTGAGTGATTTTGAATAAACTCAAAAAATTCAAGGGATGTATTGTGAGGTCAGGATGTACAAAACTTGTTGTTTTATATTATTGTAGCTATAATGTTTGTTATGTGTAGGAAGCGCTGGTACCTGTTTCCTCCAGAGGACACTGCTAACCTCTACCCCACCAGGATCCCATATGAGGAGTCCAGTGTCTTCAGCCAGGTGGATGTGCTCCATCCAGACCTGAAGAGGTTCCCCGCTTTTCAGAGAGCCAGGGCGCATGTCGTCACTCTGCAGCCAGGACAGGTAAGAGTTTCCAACAAATGTAAAACATGACAGAGATCACATTGCTGGATAAATTTGATCATTTATATCTCTTTAAAAGTACTTATTTTATAGTTCACATGGAGTGAATGCCAGAGGCTGCAATTAAACTAAAGAGCAAAACAGAAAATCTTTGTTACTGTATTGGTCAGTCACACCAATACATTTAATAACATCACACTAGTCTATAAGGAATTATTTTCATAATTTTGTTATTTTTTTAATTGAGTAATAGAGAAAAATATCACCAAATCATTTCATAATGACATCATTAATTTCAACCCTAAATTAAATGTCAATGAAAACACCTTTATTATCTGAAGGAAGAATTAAAAAATCTTCTCATAGATTGTTTTCTGAAACTGTATTGATCTGTGAGCCGTCCATCGTGTATCATACCAACAATGGGCTGACTGCACAGTATTGCTTTCCATTTAAAAAAACTGATTACTCCAATCAGTTGCGTTTTTCAGACATTAAAAAACGGCCAAGAATGATTTAGTGAAATTTACTGTTATGCAACACTGTACTTTTACATTTATGTGATGAACTGCTTGTGACACGGAAGCAATAATCGTAAAATATAGCTTTATTGGTCCTTAAACTCTGAACATGTAAAAGTAGACTCAACAGTGAGATTTATTTGTTGTGGTGTCCTCCATAAAAGTGTGAAGCAAGGCAGCAGTTGTGACTTGTGTTCCAATTAAAATCTGGCCTGCTCACTTTTACTCAGTAACCTTCAACAGACTGGAGCTTTTATATAGAAAGAACTGGAAAGGTAAGCTACATTAAGGTCAGCTGTTTCATTACTCGTGATATCTTGTCAGGAGAGAAGTTGCAGGGTCATGTTTAGGGCAATAGATCAACTGACAATGCTGCTTCAGAAGCAGGTGAGTTCAGAATAAGGAAACCTATGATTGAGGTGTTGTGTAATTAGAAGTTGGCTTTCAGGATGCCCTCACTAACAGTGATGTCCTTTGCTACTGTTGAAGCTGGCTACAGTTCAGAATTACAAAGGCAATGTCTTTTTGACGTATGTCCTTCTTAGCTTTGTTTCTAATTCCGTTTGCATTGTTGTGTTCCTCAAGAGTCAAAATGGTGACAGAGCACTTAGCCACCTGTCTGTTTACAGCCTCATGTAGCTTCCTCAATACCTTCCTGTCATCACCACCAAACCCTACTGTCAAGTAACTCTGGTAGGTGGTTGTGGAGTGATGTCCCAATCAGGATCACTGCTGATACCAGAGATTTGGGGAAAATTATAAAACATTGTCTTATTCTGAGTAAAATGCCCTGAGTCTGATTCTCTAGCATTACCACCTTTTCATTAATTGCTGCAAGGTCCAACCTCAGCGTGCTGAGGAGGCAGAAAGTCGATAAGGATTGCCCATTTTAATAGAGTCACTTTATGAATAGATGAACCACCAACAGTCTTGGGGGCGAAAGTGGTGTATGCTGCCATCTAGTGGATGATTAGTATTGTTGTATACACTGAACATTAACTACAAAGGCCTAAGGAAGTCAAAAACTGAAGTGGGTAATGTCCATTAACTTGTCCTCTTCTCTCCTCAGGTGCTTTATGTCCCGAGACACTGGTGGCATTATGTGGAATCAGTGGACCCCATCACTGTCAGCGTCAACTCCTGGATTGAGTTGGTAAGCAGTCAGATTATGTCTCTGCCTCATCCTGCACCATCCAGCTCAAAACTGCAGATAATGACAAAGTTCGATGATTTTCAGGCAGTATTTGATCCACGTTAGCTCCCGTCCTCTTTGCCCTGGAGAGCCCCTGCTCGGTTCGACGGGAGTGATTGCTCCCAGATCAGGGCCCCCTGAGCTTTGAGTAATGAATAGGCCTGGCAGTAAAAGATTCCCTGTCATTGTGATGAGTGTTTGTGTACAACAAAAAGTGTGTGCTGCATGAGAAAAGCTCCTCACTGTCAGACAAATGTTTATTCAAAAAACAGGTCCCTCTCCATTTTTCTCTGCAACGTCACAAACACAACAAACTGTGCCTGCAGCATACCCTGAGACCATGTCTTTATTAAACGTTAAGTTTATCCTAATATGCAGTACGGATTCTGTTCCTGCACAGGATGTGGATGATGTGGCAAGAGTTAGTGAAGCTGTGACCAGGGCCGTTGTCTTCGCCATTAAAAGAGCTCAAAGTGATGACAACACTGATGACTGGCTCAACCCTACAGAGGTAGCAAATTAATACTTTTTTACACAACCTTGACTAAACAGCCATAAAATGGTGTACACATTTAATCTTACTCAGCCAGAATCTGTCTCAGTAATGTCACAAAATGCCTCATTTAAAAAAGCTACTACTGGGGACAACACCTCTTCCTTTGTTTTGTTTTTTTTTTTTGACTGGGTATAGATGTCCTTCATCCTGCAACATCCTCAGTGTTTTACATTATCCAGAGCTCCATGAGCGTAATGAGATTTTGGTCTACCTGTGACAGACACTAACCACTGTACCTCTTACACATTCTTCTTTCTCTGTGTATCAGTTGGCACAGCCAGTCAGCTTCTACCACACAGAAGGTCTATTTGTCCCACCTACAGCAGGTCGTTTAGTGTGTAGTCATAGTAGGAACTGCTGTGTTGGACCACAGATGTTAGGGGGGGAGTGGATGCTCTCTGTAACTCTGTATACAAATAGAGAAGAGTGACTGAACTTTCTGTGTTTTACAAGCTGTTTTTTTTTTTCAAGCTAGACAGCTGAAATATAATGTTGTTCTATACTAGAGTTAACAGACCAGCTTTAAATCAAGGAGTATAAATTGGAAGTTATAGAGTTCACTATTGTCTAAAGGGATTAAATTGTTTGTAAAACAATAAATAATGTGAGCATTCTTTTACTTTTTGTATTGAAGAAACAAACATACTGTGGACCTTTTTACAGACCAACTGAAACTGCAGAAGCCATGCACCTGTTTCCTTCTGTAGTCTTACAGGCTTTAAATATGCATCTATAAAAGAACGACAACTAAGAGGTGTTAGCATTTTTAGAAAAAAAGATGAAATTAGAAATTGTATTAATCCCCAAAGGGAAATCCAAGTGTTTGGAAATGTTGGGTTTAAACCTCTCCTTGGATTAAAGACTTTGTCATAATTTTCTTCAGCTAGCAGCCCTTTCAGTGTCCTCCCACAAACTCCAGAAATGAAGACATGTGGTTGTAACTGTATCCCAACACAGAAGTGAGTTGGCGGTTTCTACTACCAGCTACTACTTAGGGAATTCTATGTGATGATACTGTCTATGTTATGTTTCTGCAGGAAGGAGTATCATCCCATAATGAGAACATACAGTATTTGAACCTGGCGGTTAGTGCTTTTGCCCAAAGGCAGAAGGACTTGTGCCACAGCCAACTGAATCAGGACCTGACAGAGATTCATCCGGTCAAACGGGACTTCCGAGGACAAATCAGAGAAAAGAGTGACTCAGCGAGGGACTCTGCACCCTTCAGTGTTCCTTTTGGGACACATCTCATTCCTGTGTCACCTGTGCGCTCTCAGCAACAGGACTTGGCAGAAATGAGGGGAGCCCCCTCAAAAGATTTGGATGTCAAATCTTGCAGGAAATCTGCAGAGAACTGCACTGTCAGCTCAGACGCAGCTCAGAGAACTGAGGCAGCATCTGCTGTCAGACTCCAACAGGGGAAACATGAATGTAGCCCTGGTTTAACTCAAAGCAGAGCATGTGACTGTCCAAGACATGCAATAATATCCACTAATGACCTGTTAGACTGCCTGGTGCATCCTGATATCATCACCCGTGTCACTGAGCTTTTACTGAAAAGACAAACAGGAAGTCACAGTACACCAACATAGATTTTTACATCGACCAGCTGTAAACACACATAATCCTCCAAAGGCCAAACAAAGCTCCTCATTACATTTGTAGTGGTCCTAGATTCAAGAGCAATTTCTAATGTGTGAATCACAAAAAAAAAAAAAAAAAAAAAAAAAATCGGGATAGGTCTGTCTTAGCATTCTTACTCTGGATGTCTCACTGGAGTTTGCAGTGTTAATGAGCTGTGAAAAAACAAAAGGTCTTTGGCTACTGAAATCCATCCTCTAAGCTTCCGGTAATGCTCTGATGTCCAAAGGAAGAGAGAGAGCAAAGATGACGATTAATACAGAGTTTCATCCTACGTTTCTTTCTCCTCTCAGCTGCCTTCTGAGATTAACCCCGGATGTGAGAAGTCACAGCCAAAATGAATCGTAATGCGATAAGTGATGCAACTGAGTGGCTCCAACATTTCCTTGTTTTGTTGTCCTGCACATGCTAATCCTATTTGGCTCTTCCAGAATAAGAAAAATGACTACTGAAATTAATTTAGCATGCTAATAAGCCCAGTAATTCATGGTAATATTCCTGGAATGTGAACATTTGTTTTCTGCATAATGTTTTTCTGTCATTTAGTAAAGCAACTTGGCTTTGAACAGCACAGGGGCTGACTGTAATGTTGGATGGTTGATGAAAGCTGTGTAAAGATCGGTGAATAAAATGGGTCAGTTTGAACACAGTCTGCTGCCACATGGCATACACCTTAAAAGAGACAAAGCATCTATGGGTATAATAGATGTGATCTTTCTAGTAACAATTTATTCATTAAAGGTCATTTTTTCTCTGACATGAACCATATTCATATTCACATATTCA
Source organism: Mastacembelus armatus (assembly GCF_900324485.2). Lineage (NCBI taxonomy): Eukaryota > Metazoa > Chordata > Actinopteri > Synbranchiformes > Mastacembelidae > Mastacembelus > Mastacembelus armatus. Next base: position 20,636,501 of record NC_046653.1, on the reverse strand, counting down.
CCTGAACATAGGTAATCACAGATTTTACATAATATATTATGATGCAAAAGTGTTCTAGTGAAGAAAGAAGCACATTTCATTTAAATTTCCAACAGCACAGGAATTATGTTTCAGCATTACATCAGTCTATTTACAGAACTTACTAGGGAGCAGTACAATTTCCACTTTCTACTGAATAACAAATCTTTTCACGAAGGTTTCGTAGGATCTAGAACATAAACAAAGAAATGTATACAATACATTTCTATAGAGCTGTTTCACAGCAGTTGTATTGACTTGTCATAGTAGGAAAAGTGTCATTACTAATACTAATAACATTAACAATAGCTGTTTGTAGACCATAACACTGAGCCAGCATGAACAGTACGAGAACCCGGAAACTGAAGCAGTTAAATGTAATTCAGTGTTCATTCATTTTATTTACACCTGTACTTTAACTACAGTGATGTGTCAAAGCGTTGTCTTTGAAAAAGTCAAGTACTATGAGTTTTGTCTGTACATATATATGATTTCCTACCAGCCAGGCAGGTTTCATCCTGCAGCGATTCGGCTTGTTGTTACTGTTTGTTAAAGAACTGTATGTTAAGTAGTTTTATTAATATGTTCGACAATGCTGTCACAGACATTCAGCAATAACAAGCTTTGTTTTCAGGAAATCATATCAAAAGACAGACAATAAAAAAAACATTAAGAAAAAATAATCTAAGACGTTGACTCCACAAGTAGAGCTTACAGAACCCTGTTTACAGCTGTTTAGCCAATAATAAAAGGAGTTCACCAAAATAAAGGTGACAATTGTTTCATTGTGATGCATTTAACATTAACATATAAGTGTGTTTCAGAGTGCTCTGGCAGCTTCCTTTATAGTGAGAAACTGCCATAAAAAACCAGCTGCTACTGTCCTGATATCATTTTTCTAGGCACACAATGTAAACTGAGTCAGTTCTCCAACATGTTCTGTCAAGAACAGTATAGATTATGATTATTATTTTTCCTTATATAAAATATAGGTAATATGCAACTTATATATATACAGAAAATATTAAACTTCATTTGAAATAACACTTGATATGATTACGACAAAGTGAACGACACCTTCCATGCAATCAGTCAGTCTGGAGTGTTAAAGGTTTCAGATATTAAGGGGAGTCACAAACACACACACTGGGCTTCTAACCTTCAGGAAATGTCCAAACAATGTCATCTTAGTGCTTCACTCTCAAAAAAGTAAGTTCAAAGAAAAACATAAAGCAGGAACTTCATGGGATGGCTGCCTGCGTAGCTCATCCAGCACATCACCTTTTGCCTTCAAATCAAACCAGCTACAGCAAAGAAGATGTCTTATGTAAAGTGGGGCACTTACAGTCTGGTGCTCTTCTCTGTTTTTTTCAGGTTAATGTCATTACTTTTTTTCTTCGTGTTGTCATCATCGCTTTCCTCCTTCCCTGAGCCCTCCAGGTAAAACTTATCCAGCTGATCAGGGTCAACGTAGGTGTAGAAGTAGGCCATGATGGAGAAGATGAAGAAGACGCCCAAAAGCAGGCCGGCAAACAGCAAGAACTCTTTCCACTGTGACAACAAATACTGGTTAGTGTATGAACCATACTGGGGGGAGAGTGAGTCTGGTCACTGTGTGGATTTGCTGTACTCTGGAGAGGTCGTGCAAAATGCTTGTGACAAAAGGAAGTTTTCTTAAAAGGTTGATTTTCACCAGATCACAAAGAAGAAAACACTCAGCCCTAGTGGTGCACATGTCTGCCTTTAAGGAATTTGCCTCTACCCCAGTGCAGTGGAGGTGAATGTGGAGCACAGCACTTAAGAATGAATGTTTCAATTTAACTACAGGGACCAGACCATAATAATCCACACTAGTTGGGCCTGGAAGAAACACTGCTAATTAATGATTTTTTTTTTTTATGCTGTGAATGTTCAAATTGAAGTTTACCTTTACTGACTGAAAAAATAACTTTGGTAGATAAAAAACTAAGTTTCTGCATTGACACCACTAAAGAGTGACTAATGTGTCTTTTGGTAATTTAGGGAGCATAGCCTTGAAACTATTCTATTTAAAAGTTGGGTCTGTGGTTTTGGTAGGTACACCCTCATTCCTTGTATTTTTTGGAAAGGATTTCAATGTTTCCATGAAGTCGCACCTGTTCCAGGCCTGCCCCCTCCGCCACAATCAGCACTATCACGTTCCCAAATGCGACAGTAAGCAGCCAGCCGGCCTGCAGGACTGACTTCATGTTAGCTGGTGCCTGAAGAGAACAGAGATCCAGAGAACAGCAGTTTGACAGAGTAGGCAGGGTTGATGAACATCTGTCACGTGTGCACCCACTCATGAAGCCTAAATCCACTACTAAGATGCACTATTCTGCAAAATATAGCAGCTTGTCAGAAACCTTAACTACAAATTTCACAGGATCTTTAAAGGAGTGCTCCAAACCCTGAAACACTCCATCCTTGTACAACTGCATAACACCTTTCATCCTCCATTTGTTTGCTCAATATTTTGTTAAAATATGTCTGATGCACTGTGAAAACATATATTTCCTTTGCAAAGGTGTTTTGATATAATTCTATGGGTATTTTAAAATCCATTGTAAAAGCTTTGCCTTGGACTGAGCCAGCACAGTAAACATATTCCAACTATCAGAGAGTTACAGTGTGAAGCAGCAGAGTGAAGCCTCATCCTGTCTCTAAGCTAAAAAGTTCACATTCATCACACCAATTGATGACAAACCTGTGCGTAGGAGAACTCCAAGCCGGTAATGGAGAACATGACCTCTCCGGCAGTTATGAGGACATACTGGGGGATCTGCCAGGCAATGTGCACGTTGTTGGCCTTTACATCCTCCATCTTATGAGGCACAATGTTACTCAGCCCCTCCTGACAGAGCAAACAGAGATGGTGTCATGAGTATGGGTGACTTGTGAAATCTTTGTATGAGATGTCAGGTGTATGACAGGCATCCTGACCCCAGTCAGTATGACAGTGTAGGAAGCTCCAAAGTCCAGCAGGCCCAGGTTAAGAGGACCACACTCCTTTGACTCTGAGTGGCAGCTGACATCTGGGTATCTAGAAAAGACAACATAGCATGGTTTAAGTAGCTATGGTTTAGTTTACAGTCACTGTATGAGTTGAGACTGTTGAGAGTAAACCAAACATACAGATTATACAGTAGCTGCTTTCAAATGCAAAGGAACGCTTGAGTGGCAGCAAGTTTATGTGTGTTTTGTCAGTGTAGACACTCATCAGAACAAAGGAAATAAATTCTCTTTGCATTAGGGAGAGAAGCTTTTGGAACAGCAGCTAGACAGCCAGTGGCTTCAGGATTGTTTATGCCTTTTGTGCCCTGGGTCTTACTCACTCGCCCCGCTCCACAGTCCTGTTTGCAGAAACGTTGTAATTGGCAGGCACTTGGAAAGTCACAGCTCCAACAGTCAGGTCTATTGCCTCTGTCTCTGTGCTGAGGAATCTATTCAATTGGCATCAGAGAAACTCGTGAACAAACTTAACTGATTAGGTTAACTAAGCTGACCCGCATTTTTAAAGCAGAAAGGAAATTCTAACTTTGAGGCTAAATTACATTTAAATGTTTCACTTGTAGTTATAGGTATAAACAATACTCTCAAACTCTAACATTTAACATATTTACCTCAGAAGAGGATTCCCATTTTCATTTTTCTTTATAAAGTCTTCCACCTGGGTGACAGATAAATGCAGCCATATCAGGGAAGCTCATGTCAATACTAATACTACTAATCTTTTTTGTTCTGGTGATATATGACTTCATGCAAGTATTTTTACTTTACACTCTTATACAAGTTTGTCAAAGAAAATCAAAACTTATACCTTCTTATAATTACCACCACCACTACTACTAAAAATAATAATAATAATAGGCTTTAAATAGAGTTTTAAAGTATTAATGTATGTATCTTAAAGTATGTTCATATGAAAACTTGCTTATTTAGTCGATAGAATATCGAATGCTTTTGAAAAAAAATGAAGATTTGAAATCAATTTTGAAGGAAACTCACGAGTTTGCACTTGATCCCAGTAGTGCTGCTGTATAAGATGAGACTGTATGCCTTTTCTTGTTCAAACATCTGCTCACACTCGTAGGCAGTTCCCTCGAACGTAACTTGCATCATGAGGTCCTTGCTGGATGTGCCCAGTAGAAGCGTCTTATATTCAGGAGGATCCTGACACACAGAAAGTGGAGGGTTAATGTTCAGGTTCTTTGACAAAATGAGCGAATGAAATAAGGCACCATTCAGTTTTTTTTTTTAAAGATACATCTATTAATATTGCTTAGAAAATGAAACCATCAGCCTCATATTATACAGCATGCATCCTACTGTATAATGAATCTGAAGAAGCTGGAAAACCTGAAGTTCATCTTTCTTTGTTCATTAAAATGCAATGAAGACTTTAAACAGAAAAACAAGCTTTTAAAGGCCTCAAGAGGTTTGACAAAGGCAAACAGTACAGCCGACAGTCTGCAGGCTTCTATTTCTGTAATGCTAAACTGTATGCTTATAGTTTTACATTATCCTTGTGATCTTATTTGTATCAGTGATTCTTGTTTATTCTCGACGTATTTCACATATTTTATTGTAAATGTGATTTATGTGTTTTAGAGTTTCTCTGTCCTATGTGCTGCTGCAGCCAGGACACACACCTCGCAAAACAAATGATTCATCAAATACATTTCTGGTTAGATAAAGACAAAACTAAGTGTGTAAAAGGTGTGATAAGTCAGCACTCTCCCACAAGCCAAACACATCTTCATTCAAACCTTAGACTGCCAGTAAATTAAGGGCCCACAGTCCTGACTTGTGTTTTAAATGCAAAAGCAGATGAATAAACAGCATATAAATATGTATGAATGTGAGGACTTTGTGCTGCTCTGCATCCACTTTGAATAAAAAATTGTTTTCCCCTCCTGTCTGGTTACCTCAAGGTACTGGATCGGCTCTGGAAACAGGTCGCTGTCGGGAATTTTCACACTGATGCTCCCATTTGCCAGGTTAAAGACCTGCAGGAGACAATTCCCCGCAGGTGGAGGATCCACCACTGTTTTCTAACAGATGGAGATGGAAATGAGAGCACCACACTGATAAATATCAGAGAACACAGTCTTTTAATTCAGTATTAATAAATTATATTAGTATAGTTATTATATATATATAAAGCATGTCTTATGTGGTTTCCACGCTGATTCAAATTTACAACACACACAATTACACAAAATTGACCAAGATGATTATATGGTGTTTTCAGGGGGACATAGCCTCTTTCTGGGTGTATTTATAGCCACGTGCATGTTGGCAACTATTCAGGTCACATATCTGTGTTTCTTCTGGCTCAACACACCCCAGATCCTCAGCCAGAATCAGGCCTGCATATATCAATGTCTGGTGCTACTGCCACATCTGGTACACACACCAAAAACAGTCAGCCCAGATGTCTAGTAGCCTGACTTGGACAGAGAAGCCATTTACTGCACCAGACGCTTTCAGAAATATTGTGCTTTTCAGCAGTATTACATTCCAAAGTTGTCAAGATATTAAAAACCACAAGTGTTGGTGCTAGATGAAAAGTCACAAAAGTTATTACAATTCAAATGAATGTAATCCATCTATCCATTATCTAGGGGAGATGTGGGCTCCACTCTGGATTGATCACCAGTCTACCACAAGGGACATGAATGTCTGTACAAAATGTCTTATTAATCTGTACGGCCACCCTGGATGCCAGATGGTTTCAAATTTACCTCACAGCTCTAGTTTCAGCTGGCAGGTGTTATAAGACAAAAATAAATTCAGGGCCTTGTGACAGCTCATCTAACAACCCGAACATAAGGACTGCTCAGCATTTGCAGGACTTTTCGGGACACTACAGCACTAAAAAAAAAAAACAACATTAAAGAATTGAAAGAAATGATGTTTCTGGCTGCGAGTGCTTGCCTGCAAGGTTTTGACAACCAAGAGGAAAGACTGATGATTGATGCTCATACGTACCACGACGTTCACCTCCACCAGTGTGGCTGCTCCAAAAGCCAAAGCTGCAAAAACCATTCCTGTGGCCATTTTCCTTAGAGGCCTGAAGACAGTCAGTGACACAGTCAACACTTCTAAACACAACAAGCCCAATGTGTGTTCACTGTCAGGCTTTATCACTGCAGAGCCATCAGAGTCCTCACTGACCTGCCTCATAACTTGTTCTGACATAATAATCTGTTGAGCGTTATTTTCTAAAAGACATTAAAAATGAGTAATTATAATGCACATCTGTACTGACTGTGCGTTAAACCACACCACATTTTTATTTCTGAAATTAGTTTTAGTTCTTCTTTGTTGAGAAATAAATGCTGACACGTGTCGTTTAAAGCAGAACTTGTGTTTTGCAATAGTGTGTGAAAATAATCCTTGGATAATAAAGAGAAGTAGTAAGTGACAAGACACTCATCAGATTGATATTTGTTTGTGAACATGCACACATGTCCTTCAGTTGTTAACTATGTATATTGGTATATGCATCTGTCAGCTCATTTTCCCAGTTTAAGAGGTTTCCTAAATGCTCACGCCTGCTATAAAACCAGGAGTAACCAAAACATCAGGCTGCAACTCACGTGACATTGATTCTGCAGAGGCGAACAAGCGGATATATGACGAGGTCAAAGATGGGCACAAAGACCAGAATCAGCAACGCATTCAACATCTACACAACAGGGAGAAAGAAAAAAACACTCTCCTGTAAATTAATAACAAAAAAAATCTATAAAATTCCCATAAAGCTCATAAAATCATGAAGGTTATAGACACATAACAAAGACACTAACAGAGATTCTAATTCGATATCACCAGTGAAGAGGTGGCAAGATGGATTTGATAAACAGCTGTAAAAATGTTTCATAAGAACAGAGTCACTGCCAAGTCAAGCATCACTTGCTTTCAGTGCATTTACCTGATCTGTACTGATGTGGCACACTGGTGTGTGGTTTCATCCAAAATGAATATAGGTATTGGACACTCAAGCACATGAAATATGAAACAGCATCCATGTGAGAAAAGGGATGATATACATCTATACTGAAACTCATTATAGTCCTCTAATTTAGACTGGGTTTGATCCAAATCTTACAGACAAAGAAACCATTAATGTTTTACAGTCCAAAAGTCTTTTAATTGTTTAATGTTTATCCAGCATCATGATAGTTGAACTGGGATGATTTAACACATGGATACACCCACACAGATAAGACACTGATTCCAGCCTTTCAAAAAACATGACATCTAAATCTTAGCCATCTTAGGTAGGTAGCTTAGGTAGGAAACTAAATGTTGTGTTTCCTGCATTTCAATCTATAATTTACATTTTACTTCCATAGTCATTTAAACCAGTTATAAACTGTTGGAAATATAAGTGTTGAAATTAAAGCACTTAACTTACTTAAACTGAAATAAAATGATTGTTGGCGTCATCACAGCCTCTTTTTATTCCCTTTACTAACTGGGGATGGTACAGTGTGCAAGTGTGACAATGGTGTAAACACCAAACTGGTGTACAGACTTTTCAATTCCCTAAATTGCCTAAAACTTTATAAAGCTATAAAATGTCTTTAAAATCAAACTCAACCTGTGTTTCCAAGGGGAAGAATGAAGCTTGAATGTCATAATGAAGCTTCATTTGAGCGCTGGTTATATAAACATGTAGTATCGAGTGTCAGACCAGGGGAAACACGAGGGGGAAACTGGATTTTAGGAGGTAAGAGGCACCTGATTCATTATTTTCCTTTGTAGGGATAACTCGTCCTACATTTTTACTTATCATGGGATCAGAGACAGTGTACACAAACTAGATCCCACTGAGAGCAGAAAGAGCTGCACGTACCTGCATTTGGTCAGGTTTAATACTGAAAGCATCTCCCTGTAATAAAACAAGATGATTTCAGCCTGGCAGGACAAACACTTAAACTTTGACTCCATAAATCTAAACCTCATGAGTGCATGATTTATCAAAGCCATAAACAATGGAGTTTGCTAAAATAAGATGACAAATTACAACATGTCATTGCACAGGAGATGCAAAAAGATCTGTTTTATAGGTTTGTGTAATCAGATAAGCATCAGAACCCACCCAGTGATATAAAAGACGTTATCAGCTTTTTGAAATTTTACAGTATTGCAAATTCATGAAAGATAACTCTTACAAAAGCCATGTTCATCCTCGTGGCTTGAAGCGTCCACCGGGAACCCTGCAAGAAAAAAAAAAAGCAAAACAAAACAAAACAAAAAAGAACACTGAGTGTTGTTAAAACTATTAACTTTAACTCTTTTTTTGGAGAGAATAATAATAAACAACTGGTAAACTGCTAGACTTAACCAGTCTTCCACAGAAAACACAATTTTGTTAGTGTTTTGTCATTTGAATTGAAGGATGAGTTCAGCAGAGGTAAAACTGAGGAATGCTGAGCACGGCTTTGGGTTTTTCCATGATCAAAGGGCTGTGTTGAGTGTTGGCCAGAGGGGAAGATAACAGTGACAGGGTTTTATAAAAGAACCATGACACAAACCTTTGACCAAGAGCTCATTGAGAAGACTGAATGTGATCGTACAAGCAAAAAGAACTGAACCTGATATTTGATTTAAACATAAAAAACCCTCAATAAATTCCTTCTTCTGTGCTTTGCTTTATATTCTCCTTTTTAATTACACCTCTATATACTCATGTTGGCCAGCATGTCAACAGATCATTCTCATTCCTTATTCATTCTGAGGGGAACGTAAATGTCTGAACCAAAGTTCATGGCGATCCATCCAATATTTGTTGAGATATTTCAGCCTGGGCCAAAGTGGTTCACCAACTTTTCCATCTGCAGATTCCTCTTTTGACTTTTTCCTTGTGTTCAACTTTAGTGCATGGTGTGTGAATTACATCGTGGAAATTTCTTTTAGGTTGTGAGCGTTGCTAATTCTCAAGAACAAACACAAGTCTGCATTCTTTAGCCCAACACATTTAAGTGACCCTTTGACAACCTGTTACAATTCTACTATCTAACCAAACAGAAGAAAGACCTAAACTCCACTTTATAAGTTTATAACGAGCAGGACACAGTGAAGAGAGGTGCTCTTGTTGTGACAGATCATAAGCCTTTTGCCTTCACATACCTGCTGATCGAACAGAGCCCAGAACATTGGCAGTGGGATGTAGAGCACAAGAACCCGCAGCACCATCTTAATCTCCTGGATCAGCCGCTTCTGTTAACACAAACAGACAGGATGAATTATTACTACTCTTTTGACCTTTATGAATACAAACAAAAATCCAAATCATCATGTGACTTTTACCGAGTATTTCTCCTCAGCCCAGTCCAACCAGTGATTCCTCTGAGGGTCGGACTTCAAGCTCCTCCAGCGGTTTTTGATTGCAAACTGCAAACCAAAGGTAAAAATGGGAATGAAGAGAGAAATGTGGACAGCTCTAACAGAAACAGACACAGAAGCCACACAAAACACATAATTTTATTAGAGTACAAAATGACAATAAATAGCACTGGATCAATACGTTTGCACTAAACCATCTGATATGACTGGAGACAACTGGGACATGACTCACCCCAATGCAATTGCACACTTCCAACAGAATGTTTCCCTGTGGAGGATTCCTCTTGTACATCCCGCTGCCAGCAATGAACACAACTGCACAAAATGGATGGAGTGACTCAACTCAGACAACAGTTTATGTTGGGTATAGCTCGGCTGCCTCATTATCGGAGTATAAACACGCTCATATCTGCTCGCAACAACATACTGTTACCACAAATTAAGACCAGGTACAGCGCTGAGTGACAAAAAGAGTGGAATCTAACAGCAGTCTAGCTTTTAGATACATAAACCACATACAGTGGCTTTTGAAATGCTTTGGAGGAATAAATTCTAACATGCTGTAAACACGTTTCAGGCCTGTAACACTGAAGCCCATACTTCGTCTCACCCTCACTACGATCCGTCTCCGGCCTTTCTAATACTGAATGCAGAGTTTGTTTTCACAGTGAGTGGCCATGCAAGCACGAATCCCACAAAGGTCAGAGGTGACGGTGATCCAGATGCAGAGATAACTGACTGTCAGGACGTATGTGGAGGAGCTTTGATCAAGCCTAGCCTGTCAAAGGCTGGACCTCATATTGTAAAAACATGTTCTCAGCATGCAGACTGCAGCCTGAATCAAGTTTATAATCCGAAATATGACAATTAATATGACAATCAATTAAGACACAATAGTAGAAACATTAAAACTGCTAAACTGTGTTGCGACTTTATGTCATACCTTTATATTTTGGTTTACATTTTTTCTAAAAAGTGATATCCTTCAGTAGAATATGCGATTTACATCCATACACCTTGGGCTGCATTCACATTTATGTGCTTCATTACTTTGACCGCGAAGCAGCTCAGTGGTGTGCAGTCACTGGCCGAACGCCCTGCTCTGTGGATTACATCTGACCAGGCCGTGTTGCGGGTGGATGAACACTCACCTAAAGCCACGATCATCAGAGCTGCAGGAACCCCAAAGGCCAGAGCATAGCAGTCACCGCCGAAACACTGCACATCCCCTGCAGGAGTAAACCCAGCATTACAATAATGCCATTCACACTTGGATGCAGTGTTGTGCATTGTGCATACTCACCTCTCAGTATGGGTGTAATCACAGTCGACAACAGGCTCCCGGCGTTGATTGACATGTAGAAAATGGAGAAGAATTTCTGCCTCTCGCTCACCTGGAGATGATCAAGAAAACACTGAAACACTGAGGAGATGCTGCAGGAGACCTGGAGACAGTGTGTAAAACTAACACATAAACCTACAAGCACTGAGGTTGAATTGCAGGGAGGTTGTTTCGTTGAGAGAAATAGTTTAATTGGCAACATTTTCTCCTTAGGCCCTTTGGTAACCCATATAAAATCTTTATTACCAGCAGACAGTACTTTAAAATTTACACTCAGAATGATTTCTACTTAATAGATGTTTCTGGGCATAAGACTTAAACCTAACTTTACTCATCCACAAGGGAAACTGCTTGGAACAAAGGACCTTACTGAATCTTCTAACAGGTGATATCACCCGCAAATAGAATATAAACAGTACAAGCTGCTCCTCTTTTATGCCTTCAGACTAAAGAGAAAAGCTCTCTGCCTTACATGCTCTTCGTCAAACTGGTCTCCTCCAAATGCTGCCACACAGGGTTTGATTCCTCCAGTGCCAAGGGCAATGAGTATCAGACCTAGCAAGGAGAGGGCACTGGAAGAGAAAAGCACGATCATCAGGAACAAATCAACACCCGTAACATCTTACACCACCAGAAGTATAATTGTGAAACATAACTCAGCAATAAGCTCCAGATACTGTAACTTACATGTGCACGTCATTATTTCCCACAGTGGGAATGGCTCCCACCGACTTGACAACATGGCCAATCACGTAGACAATGGACAGGTAGATGATGGTCCTGTTGGGATCAAACTGTGTGTTATGTACATTCACTCCTCTCATATACAAAATCTGTGTGTCTGTGGTCAGAGCGATTCATCTTCCTGAATCAGTGATGTTACACAATTTAGACAAAGCTCCTGTGTATGAGGGCAGAAATACTGAATACTGAATTTCTTCCCTGTCTAACTTGGGGGGCTCTTCTCCTTCCAGTTTCAAGACCCAGCAGCCAAAATGTGTCTCCAGCCTCCTGTGTCAACTTGGGTATATCTTCAATAGCTGTATTTTTACCCAAGGTGTGTTTAGCCTTTTATGTTATATCTTTTTTTGTTTGTTTGTTTGTTTGTTCAGGAGTCAAGTGAAGTTTAATGCTTCATTGTTTTCTTTTTTATTAAGGTAGAATAGGGCGTTTTGAGTTAGTGGGTTTTGTTATTGTTATTTTGACTGGACCACCCTGAAGAGATAGTAAATTGCACTTTTCATTTCATTTACTTGTGAAAGTAAAATAATCCGAGTACCAAAATCTGAACAGCTTGTCATTCATGGGTGATGGGAAGAGGAGAGTCTCCTTCATCATGTTGTGTCTGGGTAAATAAAACTTCCTGCAGGAAGCCACTGCTTTTTGAGAGATTTGGTTGAACTGGCTGTTTAATACATCAGTGAACAGGGACTAGGTAAAACAGGGACTCACTTGAATTTCCCAAGCCAGGAGTCAGCAATGAGAGCTCCCAGAATGGGTGTGAAGTAGCAGAGGCTGCTGAAAGCGTGGTACACAGCAGTGGACAGGTCCTTGTCCCAGTGCAGGTAGTTGAGGAAATAGAGTGTCAGCAATGCTGTAAACAGATACACAAATGCAATAACTCCATAGCACGTCAACAAGGACTGTCCTAAACAAGTTACTGTCAACAAGTGTGAGAGAAGATTTTATTTTTAAACCTTAAAGCTGTTTTTCTTTCATCACTACAAAAGCTGTTGCAGATATAATGTAAAGATCACGTGGCCATGTTTACTTTATATGCTCTTTGACCTTCTATCTATAAGTAAACATCACAGCTCAGTAAGCAGAAAACCTGCCCCACAAGTATTGATGGCATTTGAGGCCAGTTTAGTGGCAGTAAATAAAAAGTTTAAAATTGAGGTTCTTCCAGTCTACATGTGTTTTTGGACTTGGAGAAGGTTTTTGACAAATGCAGCCCCAAGTGAAGGAGTTTAAGTATCTTGGGGTCTTGTTCATGAATGACAGTAACATGCTTGTGAGCGTGTCCAACTGGTAGCAGACCCCTGGGGAAGATCCAGACTACATATCTCATATGGTCTGGAAAAACCTCAGCTTGCTCCAGGATGTGCTTGAAAAAGCTGCAAAGGAAAGTGACGCCTCGGTGTCTGATGTCTGACTCCAGATAAGTGGAAGAAAATGGATGGATCAATGAATCAGTGATGGCATTCATTTGTAAGTGATCTGCTGAATGAATGAAACTTCTTACTCAGAACTCATTTAACTGAAATTATTTACACATAAGTCTTAATTAGCAGCTGAAAAACAAGCTGAGATTTTAAGATGTTATGTTTATGATGTGCATGAACAAACTGAAGTAGTGACAGACAAACATTTGAGAGGAAACAAGAACATGTGAAGGAAAAACAGTGTCCGGGCTTATCTTTGTTATATTACCCCTGGTGACTGTTAGGCAGCTTAACAATCTGAGCGTCATCTCATTTCACTTTGTGTCATCAACTTTTCACAGTTAAATTCAAACCTAGACCACCTCCTGTCAATCTATAATCCTCTTTTACCACCCCATGTCGCCCAGAAGTAATTTTGCATACATGTACCTTTCATGCCATAGTAGGAGAAGCGTTCACAGAACTCATTCACCACTATGAAGCAGATGCTGATTGGGTAATTGGTCCCACAAAGTTTCTAAAAGAGGAAAGGTTTGGTCACTGGATGAGAACAACACAGTCATATGGCACAAATTAAGCAACAATGCTGACAGCAAATCCATTGTCTTCCCTCTCTTCTCTTGGTTAAATATAAACAAACACCTGCCGATTCAATCCATAACTATATCATCTCTAACCAAGAGCCGATCAATATTTTGCCATGGAGCAGGAAGAACGTGGCAGATGCAACCTTCACGTAGTCAAACACTCCTGAGATACTCGTGTTAATCATTGCAAGGGAATGCAGGCTACCAAGATTTGTGTTTAGCTACAATGACAAAATATATCCAATATATTCCTGTATTATGAGACAACTTGTTTATTATCTACTGCACTTACACTTCATTTGTTTCACTGTTGTAGCAGTTTAATTGTGTATTACCTGTGCTTTACATAGATGTTTTCATTTTAAGCACGCCTGTTACTGCTTTGGTGTAAATTTAGAAAGAACAATTACACCTTCATCTGCAAACTACACTTTCACAAGATAATATGTGATGTATTGTTACAGGTGACATTGTCCAGCAGAAATGATAGCTGATTAATTGCTTAGCTCATTTACAAAATTTAATTAGCAGCAACTGTGATGAATGACAATTATTTAACCCACATATCAAACAACTGTAAAATATTCTTGAGATCCACTTTGTCAGGTTTTGATTTGCTGCTTTTCACTGTTTTATAAAATCATAAATTGAATATCTATATAGTTATAGTATATAGCTATAGTCATCCGAAGCTCTCAGCGTTCTCAAAATAGTTTCCCATTTGCTTAGTAATGAAAATAATCACTGTTTGCAGTAACATTAGATTATAAAGACAAAACTTTGCAGAGGACAAATCTTCACCTGGATATTCTCACACAAAACCCTGGGCTCATACAAATAACTTGAACTTGGTGTATTGATCTGGTTGGTGCCAATGATCCGATCACATGAAATACAGTTTATTTGTCAAGGATGCAGGTGTTACCTTAAATAAACAACACTGACTTTAAACGCACAAAAAACAGCCCTGGATTTTATTCAGTATCACCACATACCTGTAAGGAGTTAACTTTATATTGTGGAACTGCTGCTGATGCTTCTTTTAAAGAGCGGTTCTGCCTAAATAACAAATGCATTTATATAATAACATCTACCCATGTAAATACAGGACTATCTGTCTGTATTTGATTTTAATTTAATCTGTCCAGTGAAATGTAGGATATTTATAAAGGGCTTAGAAAATGAAAACTTGTACATGTGAATTGTAACTGAGCAGACTCCATTTACTGACGGCCATCACATGTTTGGATCAACAGCCCCAGAACAGCAGCTAAATGGACCTTGAGGTGTGGTCCACAGACAAATCCCAAAACTTGGGCAAATAAAAAAAAAACAGATATTCTGTATAAACGTGATTAAACACACTTAATGCTTTATTTGGGTGTAAATACCCTTTAAGGGATTTGCTCTCGCGATCTGGCAAATCCCTGTGTGTAGTTTTTCCTGTGGAAGTGGATGCGCCTGTTGCGTCATGTCAACCGGGCCGTCACGGTTCACTGAAAACCGCTCAACAGAGCAAATAACTCTCGTGACACAGTAACACACGTGCACTTTGGCTCAGACCGCAGTGACACATTGTCACTTAGTTTGGAGACATGTGAAGCCTCCTGTCCACGCGTCTGTCCTGACCACAGGCGGTGCAAACTCCGCGGGTTTTGATCGCGCATTTAAATGACTTTCAAAACTTTTCAACAAGCTGAAGACACAAGAAAAAAAAAAACACACGACGGGGCCACAAAAACATTGTTTGTATTTACCTTAGTCATGTTGATTTATTTGCTGGCGAGGCTTGACTGGAGCTACTGTTGCACCGGGAGCTGCTCACGAACATCCAAGTCCGTCCCACTCTGCTCTGCGCTCCGGGGACGCCGATCTAAAGCGTTTGTGCTCGTAAAGCCGACGGGAAGTTAATATTCCACCACAAACCTGGACTTGTTACTTCGGTGACTGCAGTGGGCCTCCCCAGACTCCACCTAGAGCAACAATATCATCTGGATCAGCATCAAAAATCAAAGTTTGCAGGATATTCACCTCAGTGTGTGAAGCAGCAGCCTCTCTGGTTGCACAATAGTGTCGTTGTTGAGTCCGGGCTGTGGGATGGAGACTTAAACGTC
Organism: Mastacembelus armatus; assembly: GCF_900324485.2. NCBI lineage: Eukaryota > Metazoa > Chordata > Actinopteri > Synbranchiformes > Mastacembelidae > Mastacembelus > Mastacembelus armatus. The sequence continues at coordinate 20,620,897 of NC_046653.1, read as the reverse complement.
CTGTAAGTGTTGGTCACGCTGCGTCTTCTCTTTAGGCTCTTTTGGCTTTACTACGAGCAACACGCACGACCTCACTCACCGCTTCTTCTGAAAAACAGATGCTTTTGTTTGGTCATATCCACACACACAGCACTGCCATAGCAAGGCTGCATATAAACAATGACATAACGTTGCAATTTGTTTCGTACATTTGGAATAAATACGGAATGAATCGTGTTATCAGATGGAAAAGCACTTAAACTCTGTTTTATGTAATTACATGGGCAGACACTGAATCACCTGACAGGACTTTTTGTGGTCAATTTAGTCATTTCAGTAGCCTACATCCTTTCACACACTGTGGCATATCTCAGCCTATAACTGTGAGCATAGTTGGACCTCAGAATTAAATTGACTACACAACTTGAGCTCACGTTCTTGTATCTTTATTAAATATTATTTATTTATTTATTAGATTAGTAGGCTACATGCAGAGGAAATTCACTAAAGCATCACATTTAATTTCTGCAGGCATCTTTGAGTCATTCATCCATTATCTATACCCACTTAGTCCTAACCAGGGTCACAGGGATCTGCTGGAGCCTATCCCAGCTCTCTTTGGGTGAAAGGCAGGGGTCCACCCTGGACAGGTCACCAGTCCATCACAGGGTCACATAGAGACAAACAACCTCACACACTCACACTCACTCCTATGGGCAATTTAGAGTCACCAATCAACCTGACATACATGTTTTTGGACTGTGGGAGGAAACCAGAGTACCTGGAGAAAACCCACACAAGCACAGGGAGAACATGCAAACTCCACACAGTAAGGCCCCTGATGGGCTTCAAACCAGGAACCTTCTTGCTGTGAGGCAACAGTGCTAACCACTTATCCACTGTGCTGCCATATGTTTCAGTCATTGTTACTTATTGCAGGGTTTATCCTTCTGATCACAAGTCCCACTGTTTGGTCAAAGCCACAGGCCACAAAACATCAGTTAGCCAGAAATAGTCCGACAGTGCTCTTTGTTATCACATGCAAACATCTGAATCTCCTCTGCATCTGCGACTGAAGCACCAGAACAAAACTAGCCACTGCATCAACTGTGTTCAGAGGTCATCAACCAGCTGTCAGCTGACGATGAGAAAAACAAGAAATGTTAGCCAGTAAGAAAAGCCTGTCAAGTCTTGTGATTATTCTCCCACATGCTGTTCCTTCAGTAAACTGCTCAATCAACTTCTCCTTCAGTGTTTACTTTACTGTCCCCACTTGTCTCGCAGCCTCGGACATTTCTTTTTACTGCAGGACTTTCTGAAAACCACCAGGACATAAAACGCCACTCTTTTATTTTAAAGTAATATTTTTAGTTTACAGGATCCGAAAGCTTGAAACACACCACGTTTAATGTATGTGCAATTATGATATGTGAAGTCTTCAGGTAAATTAGTTCAAAAGTTCATTGTCATGTCTCTGGTACATGGCAGTGACCTAAGCCACCAGTCCTGGGCCCCAACAACAGAAATGTCTGAGTATTTCTGTACTACTAATCTGTAACTTTCAGTACACCCTGTGATGGATCTGTTCAGGGTCTATCATGTCTCTTACAACCCTGGATGTGCCAGAACAAACAGTAGATAATGGATGGATGGAGCTTTCAATACATTTTACTGTTTTTGCTGTCAGCTTTTGTATCTGCTGATAAAGTACATGAGCTCTAGTTAGAATGTCCTTGCGTTTATTATATTGTTTGTGTTCGTAGTGTCTCCTTAGTGATGTAAAAAATACAGATAGTGTAGTGACTGTCCAGTCCTACCATCAGTCACCTTTGGGTGCAGGGGATCCAGGCTTCAATAAAAACAATGTAGAGACATAAAAGGAAGTTTGGGATGTGCTCCTGTTTATTGTAACTTTATGAATGTAAATATGTTTAGATACTCTGAGCCAAGAGTCCAGGGTCGCGGTCTAAGGCAATAGATTGGAGGGTGGATGACAAAGCGGTGAGTGAGGAGGTATGATGGAGCGCGAAGGGAGAAAAACCCCAAACCCTCTATTCTCTTGTCCATCTTTTCCAGAACAGGTCTGCCTGATACTGAACCTGCCTCCAGAGTTTTCTGATGTAAAGCTTGTTTTGTTCAAATGCACCAGGAGCGAGAAAAGGCTGCCCTTTGAGTAGAAGGGTGTGATCCGGGGTCAGAGCTTCCAAATCACTGACATCATCTGAGACTCTGGTAATGGGGCAGTCATTGAGAATGGCTTCCACTTGACATAAGATGGTTTGGAGGCTTTCTTTGTCCAGTGACTGCTGGATGGAAAACAACAATAACATGCTCCCACACACCTCCATGTTAGGATGCAGCAATCTGAAAATCCGATCAATTTCTTTTGGCAATAGAGCTTGGTGGATTTTACTATGATCTCCAGCTGCCAAAGCCTCCCTCAGTTCTCGCTCTGCACCATTACAATTTGTGCCATTGTCTGATCTCATGCGCCGCACTGGGCTGCTGCGACATTTAAAACGTCTTACGGCATCAGTACAGGAGTCAGTTGTTAACAAGCGTGTGACCTCCGGAGGTACAGCTCAGCTGGCCATGCAAGTAAAGATGACTCCATATCTTTTGACCATTGCACATCCTCTCTTCACCTCAACAGGCCCCAAAATAGTCCACACCTACATTGGTGAAACGTGCCAAGTCTGGACAAATGTGTTCCTCTGCCATGTCAGCTGTTTTCTGCTCAGATTGTTGTCCTCTGTGACATCTACAAATAACATTGGTGATCCAGTGTCTTTCACGGAGACCTGAGAGCATATGGCTCCTTCCTGCGTGTCCAAGCTGCTGGTGTATATAATAATATAATAAGCTTGGAGACATGCTGGCCTTTGGAAAGAATAACAAAGGCTATTCTTTCTGCTCTTCAGGTAAGGCTGAGCGGCTGATCCTTCCACCTACTCTCAATAAACCATCTTTCAGTACTGGGTCTAGACTGTAGATGTCACTCTTGCTCTTCACAAGTGCTCCACTCTGAAAGCTAGCTATTTCTTCTCTGAATCTTGTGTGTTGACTATGGCAGATGGCTGAAACTTCTGCTCAGACAAGATCACTCACTGACAGTGTTTGTGTATGAACAGCAGCTCTGATCCTTTTCGTCTCCACTTCTGTCTTTCCAGGAGCTATAGATGAGTCAGTACCAGGGGGTGAAAAGTAAACGACACTCTCTGCACACCAGCTCAGACCTAGAGCTTTTTCCACAGGTAGGCTGTCTCTTTCCAGGTGAAGCTGTCTGGCTGGTTTAGGTTTAGAGCGCCTTTCCTTTGAAATGGAAGACAACACAGCCCGACTGTTGCTTTACCTGGTGGAACATATCCTGGATGTCTGTCATCAGTGCAATGTTCTCCTGCCTGAATCTGGTCAATACACCAAAGAGGGGTTTGGTGAGGTCCGGCCCCTGTAGAAGCTGGCTATTCGACGAAGTCCCTTTATAGCTTGCTTCACAGTCAAAAACCACTGCCAGCGTCCTCTTCCTCAGGTTGTAGACACCAGATGGAGAAGATACTCTTCTATCGTTGGGTTCCAGCTGGTCATGAGGCGCCACTTCTGCATAGCCTCTGTCAATGAGGTCAGTGACAAATGCTGTGTACTCCTTATAAGCCTTCCCTTTGAGGCTTTCAATGCGCTGCTCCACAACCGGTTGTTGGGCATGGTAATGTCAACCTCTCTAAAGGTCAAGTCCAGGCAATAATGTCCATCCAACAGCTGATCAGTTCTCCATGAATTTCTTATCCTCCATTGACATTTCATGCTCTTCTTCCAGTGTTTTCTCACTGAAGTCTTGATTGTACTGAGATACAACACAACTCCTCCAGTCTGACAATAGAAATCCTTCTTACAGGACCGTTTAAGAGCCACCCTAAGAGGGTCCTCATGGTGTAGAGTCCATTACCTTGGCTGTTAATCTCCCATATTTCCTCCATGAGTTTTAATGCATTTGTTCCAATCAAAAGCTCCACGCCAGGGTCCCATGCAGGGATGTTAATGATTTTAAAAGGTGGGGAGCTGGGGTCCGCACTGTAGCATATGCAAAATGCAGACCAATTACTTTACGTCAAGGGATTTGAGACAGGTCGAGTCAGAACTGGACATTTTTACTTATTTCATGTCACAGCCAGCAGGGTATTTTATAACCACATGAACAAAATCAATAACCATAAACAGGCTCACAAAGACAAAGCAGCAAACCCGTTGTCTTTCCCAGCAAAATAGAAAAATAGCAATTCACAACTTCAAAGTGCAGCAAAAGCTATAATTAAAACACAAACACAATGTTAAAGTTTGGTTCATACATAGCCATGAAATAAGTTTATGTTTTCTCGCCACTTCGGACTCGACCTGTCGCAAACCCCTTAACGTAAAGTAATTGGTCTGCAAAGCAGGAAAGTATTACAGAGCTGCATAAATTATGGTAATAGAAGTCTAATTTGTACAAATGCTGATGAATCACACTGCCTCAAATGAAATTTCTTGGGAAAATGAGCTTTATCTAAATGAGCAACCGGAAATGAACCCGATCTAATTATCTGTAGATGCTCAACAATCCATATAGTCACAATCCTGTGATGTTTAGTGACTTACAGCAGTAGTTAGTTCATGGGACGAGCTCAAAGTTAAAAACCTGTGTGCAAACTGTCTGCACAAGCTCGAAAATCATGCAGCGCAGCAACGCTCCACAAGAGAGCAGCATTGTTCTACTATCGTAGCAGCCACTGGCAGCAAAGCCACAGGAGTAAATTAAAAAATGACCTACAGAAGCAAGAGGGAGTGTAAAATGAGAATTGTTACATTTAGATGTCTGTCACACGTATATCTCAGTACAGTTTAGCCAACAACCCCATAAGGTCTCTTGTGTTTGACTGACAGTTTGTCACATTACCAAACAAATAAACCCTAAGGCTGCATGCATGCGTTAAAAAAGTCTTTCATTTGTATTTATGAGACTTAAACCTGCAAAAACATACAAATCTCAACACACAGCAAAAACACTGACATTTGATTAATCAATATTTCCTCCTGTTTGAGTAACGTTTGTCATTTGTTTTAGGAAAATACTGTTTTAAAGAATTACTCTACATTTGAATTGCATTGCTTTTATTATTATGAAAAGAAACTGATGTATTTAACATGAACATAACATAAAAACTAGACAGTCCATGTTTATTTATTTTAGAGGATTAGCTGATTCCACTAAATTCCTGTGCCATGTTTTATAGTGCGGGCTTTGTGACTGAGTGGGAAGTCTGAACACACAGAGCGTTGACTAACACATTGTTGGTTTTAGTTTCTTTTGCAAGATTTTCCATAAATACGAAAACTACAGAGTAACACTAGACTTCTCCAGGCAGAGCAAGTCCAACAAGGTCGGCTCTAATCAGATGTGGATCCTGGATACCTACTTACAGCTGAAGAACTGAATAAAAACAAAAGGTGGCAATTGTACTGTAGAACTGAAATTAACACACCCATGAACTCTTAGTGGATTTATTGTTAAAGTAATATTTAAAATAATACACATTTTGATTTTTTATTTAAGCTGCATTAGAGTCCATACTGTGCAACTACTGTTTCAAATCTGCTTGAATGTTATGCCACAGTTTAGATGCCTTCCAGTCAGTCCTCATGATGTGAACGGTGTATAAACAAGTGCTTGGTGACAGGCAGGCCACACAGTGTGAATACTAAAAGAGCTCACAGAGAGACTCCTGCCGCTGCTCTCGGCTCTTCCCGTGCAGCTCTTCTGTCCACCAGCTGCAGGTTGATCGGTGTAGCAGGGCAAAGCAGGGTCCTGGTGATCGGCTTCACCGTGGTCCCAGCGGGATCCGGCGACAACTCAAAGTGCTTTATCAACTTCAAAACAAAGGAGAGAGAATAGCGTTCACATACAGCGAAATGATATTTTTGGCAGAAGATTTATTTACGTGAACATGCAGTCTATGGACACAGTCCACATTCCACTGCTCACGAGCTGGTTGAATTGTAACTGCGTTTTTGGCTGACATGAGTCTGTTCAAAGTAGGACGACTGGTCTGAGGTCTGTGTCAATCTCACTGCCAAGACTAACGAAAGGAGAGGCAACAGACCGCCATTGTCTGGTTGGAAGGCTACTACAGGTCAACACTGCTGTCTGAGTGTGGCTAAAAAACAACAGATTTCTTGGAAGCACCCACAGAGGAGGGTGTTTAACATGCTCTGGTCACAAGATTGAAGCCAGTTGGTTTGGATGCTGCGTGAGTCTCACAAACTTATGTTAAAACATTTAGTTAAAGTTGTTCTAAAACACATCACGGCTAAAGTCAGTCCTAAGATTAAAATCTACAAACAGCTGATTGTTTACAACATGGGTGGAAACTAAGTATATTTACTGAAGTGTTGTACCTAAGTCACATTTTAAGATATCTGTGCTTTACATATATATTTTCATTTCAGAGGAAAATATTGTACTTTTATTCTGCTCCATTTATTTTATAACGTTATAACTAAATTTGGAATTAGCTATATATGAAAAACTAAAGGAGTTTGCATGTTCTCCCTGTGCTTGCGTGGGTTTACTCCGGGTACTCCGGTTTCCTCCCACAGTCTAAAAACATGTATGTCAGGTTGATTGGTGACTCTAAAAAAATTGCCCGTAGGAGTGAGTGTGAGTGTGTGAGGTTGTTTGTCTCTATGTGGCCCTGTGATGGACTGGTGACCTGTCCAGGGTGTACCCCTGCCTTTCACCCAAAGAGAGCTGGGATAGGCTCCAGCAGATCTCTGTGACCCTGAGCCAGGAAAAGCGGGTATAGAAGATAGATGGATGGATGGATGAAAAACTAAATACACTATAATCATAAACCTTTACTGATCCTCAGTAGGAAATACCCAGCAGTATGTAAAATATGATCCAATAAAAAATGTGTGCTTTTACTTTTGGTACTTCAAGTATATTTGGCTACTATTCCTTGTGTACTTTTACTTAAACATGTCCTTACCCTGGACAGGAGGAGGTACATCTCGAGTTCAGCCACCCGCCTGCCCAGACATGCTCGAATCCCAAAACCAAACGGTACTGAGCCAAAAGGGTGATGCTTTGACTTCTCCTCTGCTCCTCGGAGCCAGCGCTCTGGCAGGAAGGTGTGGGCGTTGGGGAAAATGTTCTCATCATAGGACACGGCGTAGTGACACAAGTGGAACAGTGTCTGTGGGAGATGAGACTGCAATGTTAAACTGCAAATTTCTATGCAGCTTCAGAAATTATTCACAAACTTTACTGCCTGTAGATTTTAAATGGAAACTACTGAGAATTTCTCAAAGTATCTAACAGTAGTAGTATTATTAGTAATTTGTATTATCTAATTATTTATTCATAGTTATTAGTAATAGTATTTTACAAAATAATAGATGTAGAGATATTTAGATATATTTTTTGCAATTGATTGAAAATCATGAACTGAAATTTCTCCTTTACAAAAGCATTTAGATCCTTCACTGTGACTGTTACAACAATGAGAAGTGGGAGGAACCCTAAAATAAATAAATACAGAAAGAAACCAAGGAATTCATGTACAACATCCTGATATCTGTCATGTCTGACACAATCTTACCTTTTTGGGGAACAGATGATCCCCCACCACAATCTCATTTTCGACAGTGACGCGGGCATTTCCTGGTACCACTGGGTACAGCCTGATAACCACAGAGCACAGTGAGGAACAAAACATGAAAGGACATGAAAACCATGAGTAAAGTAGTGATTTCACAAAGCACATGTAGGAGCTCGGGTTGCACAAATTGTATAAGCAAGTCTGTTCTTGAAGGAACATCTTGACATCTTAAGAAAGCTACTGGGTCACTGTCTTGCACAGAGTTAAAGGAGAAGTGAGTCTCTTCTTGATTCCAGAAAGTCACTTGTCCTAGCCAAGAAATAGTCCAGCACACACCCCCACCACAGAAACCACAGCTTGGCATTTTTCTACAATAGGTGAGTTTGTGTTGAGCACGTTTGCTGGTTTCAGGGTCTCAAGTGTTTGATGCTCAAGTTTTCTTGTTTCCTGTGAGACAGGAAACCAAAACTGTTTGGGTTCTTGTAAATGCATTACCTTGGGCTGGAGGAAATGTTAAATTTCATATTCACTACTACTTTTCTTTTCCTTTGAGCTGCTCTCTTCAGGGGTCGCCACAGCGAATCATCTGCCTCCATTTAACCCTATCCTCTGTATCCTCCTCACCCACACCAACTATCCTCATGTCCTCCTTCAGTACATCCAAGAACCTCCTCTTTGGTCTTCCTCTAGGCCTCCTTCCTGGCAGCTCTAACCTCAGCATCCTTTTACCAATGTATTCACTGTCCCTGAACTGAAATACCAGTTCAACCAGAGCAAACATACAACCTGCCAAACTAATTAGTGGTCGCTGCAGGAACCCCTTACTCTTGTTTTTAGATATTCTACAGGAAAAAATGCATTTCTAAAAATGAAAAAATGCCTCTAACCGTAACGTCTCTCTGACGATGGCCTTCAGGTATGGCATCTGGCCAATGTCATCACTGGTTGGGACCTTGTCTCCAGGGCAAACACTTATTACCTCTTGGTATAACTGTTCTTGAATCTGTGGTTCTTTCGCCAAGTGGTACAGACACCATGAGATAGTGTTGGAGGTCTGAAACAGAGAGGAACACACACTGGAACCTTCTGTGGTTTGAGGTAATGTTTTACTGTTTACCATCTCAGGTCCAAAGACCTCAGGTTAAGACCTGGGCCAGATTTGGTGAAAGGTTCTGCATATGATGTCTAGATTAAATATTACTGCTGTTTCAACATTTCAGTGGCTATTTTCTGAATGAAGCAGTTCTAAACTACTTGCATTAAATGCACACATGTTTTTTCTACTCACTGTGTCGACTCCTGCCAGCAGGAGCTCGGTGATGCTGCCCAGGATCTCAGTGACCGTCATCTGATCACTGAGCAGCAGGTGTGTGAGGTACGCTCCCTCCACGTTCTCATCCAGGTCAACCTTCTCCTGGATCTCTTCTATTTTTTTCTGTACCAGGTCCTCAGCTATGTAGGACACAAGAGGACATTTATCTTTTTCATTTCATGGGGGAAGCAACACAAAGAGGAGACAGGCTTGACTCCAGGTGGTAAAAGGAGCACAGGGATCTGATGTGCAGAAAGAGCAGCAGGAGCAGTGAAATGGACTTCGTACTTTTAGGGAGTTGTCAGAGTCTAGTGTCCTTGTAATGATTTGATAATGCAGTCTGAAAAATGTCATTGGAACCTGAACTCTAGTAACATTTTGTGACAGCAATCATTGAGGAGGCCTGTGAGAGGAAGCACAGTAGAGGGATCCACAACAATAACCAGTACCAGAGCTGCAGCAAAGTAAACTGAGTACTATACAGAGTAAACTGTATAGAAGCCACACGGGCCCCATGAATCCAAGTACTGAGGCAAAAACCCTCAGCTAAATACAGGCAATTTCTTTATAAACGGCACAATTGGTTTGTGTTTGTCAAAAGCAACAACAGCAGTAACAGGACCAAGGACTAAACCTCAAACTATTTCTCTGCCACCTGGAAACAAAAATTGTGAATAATTTATATTGCTCAGCATTTAAATGCATTTTCCCACAGTATGAGTAATCATCAAAGCAGGCTCAAGTAGTTAACACAGGCTGCAATATTACAGGTCTTTTAACGACCTACAGTTTATGCTAGATGTCACCAGGTAATCCTGAAAATATCAGCATTTGATTGAATGGAGCAGCCTTAAATATGGTTTAATAGTTTGACTCTTTAAATATAAACTACCTGAAATATAAACAGTATGTGCTGTCCTCACACAGTGTAACAGATGTTTTGTCTTTCTTTAAAGTGACTTCAGGGATCATTTATGGAGAAGACATGAGTTACAGAGGAAACAGTGAGTCTAAGCCTTGAATGAACTACTCAGCACCACTTGCTCCATATGAAATTGGCAGCTGTCTTTCTGAAACAGGCTGCACTTTGGTCTGGTTACACAGTTTTAGATTAACGTTACTCACCGACTTTGAAGAGATAATCCCAGCTTGCCACAAACTGTTTCCAGAAAGGCATGTAGGGCCAAGTGGACTTGGGGAAGAGGACAACGACTGGGGACAGACGGAACATTTCCCCCACAGAGAAGATGAACTTTTGGGTTTTCTCGGGCACTGGCTCGTTCATGCAGCCCATCCGGGTCTCAAACAACACTGAACAGATCCCTGCATTGAAAAATACAGCACTACAATTAGAGGCCCAGACCAGGAAAAATATGTACCAGACTAAAGTCATGTCAAGCACTGTGATAGTGTACACATCTGAAACCAGTCCTTTCTTTTAAGAATGTAATAAGCAAAATAAATAATGAACTCACTATTGTTTAAAGGAATAGCATGAGAGTTTGTGAAATATGTTAATTTATTACAGGCAACAGCCAGTAGCTCCGCTAACAAACAAGATCAAATGTTAGTTAATGAGAAGAAGAGGTGCCAGCTGGCAGGTATTTTTTAACCTATGGACAGCAGGAAGCAGTTTTCTTCAGCATCTGAAGCTAAGATAAGCAGCTGCTGGTTGTAGTTTGATATATCTCAGTTAATTTTTGCCACGAAGGCAAATGTGCAAATTCGCTAAAATACCCAGCTGCTCCTGTGAATTGAATCCCATCTGAACTCCCTTCTGGGCTTTAGAAGTGTAGCACTCTTTAAATGCAAAATAAACTTCTGAACGTTGAGAAAGGGTCATATAATGAACTCACACATCCCTGTGTGCAGGTACCAGGATCAAACCCAGTTTATCTCCCAGTATCTAATCAGCTGTCAAGGCCAAAAGACTCAACAGCTGTGTCAAAGTCAACAGGCTGAGTGACAGCACACTCGCAGTTTGCTCGAAATTACAAACTTTAGCTGAAGCAAGTTTGCAACAGACTGAAAATACAGACAGCTCCACTGACCGCTGAGATCAGAGTGAAGCAGCTGGATGAAGTAGCAGACTGCTGTGGTCTGCGGCCGTGAAAGAGCACAGTCATTTTTTACAGATATTGGTAATATTATTAATAATGTTCTGATGTGTATTGGTTTGCTTTTTGGTTGGTTTTTGGTTTCTCGATTAATCAAGATGTTTTCAGGTTTCTTTAAAGAGATGAGTTTCCACAGCTTGTTAAATGAAAACGTTTGATTTGTTTATTTTCTGCTGACCTTCGAAAGCAAATTTGTAGAGTTCTCCAGTCAGGTCGTTGACCATAACTCCCTGACCTCTGGTTTCCCTCAGCCAGGCCACTCTGTTGATGAAGTCAGTCACCACCTCGTTTATGGTGTTGGCGTAGGAGGAAACGTGTTTGGGCTTCAACATCCGAGGGTTCAGAATGCTGCGGATACGCTGCCATTTGGCCCCCATTCTGCGATTGAGGAGAAAAAGAGCTTCTAGACACAATAAGATGAAATAATTTATTGGTTAAAGTACATTAGTCAAACTGAAGAATCCCTGTTCTAAGCTTAAGAATATTTTACATTAACATAACACATGACAAGCAAGAGGGTCCAGGGTTCCCAACCTGGCCTTTCTATGTAGAGTCTGCATGTTCTCCCTGTGCTTGTGTGGGTTTTCTCCAGGTACTCTGGTTTCCTCCCACAGTCCAAAAACATGTATGTCAGGTTGATTGGTGACTCTAAATTGCCCATAGGAGTGAGTGTGAGTGTGTGAGGTTGTTGGTCTCTATGTGGCCTTTCACCCAAAGAGAGCTGGGATAGGCTCCAGCAGATCCCTGTGACCCTAAATAGGGTCTAGATAATGGATGGATGGATGGATGGATGGATGGATGGTTATTCAAGATCTGGTATTTGTTTGCCTTCCTGTGACACTTATTTTCCTGAAAAATCAGATGACCTGCAGAAATCCAACAATGAATTGATCTGATCGAGTATTATCTGTGTATCCACTTACACATATAGAAGTCACACACACACACACGCACACACACACACACACACACGCTGATACTTTAAAGCAGAGGTGCCAACAGAGGCTGGAAGATACCATCTCAGTTGAGGCTGGGTTGGTATCTCCCAGTTTGTGATTGACTGAACACACCTGATCCAGGTTTAAAGAGGAAAACTTCTCCTCACATTTGTTAGAATGTTTTTATGCAGTTCAGACTGACCAGACACCTTCTGCATCGTTTATGAACTGTCTTAGTTTAAGCAGACTGTATCCACATGCAGTTCAGTAGTAGCTTAGTTCTTGGTCTCAAAAACCAAACACATCTGTAATTAAACAAATGCTGCAGTAAATGTTGACTCTGATCTGTCTCTGTCAGTAAAAAACATTCTTCCTGCTTTTCTGGCCTGAGAGATATTTGTGAAGCTGGAGGATCTGTGGTCGGTTTGACTCACTCTGTCAAGGGTCCATGGGCCTGGTTCCTGAGGTCTCTGTAGGTCCTCCAGTGGGTCATGTCTGTCCGGACGGGGTGTCTCCCCTCCTGCCTCAGGACCTGCTCTATCAGCTCAGCACTGGCCACGTTCACCACAACCAGAGGGCCGTATTTTGACTTCCACAGAGGACCGTAGATCTTGCTGTGCTCGATCTTTGAGGAAATAATCACAGCATGGTTTAAATGGAGCATTATTAGGTTTTCACTGTGCTGAAGTAAAAAAAATAAAAACTGTATATGTAGAATTTACTTTTGTATGTGCATTTCTGTTGTTTTGAGATGGGCTATAGCTTACAATGATTGCAATGATGGCCTGAAAAGAAACCCAGATTTAAGTTGGCTCTTTGCTTGTTCAGACACATTCACTGTTAGGCAGCACATGTCGAAGGGAAATGTTTGATGTAATGGCTGAGTGTTATGTCTTGGTTGAAAACATTTCTCTCTGCTGTCTCCAGGCTGGTGAAAAAGGGTTTGTTGTCTTTTCTTTTTTAATGGCAGATTCCAACCAAGCCGAGCACCAAATGTCGTATATACAGGCCCATATGTTGCATTCAAATACACTCCAGGTAGTAACTCTCCATGAGATGTATAGTTCAGGTAAACAATGCGCTTCATCATTTGGAAGAACACGCAGGCAGGTTCTGGGAGAGACCAAGTGAAAAAATAACTGGGGGTGTAATGTGCAATTCAGGCAGGAGTTTAGATTTCCTTTTTTCTCTGTGTAATGTGCACAATAACTTTTGCTAATGTAATGTGTCCCGTGATGTCATGGGAATGGGAATTTTGATCTGTTATCTGGCGTTTGTGTTGGTTTAGAGTTAATATTAGAGACAGACTCCCCTGTAGTGTGGTAGTGTCTGGGGCTTATTATAAAGGACGCATTGAATGTTTTTGTTCTGATGATGAATACATTAAATGACAATAGAGAGGAATGGAAATATTTAATATTTAATAATATTTAACATTTTTCTAATAAAACGGTGAGTTTTCTTCCCAATCTTCGTGTTATTCACAGCCGTGGTGATAAAACTCTAAAACAGAGACTATTATTTGTGTGATTGAAATCAAGTTAGTGTTACAAACAGTGAGGTAATTCATCTGATGTATAAAAAGACTCACTGAAGCCGGATCATTTGAAGACAATCAGCATGTTAATGTTTTTATACAATTAGACCAAGTAAACGAGGATTCCCTGTAATGCAGGTCTCACTCACTTACTTGCATTTGTTGCGTCGTTTGAAAATAGCCCTTCACAAAGAGCCAGTACAAGGTCGTGATGAAACTTGGTCCACCCAAATCGTCCATAGATTTCAGTTTGTTGCTGTGCCCCATCACGGTGGTGGAGGTGGCTGCCTCGCGGCGGTGGATGTCCCCATAAATCAGCGCACCGAGTCCCGCTGTCACCCTGTGAACCCCCTCACGCTGCTGCCGGTTCACTACTAATCCGATGTACGTCAGAGACCTCCCCAACATTTTTATTGTATAGACCGAGTGTTTCAGTGGAGCCTGTGGTCCAAACGAGCGTGCCGGTCCCAGTCTGTGGCTCTTTGACGCGCATGGAGGGTTTTTACCAGTGGTTCCTTGTTTGCAGTTCCACCCAGCCTGTGTGGACTTAGACACTGTCATAAACTCAAACAGACCAGTTGATAATGAGGTGAAGTTAGAGCAGAGAGCAACTACACCACAAATAAAGTGGATACTAAAATCTAAGGCTTCAATGAGTGTGTGCACCTCATTAATAATTACCCTAGAGAAGGCAGGGCAAATTTATTTATATGGCACAATTCATACACAGAGTAATTCAAAGTGCTTTACAGAAATAAAAGACAGGTTAAAAAATACATAAGCAGGAATAAAAATAAAAGGGCATGCCACCGCTTTGTCACCATATTTGCCCCTTATGATATCGACTATCGGACCACGCTGACCCATATTTGTGGGTCCCCTACTTTCAGTTTGTCCCATCCCCGATGGACTAAAAGTACCTCAACACAGACTATCTGCGGAGACGACCCTGAGTCCCGGACTCTTACGTCTAGGATCGAGTAGACTACAGCTGGAGGTTCCAAACCCCTTATTTAAGTCTACAGCTGTTTAGACCTGTATTCTAAGGATGACACTAACACTACACCGTTCATACACTACGCAGTTCAACGTGCTTTACAAGGCATATGATTACATTAAAAACATGGAAATGAGCATTTAAAAACAAAGACATTTAAAATAAAATAAATTTAAATAAAGTAAAGTAAATTAAAATAAGATGTAAAAGCACATTAAGAAAACAAGGATGAACAATCATTCGAAGGCAGCAGTAAACAACAGTGTTTTCAGTCCTGATCTGAATGATCTGACAGTTTCAGCAGACCTCAGGTGTTCAGGAAGTTTGTTCCACAGGTGAGGAGCATAGTGACTGAATGCTGCTTCACTTTGTTTGGTTCTGGTTCTGGGAACACACAGTAGACCTGTCCCAGATCACTTGAGGAGTCTCAAAAAACCTCATAGGGAACTAATACACAGCAGGTGGCACATTACAAGTAAAGACAAGAACCATCTACATCTACAGAAGTGACTGCTTGTCAACCTGGCTGGCTACAGTACACGGACGTGTGTAGGCCTGTTATAATGTAATTTTACTGTATTCTGTTTTGTCGTGTGTGTGATTTTTAAATATTGTGGAAAGACTTTGGGCACACTTGGTCTAAACTATGATTGTTATGATTGATTGAACTATGTTTTCACCTGGCAGCATGCACGAAAATCTTAATTCAATATCCACTTACTGAGTTTTTAATCATACCTCAGTGTTTCTCTGCATACAGGGCAGTGGTCACTGATCAACTATCATCCAAGTGGACCTCTTTATGTTACCTTATTTATTTATTTTATTTTGCCAAAGTACTGAACCAACTGTATGCTCCAAGATTCAGGATGAATTTCGTGAAAGTTTAAATGTTTAAAAATGCATACAACAGCAAAACAGCTCTACAGAACCAGTGCTGCTGTTGAATCCACTGAAAACAGATTTAATAAGGATTATGTCAGTCCAATAAAAACCCCATGTTATTTATCAGTTTCTGCTGTTTGCTGCATGACTAAAGGCAAAATGACACGTAGATGAACTAAAAAGGTCAAAACATTAAATGTGTCAACAAAATACATTTTTAGATCCAGGTGAAAAATGTTCACGCCAGTTCCTTTTAATTATTGTTAATAACTGGCAGGGCAAATGTCTGCACATCATTCCTTCTATGGTCTGAAATTGTTTGTGTGTTTTTAATATTACACAGTATTTCTTTTTAACAAAGCCATGTTTTCATATCTCATCACTATATCACCTTCACATTACACAAGAGTTTATTTATACATCACATACATATTTATCATTCTTAGTGGTTTGTATTTGCTTTAATAGTTTCACTCTTAGGATCAATAAATAGTTATGTCCTAACAACTTATCAAAACGGTGCATTTAGGCCTTTTGCTGCCACCAGAGGGCAACCATAGCACTTTCAACCAGCCATCAAAATTTGGTTGTATCCCAATTATTATTAGTTATATTTAATAATTTGTGTTTTATAATTGCTCTACATAACGCAAGTGGCTAAGAATTGGTTTTAAAATTCAGTCAGCATGTCACATCCAGGAAGGAAGTTACACCACCAGCTGTTTCCTGTATTATCTGTACGCAATCGAAGATTGCAGATCAGTGTGTGTGTGTGTGTGTAAATCAACACTACAAGTCTACCTTTTTCACTGCAACAGTCATTTGAGACTGTCAATAACTCAGGCTTTGGGTTGCAGTCAAATCAGAACTCCCTGAGTGCAACACAGACAGGTTTAAAATAATGTACAACTGTATGACAATGTAAAGTGCAGCACCACAAAACTGCTGTTTATCAAACTTCATAAGCTTCACAAATGTAATGTAGTGGTTGTACAGACTGCATTAGAACAAAACGCATTGGTGATATTGACTTTACTGCTTAGGTAAAATAAAATGCAGGCACTGTCGTTTCTCTTAAATGAGACAAAGATGTCAGTGGATCAAAGAATGAAAGTTTGTATTGATTTAAAGCAAGGACAACGTCATCTAGGACACCCTGCTGTTAATAACTGAAGCAAAAGCACAAGAAACAATTAAAATCTTTATTTTTCTACATAGAAATAACTCAAATATTTTACAAAGGATGCTCAGAACCTACCATTCTTCTTAGGACCAAACATATAATTGACATTTCATATTACATATATCATTTCAGTCTTTGACTGTATCCTGAGACAGCTCAGCAGTGATATGGGGCTTGTAACAGAACAAGAAGGCCTATGTTAAAACTGGCAAAGGCAAATAAAAAAAAGGCACATGAAGCTCCTAAGACTCACTGAGGTGCAGGGCTTGTTTCACAATACAGTTTGTGATTACTTGCACTTCCAATTGCTTGGCTATTAAAATATATATAAAATATATTAAGCCTGTGGTTGAGTATGTTTTGAAATATAAATAATTAATTAGATTCAAGTAATGCAGGTTTAAAGCTACAAAGCATGACCTGTCAACTGCGCACTAGTGCACTACTCCGACCATAAATCAGACCCTCTTACATACCGACATATCACAAACAAGGTTTTAAAGACATTGTAATTCTTGAAGCTGCAATAATCAATATGTTTGTTAATAAAAATGAATAAAATGACTAGGTGCAATGCAAAAGAAGTCTTTTTTTTTTTACTTAAGAAACACAGATAATTTAACAAAGCATTTTAGTATCAATGTTTGTGTTTGGATTCCAGTCACAGCAGATAGCGGTTTTCTGCTGAAGAGCTTTACTTGAACTCACTGTGCCTGCCCAACATCAAAAAGCAGCCAAAGTGAGCACCATAATGGAGCTACAGAAGCAGAAGACCAAAACAGAGCTAAAATGAGAGTAAATCTTAAGACAAGCATTACTCTGGTTGCAAGAAAACAACTACAAAAGAAAGCTGATGTTGATCCCTGATTTCTGGATGTGTTCATAAGCCTCTACTGCTAACTTCACCATAACTCTTAGAGAAACATCACATATCAGTGTTTCTCATCCTACAACGTTTAATCTCTGTTATAACAGATTGTCTCAAATCCAAAACTAATGTAGCTTAAAAACAAACCAAAGAAAACTCTCTAATATTAAGATGAAATCCAGAAACTCCAGTGATGGTTTCAGATGACGTGCAGGCAGAAACACACTTCATGAACACCATCACCATTCTGTCATTCTGCTTGGTCAGTTTAACCACATGTGCATCAAGTGAGACAAAAATATAATGAAGAATTTATCATAACTTACAACTTCTGTTATACCAACCACATCACATGGCTGAACAAAGGCATCTCTTACAACACACACAGTCCTCACACGCAAACAAAAATCATGAAGCAATAAATGTGAAAAAAATCTGAAGACTGTTGGCAGAGAAGCATCAAATTACATTTTCTAGCAGAATTGTGGAAATGTGGAGAAGACAGTCCCATATTAAAGAAAGCAAGATGGCGATGGGTCTGCACCTGGTTCCTTGTTCTACCGTAAATCCTCCTGATGTCCACAGGCAGGTGCACGGCCTTTGTTTAGTCATCACTTTCACTGCCAGACTCACTGAGCTGCAGGTCGTTCTCTGCAACACAGCACATGGCAAAACACACAACATATCCAATTATCCTTTGGGATTAATAAACTATACGGTTTTAAATGTGATTACATAAAAATATGTAATCACATTTAAAACCGTCTGTAAAACAAATTACGCAGGAAAAAAGTGATGAAGGAGCAAAAATGTTACACATTTAAAACCTGCTGAAGTAGAAGGAATCAAACTTAAAATTTCATCTTAGATTAGCCTCAGTTTCATATTTTTTTAAACATGTTTTGTAGGAAAGGTTATGAAGGAATGAAGGAAGTGGGTAAACCTACAGTATGTAGGAGTTCCAACCTTCTGGCTAACCTCTCACTGAGGACCAACCAGCGCCTATCAGTTTATAATGTAAAGATAAGAAAATATAGAGTGAAAAAACTACTCACTAAGTGTGTTCATGAGTCCTGCTCCACCCTCCTGGTGGCGACTGCTGGTGGTGTTACTGATGACAGGCATGCTGTGGTTGGCCGGGGCTGAGAGGGGTGCAGAAGTCTGTTCATCTTCTGAGTCACTGCTACTGGAGCTGTCATCACTGCTGGAAGATGAGGAGCTGTTGGAGTCTGAGGAGCTGTCGCTGCTGCTCATCTGGCCCATGACCTGCGCCTCTGCCATCAACTCTATACACAGTAGCATATGCACAGACAAAGATGAAGAAATGTGCGATAGTTACCCTTGATTACAGAAAAGAGTGTACACTACATAAAATTTAATTCTGATGCAAATGTGAAAAGCCATCAGTAAAAATTAAATACAGCTGAAGACAATGTGCCTGATGCCATGTTACCTCTCTCAATGTCATCCATGGGAGATGGTGGGGACGTCTTCTCTTTGGGGGGGGGAAGTCTTGGAGCTGGTTGAGGTCTTGTTACTGCTGCTACTACTGCTGCTGCTGTTGTTACTCCTCATCTGCTGGCTCAGGCGACTGGTCTGTTGCTCCATGCGAGAATGGATCTTACTGCTGCCCTCAGCCCTGGAAATGTCCATCAGCAGTACAAGCAAAAACATGTAGAACATTCCTATTAAAAAGCTGCACAATATCATTTTCTAAAAATGAGTCAAAATGTTTCTAGAAACCATCTTTGTACAAATATAGAGAGTCACAAGATTATATTAACTAATCCAACATGAGTAACTCTCATTCATCAGGGCATTTCGTCACTGCTACTTTTACATATTTCAATCTTTTTTGCAATATGTACATGATTTATTAACCCACCTAGTCTTCTTCACAACTATGTTGCTATTGAGTTTTTCCAGTCTGTACTCTCCTGTGTCATGGTTCACAATGAGGATGCACTCTTTCATGTATGACCTCTTGGATCCCTTGAAAACCGTTACTGGAGCACTTGAACCCTAAAAACAGAGGCAACACAGAAAAGGCTGTAACCAGGACTTTCACATACTATAGTGATGGCTGCAAACCCTCTCTCCTCACCAGACATAAAAAACAAAGTCTTTTTTTTTGTTTGTTTTATTCTATTTTATCTTATTTCTTATTTTAATAATTACCAGTAGGGCCTCAATGAAGAAGTAAGGCCAGAACATCAACAGGCTGATAACAGGTGCTGTTAACCATTCAAAAAACAAAACATAAAAGCAACATATCCAACTAGAAAACAATATATTAATATATTAAAACAGAAGATATACAATTACATGAAAATTAACTTGGGTTCATAAATATAAAACCCATTAAAGTCAGTGCAGAAGGTCTACACACATGTATATATATGCTATGTGTATACTGCATGAGGCAATAACCAAACTTTGACCTTAAATATGCCTAAATTTTGAAATTACAATTTACAATTTATGTCATATTCTTCAATTAGCCCTCTTGGGAAAAGAGTTGGAAAGTACAAATATAAAAACTGTATTTTTGGAGAAGTAGGGTTTTCAAACAAACAAACCCATGTTTACACATTCAATGGTTTCATTTTATCTGTCCATTGGTCAAAAAAGTCAAAAATCAATAAATAATAAATACATCAGAGGTTCGTGCAGGTGAACTGTACTGCATTTCTTGCTTGGAGAAAGATTAACATAATTATCCTAATTGCTGTGATATTTTCAGTCAGTCAACTAAAATACTGAGTAGTTTCTAAGTACCTGAGGAAATTATAAGACCAAATGATTTAATAGAAGCAAAGAGTGACCCAACACAAACCAAGGAACCCTCTGGATAAGAGGTTAATGCACATTATTCCTGGTGGAGAAAAGCTTTGAAGCATCTCACACTGACCTCTAAATTAGGCAAAGTAATGGTGACTTGCTCTCCTTTGCCCACTTCAAGTTCCCCTTCACATGTTGTATCAATGGAGGCTGGCTTGAAGTCATCTGCGACAAAAAAAAAAAGCCAAAACAATGAATTATTTGTGCATATAACACATATTTAATCTCTGCACTCACTCCTGCAGCACCAGCCATGACCACCAGATGGCAGTAGCGCACAGGTTGCAGCAATGCTAACATTAGCTAACTAACATTTTGACAGTTGGGGCTTTGACGGCTTGTAATAACTGAGCCTTAACTAACTTATGAAGACGCCAACTAACACAAAGAAGTGTCACAATGCTAAAACATCCCAAAGGCAGGCGGGTAAACACAGACTGACAAGGCAGCTAACCCTGGCTCACGTAAACAGCCGCTTTCGGGTTTTTAGCTAATGAGCTAACTAGCATGCTAGTGTTAGCTAGAGGAAAAGCCAGCGATTCAAAGTCCCACTTACAGCGCACTGTGTGGTAGGCACTTTTAGGGTGTTTCTCAAACGTTTCTCCTAATTTGAGGACATGTTCTTGATTGTCAAAGTTGGAGTACGCTGTCCCATTCATTCTGAGAGTTTCATCAGCTGTAAACTTTCTACTGGTCTTTTTTATCCGACAACCATGTACGGCAGAGCCCGGACCACCTCATTGATCCCGCACGGGCCCGCCTCCTCTTTGTTCTGATTGGTCCGCGGGCTGTTCGCTTGTGTGATTGGTCCAGAGTCTGTCAATCAGGGTGTCGTAATGACAGGGCAGCTTCGGCTAATTCCACATGTTTTTTTGATTGATTTAACGTGTTATCAGCACATGTGTTGTGTCTGACACGATATATGGTCAATAAGCTGTTTTGGGGCTATTGTTAACTCTGTATACATGTCAGGTTCATCATTATGAGGCATCTAGAATCCACCAAGTGCTCTAGAACTGAAATGATTAATCAGAAAAGTATTTGGCAGCAAATTGGTTCATCATTTATACCATGTTTTTTATGCTAATTTCACATGCACCTGCTTCTCAGATGTGATTAGCAGCCAGTTTTACTATAATAATGGATTTTTGATAAGTAAACAAACTCAATATGATGCACTGTAATGTTCACTTAAACTATACACTAATAAACATTTAAACAGTTGTTCACTGTTGTCATCAGACCTATACTCAAAATAATTATTGGTTGCAGTCTTGTTTCTATAATGGAAGAATACTACCTTACCTGAGGTTTTCTATGTGTTCAAAAAACATGACTGAAGCCATTGATAAGTCTGGGAAATTACCTTTATTTGACAGATTTCCTTGAGAAGAGAAGGGATGTGAGAGAGGATGGAGAACAGTCATAGCTCATGTTGTTCTTCACTGGTGCAAATTTCTAACAAATGTAAACAAGTATGAATGGTGTGTGTAATTGATGTGTATGATATATGCACTTATGTGCCATTGTATACTTTTCCTCAATTATATTCCATATCCTTGTCTTGTCATCGGTGGGAGTCTCTTGTGTTGATATTATGTGTGTGTCAGTTATCAGTCTTGTTTAAGTCTAAAATTTATACCAGTCTCTACAGCAAATATTAGACTCTTCACACAAAGATTCTAACTTTAACAAATTACCTCATCCACTAAATTAGCAGCACCACTGGCCAGAGCTGCAAGCCTAATCACTAAATTAGCTGGTACAGCTCAACCTGGCAATGAGAGACTAATGAACTGCTGTTGTAAAACTTCATGGCTGTGGTTTCAAGCTTCACAGGTTGTTGGGGCTCAGAGCACTATGAGACTTGTAACAGTGAAAATATCTCTTTGCCTTGTCTTAAACCGTTAATGATTCCTAAGCCTTAAATTCCTGGGCTGTCTGTGCTTTACTCAGGCCATATGCTCTGCTGCCCTCAAACATTAGGGGATCAACATCGAAGACAAGTGGAATGTCAAGATTATTCAAGCGTATTATCACATATTTGTCACAACACAGCCCTCCAGGCCAGTACACCACATGCAGTGATGGTGTGTAGGTGCAAATGTGCCGGCGGATGGCTGTGTGGTTTGATATAGAAGTGGTTTTGGAGATTAGCGAAAATAGAAAAGCACAAAAAATAGGAAAAAGTGGTATTAAACAGAAAGTTGGAGTGTGAATTCTATAAGTTCTTACCTAGAGATTATCAATTGCAAGAAAGTGATATAGTACAAAGATGTAGGATGTAGGTTAATAGGTAGGTAAGGTAAGATGTAAATTAATAACATTTCATTTGATTATCTCAGGCACCATTTGTGATTCTAATGGCTTGTTTTTACATTTTTTGTGAGTAGATTTTCATTTTCAAAAGGCCATTGCAATGTTTGAGAAATGACCCAGATGAATTGCAAAAGGGCAGGAATCCTGTTTCATTGTGTCTGTATCCCGTGTGAAAAGAAACCAGCGGGGGTCTGTTTCCATGGATGGAGGTAAACAGTGGCTGTCCTCTGGTGATATCAGTTTCTATGGGGGTTGCCCTTGGACAGTGGGAGGTAAGGTTTAATGTTTCCAAGCAACTATCCACACGTTCACAATGCTGCGATCGAGCCACAATGGAGAGTTCAAAAGTCATGAGCCAGTAGCAGTCATGAATCTAAGCATACACATCTTTTACCAAACAAGAGAACGTAGCTTCATATAAGGCAGATCCATGTATTTCTTTCAATGTATAGAGGTTTCGTTATTGTGACCACTCTGAGCAAGGAGGAAAGAATCAGGCATCCATCAGCACAGACATATCAGGCTCAGACTTGACTCATGCTGAATGATGAGTGAGTGAACAGCACCATTATCTCTCCTCTCTGCCTTTAGAGTGTTTGAGAGGAGGCTGAGGAGGGGGACATATGGGCTGAGTGTGACCACAGCCAGCTTTTTTCATCTGGGCCAATCAGAGGCAGAGTGAGCGGTTGTCCTATGGAGAGTGCTGCTTTCACTTGCTGTGGGAAATATCAAAGTCACAATAACTGTTTAAGAAAAATTGTCACTTCAAAACACAAGCAGTTTCTGATTTGTACATATGTTCCCTACCTACCAGAGCACATTCCTCAAAATTAGACATATATAATAGAAATGTTCATCAGGCTAGAAATTTGCCTTGATTTCATATATTGTGAAATTAGGCTATAGCCTACCTCTAATGTACACATGTCTTTGGTAATCTTGGGGTCCTGAGTCAAGTACTGCAGTAATCTTAATTTTTTCAGATAGAGAAAAAAAGCCTTTGTGTTTGTTTTTGGTTGTCATTCACTAAAATAATATTTCTGCAGGGTATGTTTAAATATTAACTACACAGTAGGTCTTTACAATTGCTTTCCTTTTTAACTAAAAACCAAAACAAAACAAACAAACAAAAAACAACTGAAACCCAGATTGGCACTGTCGGGACACACGTAACACCCATCCTCAATTTATCCATATTAGGCTTTTTGACTGTGGGTAAGCTTTGCTTTTGGGGTTGTGAATATTTAGCCAGTTACCTGGATAAATCAAGTGATTAGCCACTGAAAATTAAAAATTCAGATTAATTCAAAAATAATAGTTGGTTATTGTCATGTTCTAAGGTAAAGGAAAAAAAATCCCGTGATCCACAGGATGTGTGGGAGTGGGAGTGTTTATTTTTTACGAGCAGAAGGTGAAGGCATCACAGTTCCCAAGGAGAAACCCGCAAAGGAAGGAGGTCGTGTGTCCGGGATTCGGTAAAATCCCCCGAAACAGCGTCAAGGAAGGACGGAGAATAAATTAATGACTGGGCAGCGTGTGGTTCTATTTGAGCACCATTTCCGTCCGGTCTGCACGGACCCCGGTCTGAAACTCACATCAGATCCTCCAGTCTGAGCTGCGAGGGTCCAACCTGCTGTCTGCATCTGAAAGCAAATCCAAACACGACTTCTCTGTGAGGTGATGGAGCTGAGCGCGTCCTGAAAGTAACTCCGAGTAAGTAGCCTACACAAACAAATGTGGACAAATGACAGATTTTATTTTGATAAAGTGTGATAATTGACTATAAATAATATTTTGTTATAAAGTGCAGAGACAGACTTAAGTGCCTGGTGTTTTTTCCTCGCCCATCGTTGCTGCAGTTCACCTGCTGTCTGTGAGGATTTATGTGTGTTTATGGACCTGAGCTGTGATTTACACTGACTTTTATGAGCTTCATATTTCCCCTCAGTTCCTGTAGCAGTCTACATACAAGTGTGTATTTCTATCATAGTGCTTTCCTGTTACATTCCCACATTATTTATAATAAAACTAGAACCTAGTCTAGTTTTAATTAAAGCTGCAATTTAGTTTTTCACTATATAATAATATTTTATACAGTAATTTCATTATTGATTAATTATGTTAACAAACAAAAAGGCAGGGGGACACCCTGGACAGGTCCCCAGTCCATCACAGGGCCACATAGAGACAAACAACCTCACACACTCACACTCACCCCTATGGGCAATTTAGAGTCACCAATCAACCTGACATACATGTTTTTGGACTGTGGGAGGAAACCAGAGTACCTGGAGAAAACCCACACAAGCACAGGGAGAACATGCAAACTCCACACAGAAAGGTCCCTGATGGGTTTAAAAGCAAGAACAAAACCACGAGGCTGCCACAACCCATCATCCAAATTTCTTATTTTGTCAACAATAACCTCAAATGTATTGAGATATATTGATAGACATTTTCTACCAATAAATTGTATATTAATTGTAATAATATGGATTAGAAAATAATCCATATGTATATGTATAGCTGTATAGATGTATATGATAATGATTTGGTTTCTGTAGTGTAAAGCTCTGGCTGAAACACAAATGACTCCCACATTAAATCACTTAAAATTTTCTGGAAGGAGTGAAAACTCTCCTCTCCAGATTAAACTCTCCTCACCTATGGGAAATGTATTTAAAGCGTGAACACTGTCCTCAGTGTCAAACACTCCTATAGACTCAGGTGGAGGACGCTAACTCTGATGTGTAGGTTTTTAAATCACAAACAGGTGCAAAAACCTTTAAGGGAAACTCATTCTCTTGATACGTAGTTTCATACCCAAGTGTAAAACCACACAGTTAAAGAAAATGACAGTTTTTGTCTTTATTTTCTGTTCTCTCAAGTTCAGGCCAAATGAAATAGTAAGACAGTGTATTTATTCCTTATTTCCCAAGGGGAGACCCTGGGACTTCTTTAGTTTGTCAATTTTTAAGCAGGTGTATCCAGGCTATGACTGGAAATCCCTCTAGGGCTGATGGGAAATTTGGCCGATTTTGAGGCTGCTTTTAGATAATGTTAATGAATACGTTAAAATTGTGTTATTTGCACCAGCAGCAGTTTCTGTGTTTTCAAAGAATGGAAAATGCTGTATAATGGACCACAGACTTGCCACACATAAATAGTTGATGAAACCCGACTTAGTTGCAGTGTTTTTTCCTACATGAGGGTCATATGACTGGAAAACCATTTAAATTGTCATGGGTGTTTTCACAAAAGCATTCCCCTCTGGACATATATTAGTACTTAAATCATCTTACTGCTTAGCCTGCAGAATGTTTGGTCTGCATGGATTTGAAAGGAAGGAATCCAGTTTTTGGCAAGCAAACAGTAATTGTGACTGTGTTTTTTGTTTGAGAGGGATTTTACCAAGGCATTTTCTTGTCTTTGTTATTTTAGATAAACGTTATCAGTATGCTGGAATGTCATGGATTCATGGTTGACCCGTCTTATACTATTTGGGAATATGTGGGTATTTTTAACACAGACATTTTGGATTTTGGGGCTATAGTCAGGCATTTCTTAGGAGTGTGTTGAGGAATCTGGACATCTGCATATCTAAAATCCTAGTTGCAGCCCTGATTGGTAATCTTAGCTTGTTAAAAAACATAATACATCTTTGAGGTCTGTATCATGTTTGAGCAAATTTAAAATAACCCACTCTCAGGGTCTGTGGATGTCTTTTTGTGACTGAAGGTGACAGACTGGCAAATGTCCAACTCAGTGAAAAGCCCTGCACGGTAGAATCTCAGATTTTGAGTTGCTTTGTTGATCACTAGCTCAGCTCAACTTAATCATCAAGCTGATGTGTCTCTGATAAAAGGTCACCAGTGGTCATGCACACTCTTATTGTGCAACCTATACACCCTCAAACATGGCTGTACTTCTATGTTTGTGAGGGCACTCACTGGCATAATGCTTAGCTTATCCCCTTAACCTAACACAGACATAAACTCGTTTCTAAAGCCAAGTCCTAGCCCTCAAACGGCCCTCTGAAGGTTTGTCAGAAAGTGAGGACTGGCCAAATGTTCTCACTTCCATGGTATAAAACTCAAAGTGGTCTTCACAAAGACAGCCATACATTGACAGACAGACACACACACAAACAGGCAGCTAAAGAGGAGTCAATAAGACTAGATTTAATGAGATTGGTCAATCTGTTCTAAGCCAGCAGAAATGCAGGTATCCTGAGGCCCCCAGGGTCCCCTAATGCTAATGTGTACACTTGCAACTGGCATCACATTTTACTGTTTTTTCTTTGGAACAAGATCAGCTCCAGTGGACAGAGTATAATTATCTTCCATTAACTTATTGGCAGAGTTCAGCTGTTTCCTGTTAGTCCATTGACTTCCAATTACTTACATCCTAATAATCATTACTCTGGTCATTAAAGGTTTGTTATGAATAGTTTTTATTTTGCTCAGATTACAAATGGAAACAAGAGGATATGTCTTTATTTGACTAGAGTGCAGACTTAAATATGATTAATGTTGTATGGATTTCCCATGCAGCCCTCTGGAGGATAAGCAGTATAGATAATAGATGGATGGATTTCTATGAATATTTATACTGGTACATATAAATATTTTAGCTAATTCTGAGCACTGAACATAAAACACAGATAATTTATGTTATGATATTGTGCTGTCGTTGGATCAAACTCAGAAAAAGGTTTGCCTGGTTTGTATCTTGTTTTTAAGCTTTTCCTTCCTTAGGCTGATAAATTAAAGCAACCATATTATCACAGCACCTTGACTTGAATCAGCATTACCTAAACTGCAGTTTTTTTGCATGTGGGGCAGACGTGATGAATGAAGCTGAAAACCTCAGCCTTGATGAGAGGAATGCCACCTTGCTTCAAGAGCGCAGGGATTAGACATGGATTTTAAAAAAACTGAAGAATGTTTAACATCTGTCTGAAATGATGCATTAGAAAAGATGTCTCTTGACCTCAACTCATTTAGAGATTTATATTTTGGAATTCAAGGGGACAAAAAAAAAAAGCCAGATAAATAACAGTAATGATGAGAGTGTGTTTGAGGTCTCCAAACAGCCTCAGACACTAAACCCTGTTGTTCCCCGAGAGCTTCCTTTGTTCTTGTGTCCTGCCTGCAGGATCAACTGTAACACATCCCCTTGTGTCCTGTTAGAACATCAGTCACAGCTGCATGCACAACTGCATAAAGGCACCACTCATGGGTGTGAGTATCTGCGTGTGCGTGTGTCAGCCATCCGCCCAGTAAACACAATCAACAAAGAGCATTGTGGGTGAATGACAATCTAGAGCCCCTGACCCAATTATGGATAAGCAGTAATTACCAGTAGAGTAATTAAGAATGAGACATCTGTGGCAACAGTGAACTGCTTCTAGGAGAGCACTGAGAAATGTGTACGCTGGAGGTGAAACTGTGGATTGCACCCTTTTACCCTGCATGTATGCAGCCTTAAAATATGGCTGCATACTCTTTGAGATACAGTGTGGATACAGTTACTGCTGGTCAGAGTGAGCGTGATCTATCCCAGTTTGAGAAATGTGTGGTTCACTGCAGTTTGATTCATATAGCGCTTTACTGAGGGGAAAGCAAAGGCTGGAATGAAAAGGAAAACAGTGTTTAAGAGGCAGGAAGGTCACTTGATAAAATGCTTATGTAAGCGCTTAGCATCCATGCTCTGTCAATCTGACAAGGCTGACTGGGGCTGTTTGGCTGAGGGATCCCTTCAGAAACACACAAACACTACAACCGTACATGCACACACAGCGGCTTTTGAAAAATAGTGCTGTGAAGGACAGTGTACCAGAAACCTTCTATCCAAAATTACTTCATTCCAACCATAACTTTCTCAACCTTGTGCCTGATATGCTGCAGGGTTACAGTCAGATTTTTTTTTTATTGATATAATCAGTTTGGAGTGTATCACCACGACTAAACAATAGACTCTCTGCTACTTCAGATCAATAAAATAATGTAAATAATGTCGCTGATGTTTAGCCTATTTGTCAAAATAACAGGGTTAAAACAGACTGAAAAGCCTGAGAGATTTCTGCACTGAACATGCTAATCATTCTGTTATTGTGTAGAAATTGTTCGCTGAGTCCTGTCTGGCATTTGTTGTAAAAAAAGAACAACAAACAAAAAACCTCAGTATTTTGAGAAACATGTCACTTTTGGTGTTTTACCTGCTTGCAGCATTCATTTTTTAGTGTCTGTGAAAGGTATTCCAGGTCTAATGCAGCCTTCATCCCATAATGTTATTATCTGGATTAGCATAATCCATTCAGGTTTATTATACAATACCTGCTATTGTGGCTCATAATCACTGACAAAGTGGTAAAATAAGATGCAGGTTTAAATACAGTGTATCCTGCTCTTATTTATTTTAGCAAATCAATTACAAACAAAAAGAGGTTATACTTTTCAGAAAAGCATTAAGTTTAGGTTTCTTTATAGAACCTACTGATCTGTATCCTGTGATGCATAATATTGACCGTATACATTAACAAAAAAATCTTTATGCAGCTATAAATGTGAGTAAAAATGTTTAGGTTGTCCCTCAAAGTGCTACAGTCACCTGGTATCGTTGCAGTTCTGCATGTTAAGTGACCTTTAAGGTTTTTAGCAAGTCAGATTAAGTAGGTAGGCGTTCACTTAGAAGTTGCCACAGCAGCAGCTTCCTGTCAATGCAGTCGTTTTTTTAAAAGCACAACCTCACTGACAGCCTGTGGCAGGCTCCCACAGTGCGTGACCTCTCCACCCATCATCTAGTGTATCCATGAGTACTGGGCTCCAGCTGTGCTCACTCTCCCTTCACATCCAGCCTCTCCCCTCTTCTTCACTAACAACCACCTTTCTCTACAGTACATGCTCTAATGTCCTTGTCTGTTCTCCCTCTGACTTTCCTTAATCACAAGTCACTGCTTTCTTTTTTCCCCCCACTGAAGAGAAAAAAATCTAGACACCGCAGTGACAACTGCTGTGCCACTGCACACAGAGCACTAGAAAACTGGAGGAGATAGCTAGAAGGGAACTGCTTCACATTAGGATTGGATGATATGTGATTGGATACTGTGAGAAAATAGAAATTTGTCAGCTGGTAGATATTTTACTGTAGTTTATACAGCGTTTATTCAAAGCTCCTTCATTTGTCAGGTGTTAATTCACTAGATTAGGCAAAAACATAATCTATCAAAGTTCGATAATTAAAGGTTTTAGAAAATGTCAGAATATAATCTAAAAGATTTTTCCATTTTTGTAATGTAGTGAATGTTCACTTCAAATTAAGGAGAAAAGTGGTAAAAACATATTTCATTTTTATAAAACAGCCATAGTAGAAAAATTTACTATTTTATTCCCTTTTAAGAGTCGAGGTTGAAGGAACCATGTTGTCATCTGATGATGGCATTGGTGGCGTTAACTGATCCTTTGAAACCACGACAGATTCAGACTGTAGCAATTTTTAATTTCTCCTAATAACAATAATCCCTCCCTATGGCGAGACCTTCAGTAATTTAACATAAATGTTGGGATTTTTGTGCAGAACAAAAAATAAACCCACCACACAGTGAGGTATTGTGCTCTCTGATTTTCCATCTGTATAGTGAATGCACTGGCATTTACCGGCAACATGCATTTCTCTCAGAGGAGATTGCTCCCTGTGTGTGTTAATGTGTGTGTTTGTGTGATGTGAAGCCAGATGCAGAATGTTAATGAGAATGAAAGCCCCTGAGTTGCTCTACCTGACAGCATGAAGACAGCTCCAGCATGTGTGTGTATGTGTGTGTGTGTGTGTGTTGTATGTACTTCCCCTGGTCAGAGACAGACTACATGTTTACCAGCAGGAAGGATTATCCTGAAAGCAGCTGAATCTGCATGCCTGAAAGAGGTCAGTTGGTTGATCAGCAGGTCCCTGAAGTAAACGCCTGGTTCAGAGGCTGAACACCCTGCACCACCTCTCTGTGGTTTTGTTTCGCCTTTAGCGATTTGGTTGGTAAAATATGGTTTGAATTGCTGGTCTGCATGTTATCCTTCCTCTTTCTTTTATTCCCTTTGTCTCTCTTCTCTATGAACTGATAAAATAGAAACTGCCAGAGGTCAAATGTGGTGAAAGAACATGTCATATTCAGCAAACAAGGACTTAGAATCCAGGCTTTGTTTTTTTTTTATTTTGGTTGTAGAAGCATAGTAAAGTACCTCAAACCACTTTAAAGTGCAGAATCTGTAGAGGTCTGGGACTGGATATGCAACAAAACATTCAGATCTCTGACATTGTCCCTCTGAACTGTCAAAACATCTGTAGGTCTGACTTACTCTGGGGCTGCTCCTCCAGCTCGAGACGAGATATATAATCCAGGAAGACCAATGATCTGGTGAGGAGACTCCGTTTTTTTTAATGCACATTGTCCTGTGCTCTCCAAACCCTAGTTTTGTTTTGCAAACTGGCAAACGTTGATTTCTACATGCAAAAAGAAAATGTTTACTTTCAGATATGAAACTTTTTATGGCACAAACAACAGTGTCTCCACTTTTTTTCTATTTTTAACATTAGACAGACATTTTTATGGAGTTTTGATGCAGAGATAATCCAAGGTTTCCTGTAATGTGTTTTGCAGATGGCATTATTCAAAGCACAGGAACCTTGTGTGGCCTTCTGCTCTTTCCTTGGACCCTCAGTTATGTCATGGTCATTGCATAATCTTATACACTACAGCACAACAACTTATCCACATGCAGAATAATTGCCTCCAACAGTTCACAGCCCAAATACAGTGTAAATGAGATTCAAAAAGCCTTACCCCCTGTCTGAATATTCTGCATTAGAATACATTTCAAGCAGCCTCCACTATTGATGTGTAAATGCTGATGTTTCTGAAATGAGCCCTATGAAGTTTGCCGCAGTTGAATTTTGATGGCTGTGTTTTCATATCTGCCTCCCACGCAGCACAGAGTCTATATAAGCAGTTGCCTCTTGGGATAAGAGAAATAACACCGATATCTGTTTCAGAGACTAATCTTCTCTTTAAGATGATCCAGTCAACAGTGCTTCTGGTTTTGTTTCTGGAGACTCGCTACAGTCGGTCCAGTTATGCTGCAAAGAGGCAGTATGTGTCAACAATGAGATATCTATTGGCAGTCTCCTGTTTAGCAAATAGTTATTCAAGTCCATGTGGGTGTCTCTTGGTGCTCTTTTCTGATGGGGCACAATCAGATGAAGTGGAGCTGTTTAGTATTTGGAAGAAAGTATCCCCTATTTATTTATTTATTTTTATTATTTCTCTGTGGAGATATTTCAGCCAGGAAGCCATTAAAATGTATATTTGTGCTGGAAATGATGATGAAAACAATATTAGCCAGGAGCAGCATGATCCTGCAAAACATCAGTTGCGCTAACCAGATATGTGGCATCATCTGGGGGAGCGCAATCAAAGCAGGCTGTTGGGGGAGGCTTATAGGTGATGAACAAGAGACTGAGCTTTAAGAGGACTGTATGGTATCTTGTAGAGAGGGATAGATTGACAGGAAAATTGAATTTCAAGGCTTCCCATCAGGAGGGCGGGGTTTGTTCAGTGTACTGTGAGGCTGCAGGCATGCTGATTATGAGAGCATAACCCCTCTGTACACAAGGATTTAAATCAGCCAATACAGGCCTCAGGAGGAATCCTGTGTACACACATACTTTACGCTGACATTCATTCATAAATACATCCGAGAATATAGGTCACAGAGAATTCTTTGCGTAGTATCTGACGTAAATATTAGCTACTCTCTTTCCTATCAGACCCACTTCGGATGGAAAATGGAGTAATGAACAATGCTAATGGGTCATGATGGTTACCAGTAGCCCCTTTTTTATTTCCCTTTTACTGACAGGTCACCTACTCCACTGCATAGCCCTGTCCAATCAATCAAATCATACATGCACTCTCAGCATATTTAGCTGCACACAGCAAAACAATAACACACTGACAGAAGTGTTGTTTTTTTTGTCATTAGTGCTGAAGCCATTAATCAGTTGATTATGTTGATTAGCAGAAAGTGAACAGTTCAGGTGATCAATTATCTTCATTGATTAGTCATTCACCATCATTTGAGGAAGATTTATGGCTTTTCTCTTTTTTTAAATCACCGTAAATTAAATATCACTGGGATTTAAAATCATCTCAGGCTCTGTTAAAATGTGAAGGGAAGGTTTATTATAGTATCTGACATTCTATAAGTTAAACAAATAATCAAAGAAAAAAGATAATTATTCCACTATTTGCTAAAACAGCCCTAAATGTTTGTGTGTCTGTGCCCAGGGATGCGAGTTGTGCACAGTCACACAAATTCGGAGGAATGTGGGCCACTTCCCCTGCCACCTCCCTGTCTCTTCTGCACTTAAGGTGTGTTAGTGTTCACACAACTGCTGTAAGAACAGTGTCTGTTAGACCTAGTTGAGTCTATCACAAAACACCACGAGTCGACAGCCAAGCCATTTTCCTGAGAGACTGTGATTGTACAGTACAGTGATGCTAAAACAGCATTATATTAGTATTTAGCTTTGAGCTAAGTGCGCAGCATGTAACCCAGGCTGGCAGGAATGTCATTCAATTAAAACCACAAATTTAAACCTCATAGTGGTGCTCTGGGAATTAATAGAGTCCGTAAGATTCTGGGAACCATGAATGTCACTATAAAAGCTACTCAGCTGACACTGTCATCCCACCTGCCATGCTGCTAATGTGGCTAAAACATCTCAAAGAATAAGTGAGATAGTCATCAGTCAGACAGGACTGGCGTAATAAATAAAATAATCACAGAAAGACAAAATATGAAGTCAGCAAGTCAAACCAAGTGCAGCAGTGTCTGAAAATGTAGGCTGATGTCAAACATCTATCCTTTTGGAGTATAACACTCATGGGCAATTCCTTCTTGCAGTATTGGACCATAATTAAAATGTTTAATAAATTCCCATTTTCATTCACTCTTTTACTGGATCCATCATTGTCCTAACTCTTTTTAACTTTCACATCCCTTTTAAAAAGATGCTGTGTCTCAAACACTCAGTTGCATGACTCATCCAACAGTGGGTCAGCACCAGTCACCATGAATGAGCTTAATAAATTTGTAGCTTTGCAGAAATCACTTATGTTACTTGTTAGGGTGCTCAGTTGAAGTGTCCCAGGTTTAACTTCATGCCAGTAGCCAAAGACCCACTTCATGGTTTAAATATAGTTCAGTGTGTCAAGCCTGTGGCTATTCCCCTGTATGTGTGTCACTGTGTTCCTTTGTGCATTGTGCCCTCCATCAGCCTCCACCCAGTGGCCTATAACTCTATTGATTTCCGGGTGTCAAAGAAACACAATGTGCCCCACAATGTCCCTATGGTCAAGCACAATCAGGCGCCAGATAAACTCACTGGCAAAGGACATTTTTACAACGTCCTGTATTAGTGCCCCCCCTTCAATATATAAACATTTCCATCAAGCCAAGGGGGCCAATGCATTGTTCCTCCCCTGGAAAGCTAACAGTAAGAGCCATGTCCAGCAGTGAGCTATGCATTAAGTGAACACACTGCCCGTGCACACTCTATTAGGCTTCCTACATGTTTGTATATGTAATAACATGGACAAATAACATGACTGAAGCTCAGTCGTCTTTACTTACTTTTGTTTTGTTTTTTTTTTTTGGTTCAGGATAACCCTCTGGTTCAGAAGGGTCTTTTATGCTTTCAGGCTCCCAGGGTTACTTAGTCGATATTAAAAGCTAGCTCCTTCATCTCCTTGTGCGGCTTCTCCCCTGTGTCATGGAAGTTTGGCTAAATTTAGCCAGACTCAAAAAGTAATGGTAGCAAGTTCTCCCTGAGTTCACACCCCACAAATGTCTCTCTCTCTCTGTGTGTCTTGCTCCCTCTTTCTTAGTAAAAGGCTTGTCCGTGAATCCCCCACGGCAGAGCCAGGGCTCTATGAATTATTGAATCAATGGTGGAGCCCTCATAAATTATCTAACCGTGTGTCGCTGGGTGGAGCAAAGCAGCTGTGGATACAGTTCATCATGACCCTCAGTGTCAGTGCGGCCTGGACCTCTGTTGGGGGACAGGACAGGGCCAACCTGAACACACATTCTCATACATTATGCCCTGTAGTAAAAACTTCTTATTGGCTTTGACGGGAACATGTCTGACTGGGCGCTCAAACAAGGTAGAGCGCAACACGGTACATTACATCTGGACATGTAAATAGCCTTGTTAATAGACACGTCCGGGTCTTTAAGCTCCACCAATTGTTTCCTGTAACAGTGATCACATCTACTGTCGAAGGTGTCATTAAACCCACAGACAGTTATCACCATTTCTGCAGCCCTATTCAACTGTTTAAGCTGAATTTAAAATTCTGCATCACTGCACATATGGGAACAAATGTGTCAGTCATTCGGAGGCGGTTGCATCGCTGTTACAAAATTAGAGACTAAAAAGAAACTATTATCTAACAGCAAAGATTACTCTAAGATATCTTTCTCAGGAGTCGGTGGAGACCAAACCAGAGCTAAAAGTAGAGTGAATATTGGACTTACATTTCTCACCACCCCAAAACTATAATGGTGCTTTGTGTGCACGCAATGTATAAACAGAAAACTGTTTGACACATTAGCTATAAAAATTCTCCAGGTTACTTAGAAGTTAAATTCTTTGTTCCTCGCAGTCACATTCAGAAACAATACATTTCCTCCTGTCAGCCACATTGCCATTACCCTAGCATCACTAAGGTTAGTATGTTTGATCTTTAATTTAGCTGAATGTTGGGCACACAGTCTGATGGGGGAAAAGTGTTGTCAGTGTTCTTCCTTGAAAACAATGGAATTCCTCTGTGCAATTGACAATTTACCTGCTGATTAAATTTGATGATTATTTTTTCCGTTATCTGATAATCAGAAAATTTGTCCTCAAATGTCTTGTTTACAATGCTATAAATATCTTGGAGATGCTAGGATCATCAGACCGATTCATTTATCAGAAAACTGCACTACCCTGCACAAAACCCAATGCTCAGGCTTTAAATGTGAAGGGCTTGTGATGTTTTTCAGCCATGCTCTTTAACATAATACAGCACCTGCCAGTTTTCATCCAAAGAAGCAGCTGCAGTCTTTCTGTCAGCATGTGCAGACATCACAGAATTCAAATGAACTGAATTGAAAACAAAAGTAAATTAAAAGTAAAAAAGTAAAAACTGTTTGTTTGATGTGTGATTGAGGTGCTAATATTAGAAAAACCCTTTAACAAACTTAGTGCTAATGGCAGAAAGCCTTGAGATGCAGAGCAGCAGGTGCTTAGTGAACACACCCCCTGTGGTGAGTGGGCTGCATTGACTGGTGATAATGGCTTCACCCACACCTGATATCTGTCTCTTCTCTCACTCCACCAATTGCTCTGTAGGTATTGGAGTCACAGCAAAATAAGAACAGTAAAGAAAGTGGTGCTTTTAAAGATCGGTGTGCATGAATGTAGGAAGTGGGGATGGTCCTGTTGCAGTTTTGCCACTGATACAGTGCTGGAAGTGCCAAACATATAAAACTACTAAAAAATATATTTTTTTCAGTGTAGAGCTCATATAGCTCTGTCTGTACTGTTTCATAGGCACAAACACATCAACAGCCGTCTGTTTGATGCCTGCTTTCGTGCCTGTTATTCCCAGAGGAAGTTGGGCTTGTGGGATGACCCTGGAGTCATTACCACACACTGCATCGTGGGACAAATGCCCTAGAAGCACAGCCTCCGCATCGTTCTGTGAAGCATCTACAATATATTCATGCATGATGTTTGATGCATTGCTTGTTAAAATTGTTCATTCTCACAACACATGTTCCTCCAACAGAGCAGAGGATTTGATTAGACTTTGAGCATCCTGCTGTGTAAATAAATGCACATATTAATGATGAAAATTAGATTTTATTGAGATAGAGACTTCATGCTGTATGGTGATGTTGGGCTACCTATCCATTCATCACCAAAAGGGTCCATGTATAGCCTCTATCTAATTTAATAATTTATCTAAAAATTGACTGCTTTGCTGTGGTAGCCTAAAGGTTAAAATGATGAGCATGTTACACAGTGTCCCTAGTTTGTGGTCTACTGTGGTGGACTGGTGTCAAGGCTGTGCCCCTGCCTTTCACCCAAAGAGAGATAGGCTCCAGCAGATCCCTGTGACCCTAAATATGAATAAGCGGGTATAGATGATGGATGGGTGGTCTCACTCTGTGACAGGGTTATTGAGTAAGACATGAAATCTCCATATATTAGTTTATATACGAGTTCCTGCAGAGATGCATCATGAGATCATGACAGGAATGCTGGTCAGTTTCCAGCTTAGGTGTTTTACTCATAACTCTGGACTGTGGCGGATTACTTTGTCCTGGACACTGCGTGAAAGTCTGTGTGTGATCCAGGTCATCGGCTGAGAGCAGCTGTCAGTTCATTCTGACTGAAGAGAGTCAACCAACAGAGAGTCGGGGATTAATCAAGTGTCGAGGCATGGTCGGGATGATGACACAGACACAGCACCTGCCTGCACTTCACTTTGTGTGTGTGTGTGTGTGTGTGTGTGTGTGTGTGTGTGCGTGTGCGTGTGCGTGTGTGTCTGTGTCTGTGTCTGGAGCAGAAAGTACCTCACAACTCCAGCACGACAGCCGCTTCCCGGTTACCATGACAACCAGAAGGGCTGTTCATGTCGGAGCATGCTCAGTTTGGCTCCCTTCCCTGTAACAATAGCCAGTGAGAGGGATCTCACACACACACACACACACACTGTCTCTGTCACACACACGCTCTACTCCAGCTCACAGTGGGAGTGAGACGGGGAAGAGAAGCTGCCTGCTACGCTGCGGAGCTTATGACACACACACACGCACACACACGCACAGACTAATAAACACACACTCCCTGATAATAAAGGTGAGTACCCAAATCTGCAAATATTCTTCTTGATTTCCAGTCTTTTATTTTGTTGTGCTGAGGAGTTGCAGTAGCTTTGCCTTTTTGAAAGAGCTGGAGACAGTTTTTGCCGGTAAAGATAAAGACGAGGCATGTGCACTGCTTTGTGAGTGACAGGACTGCATGCGTGCTCTTATTTTTCTATAACAGCGTCATTATTCTGAAATTACGCCTGTTCCAGTTTGGAAAAAAAAAACAAACAATTTGCATGTATTGATCTTACTGCTGAAAGCAGGCAGAATATTTATTCTGCTGAATCGGAGGTGTATTAGTTGACAAAGCAGGCATCATTCAATAATTCATGTATGCCTTGTATGTACGAAAGTCAGGAGATGACAGCAGGTGTAATGTGATGCTCTGCATGGACACAGACAGCTCCTTTAGACTCTTTTGACTGAGCAGCTCAGTTTTACAACCTTCTGTTTGATTATTCAGATCGTCATACTGCATATCAAACATAGGAAAGCCTGTTCTTTATACCTTGATCTTCAGATATAACTCAAAAGGACAGTGAGAGCCTTTAGTAGAAGCAAAGGAGGATAAATAGATCTAGCCTGATCCAGATGATCAGCCACCTTCGAAATCGTTATGTGATCAGCAGGTAGAGGGAATGTGATGAGCTTCTCTTCGTGTCTGGCGGAGCCTCTAAAAGACTGTGTGTCTGTATGTATGTGGTCCGTCTGGCTGTGTGTATCAGGGGTGGTCAGCACGAAAGATATCTTCAATATAACCCTGTTGTCTTGGCCCATTTGTCTCTCAGAGGCACGCTTAGAGATTCACACAGACACAGTCACTACCCACCTCTCACAAGATTAATTGCTATGGCTGATAAATTCCTGCTTAGCTGAGAGTGTATTCCTCTGCAGCCAGCCAGCTCCCTGTGCTCCGTCTTTTGTGAGTTCTGTTCACAAATTCATGAATATCAACTGATCAAATATTGGACTCATATGTAAACTAGAGGTGCAACCTGAATACTTATATATGATTATATGGCAAATGTGTGGCAGATGTCATTAAGATGTCTTTATTTTACTGACTGAGTCCAAGAACTCAAAAAAATGGACAAGCAGCAAAAATATTTTTTGGTTGACCAATCACTACTTTAGTTATGTTTTGACCATTTGGCTGCAGAATAACATACCAACACGTTATGGCCTTATACAGTGGAGCTAACATGTTAGCAAACTGTTGTCTGGTTTCACATCCAGTGCACTCAGAGCAATGTTACCATTGCCACTATTTATTGGACTTCCAATATTTCCTTTCCATTTAGCTCTGCTTTATTCTCCATTAATTAGCGAGTAAAATATAGTGTGTTTGGTGCTGGGCAGGCAGTTTAGTTTATCGGAGCTGGTTTGCTGACAACAGCAGCCTGTGTTGGTTGGAAATAACACTGATGAGAGTCAGTTACTGAACCAAAACAGTAAATCTGCTGTAAAACCCAATCTGTGAGGTGTAAAAGACTAAAAGTGTCATTTGATTTATCATTAATATAAACAGTATTGGAGCTTTAAATGCTATCCAGTTAATTAAATTGTCTCACTACTTCAAATCGTGAATAGTTTGCTTCTGTCTGCTTCTTATGGGAAGGGAGGCAACACAAGTTAGCTCTGAAATTTCAACTGAGGGGGAAGACACACTAATATGAGACAAGAGGAAACATGAAGAGACAAAGAGGAAAAGGAAGATGAACAGAAAATAGAGTTGTGGAGGGATAGATGGCAGCTGGGGAGAGCGAGTGAGAGACACTCTTTCACCCTGCGGGAAATTGGAAAATAAATTGAGTTGACACAGGCAGGTTTGCATAGTGATATCGATGGCGGAGAGTGGGAGGGAGAGGTTTGGACTCACGACTTAAGAGGTTCACGCGAGGCTAATCATCTCTGTAGCCACAGGTTAGGATGCCCAAAAAGGCTTCCTGGGGTTAGTAATTAGGAATTTCCATCTGCCATTGATAAAAAGATAGAGTCCAGTGTGGCTGTCTCTTCGGCCGCTGCTGTTAGAAGCGGTCATGTCCAATTAAAGGGCTTTTCCATTTCGGCTTTGCGGCGTTTAAGTCACACTGAGGAACAGAGAACATAATTCTTTTAGCAATAATTGTTTTGAGCCTGCCTGCAGAAACATTTCATCTGCTATTGAAGCATCTTGTGGGAGTAGCTTGTGTTTGTGCTGGGCAGAATATAAAGTGGCACCCAGTGTAGGATGTCAGTGTGGATGTTTGGATTTCAGAGCTCAGAGTGTTTTGATGACACAGACAGACAGTGTGTGAGAAATATGACCCATCATTATTAATCTTCTTTTCTTTAGTCCCCTGTGGAAGCGAAATTCAGGAGATAGTTTCCACACCACTTCTTCACTTTGCCCTGAACGCTGGCACCACTTCTCGGGACATTTAGGTTAAGAGTTGCTCCTCCTGTATTTCTTCTACTGGAGGTTTTCATGTCCACACACACTGGAGGACATTATATACTGTATCTAATCTGGCTCAGGAGGAGCTAGAAAATGTTTTTGGAGAGAGATAACTGGATCTTCCACCTTGATTAGTCTTCTGCCACCATGACCTGATGGTGGATCAGTGGCAGAAAATGGATGGATAGATGGAAAAAAATTCAATCAGTAGCTATCCCCAAAACACACACAGACACAAGACTTACATAGATGCACAACCTCACACTTGAGTTTATAGAGCCACTGAGTGCTGGTGCTTGTTAGTCGGGTCCAGGTAAACTGTGATGACAGTTGATCAATGACTCGCCATCTTTCCACATTCCCAATCCCGATGTCCACCCACCCCCTCCCCTCCTCCCACTTCCCTCGTCTGCGACTTCTTCCTAATGATCACATCCCTCTGGTGCTACCCTGTTATCACTCTCATCCCTTCTTCTCCCATCCACTGCCCTCCCCATTCTCTTTTCCCTCAGTGCTTTACCCTCTCATCTGGAAATTTCCCTTCTCCTCTCCTCTCCTCTCCTCTCCTCTCCTCTCCTCTTCTCCTCTCCTCTCCTCTCCTCTCCTCTCCTCTCCTCTCCTCTCCTCTCCTCTCCTCTCCTCTCCTCTCCTCTCCTCTCCTCTCCTCTCCTCTCCTCTCCTCTCCTCTCCTCTCCTCTCCTCTCCTCTCCTCTCCTCTCATACAGTTTAAGCCAATTACAACCATGTCCTTGGCATCTAAAGGCGAAAGAAGAGGGAATTTCTGCTTTCCTCTCCCTTCGTCTTAAAAGAAGGGGTGAGTCATACACTGACACCCAGGATGCCTTTAGCAAATACAGATTCTTATAGTGGGAGCCAGTCAGTCAATACCTGGGCCATGATGTATCTCTGATGGATCCCTGTTAAAGCTGACAATGAGCTGACAAGAAAATCTTTTGGAAAACACTGACCTCTCCTCAGCAAGGTCAAGGAGCAGTATTGATCCAGAGGAAGGAGGCAAGTATGAGAATATGTGGCTTGTTTAGCATTGTTGTCATTTTTATTTTACAGTGTCATAGACTATTTTCTCCCTCATACAACAACATATTAAATATTTTTTGGCTGTTTGGAAAGAGTCAGGGGCCAACATTTAAGGCAATTCTAATGAAATCTCTAACATCTCTAACTGAAAAGTGAAAATGCAGCAAATGAAACATTATTTTATTGATTTAATAAGAAATAAAATCTGGATCAGATGCACCAGTTGTTGATAAATAAAATACAATATATACAGTATCATCAGTTTGACACAAGGCTAATGTGAAAGCACCTGCAGGTGTGGATCTGCTGATATTTGCTGTCAAAATTGGATCGAGTGATCTCCTCTGCTTGGAGGTCAGCACTATAGAGCTTTATCTCTTATTTTAAAAAGAGACAGCAAGATGTCAAT
This sequence comes from Mastacembelus armatus, assembly GCF_900324485.2. Lineage (NCBI taxonomy): Eukaryota > Metazoa > Chordata > Actinopteri > Synbranchiformes > Mastacembelidae > Mastacembelus > Mastacembelus armatus. Next base: position 20,579,428 of record NC_046653.1, on the reverse strand, counting down.
GAAACATTTTCCCCTTATTCCACTTTTATATATTGGGTGGAGGATTCATCCTGGGCAGCTCTGTAAATAAACCAGAGCAGAATTGTTTATTCTATTTTGTGACATGCTGGTTAAGCAGACACAGAAGCCCTGGGGATAAATTGTTGTTTTTTTTTGTTCAAGTTTTCTCTCTCTGCCACTTCAGTCCCTATTTCTCTTCTCTCCATCCACATTCACCCTGTCTTATCTGCCTGTCTTCCTTCATTCCCGGTGATGGGCAGTGACTCACGTTGCCATCTGCTGCCCGGCAAATCCACTCCTGCCTTATTAGCCTCCTTTTGTTTTTTAATGCCGCTCCTGGGACGACAATGATACCTCTATCTACCTTATCTCTTTCTCTGATTATTCCTAACTCCATTCACCCCGAAACTCTCCTGGTCCTCTGGCCTCAGCTTTATCAGGTATTCTTCTTACACTTCCCTTTACCTCTGTGCATTGCTTCCCTTCATTTCACCTGATTCATTTTTTTCTCACCTCATCTATCGCTTCCTTTTTTCTCCCAGGAGACAGATTGTAGAAATGAGGTCAGGCACTGTGTGTGTGTGTGTGTGTGTGTATGTGTGTGTGTGCGCGCGCGCGCGCGTGTGTGTGTGTGCGTGTGCGTGCGTGTGTGTGTGAGCATATGGATATGAATATGACCAGACTGTTGATGTTTTGTTCATGTAGGTGTTGCTGTTGCTGATGTCATTATGATCCCCTGCAGAAAAGATAACAGACACAGGAAAACACCCTGGGGCTGGTGTGTGTGTCTGTGTGTCTGTGTGTCTGTGTGCGTGTGTGTGTGTGTGTGTGCGTGTGTGTGTGTAGGGTACACACAGACTGAAAGACACATGGCTTCAGAGAAATGAGTCTGCTTTGGGTCCTGCACACCTTTCATTGAACTGTCTTGCGTCTCTGTGGAGTCCTTATCTGCCCCTGATAATTGTAGCCTTTTCAGTTTTAACACTGGCCTTTGGAAGCAATTAAACCAGATTTTCAGAAGTGCACAGACTTTCAGCTGTTGTTTTTTATTAGCTATTGTGAGGAAACAGTAAGAGACTGATTTTTGGGTCAGATTTGGATGAGTTTGGAAACTATGAACCTAAATTCCCATATCATAATTTGAAGGAGATCACATTTTGATTTCGCTACAGCTCTGGTACTGTATGTGTTACTTACTGGCTTCTTACTTACAGCTCCAGTAGAGGTTCATGGGTATTGTAGTATTTAGAGACATTTGCCATAGTACAAAAACATGGTTTCTCAGAAAACGAAGAGGAAATAGTTAAGATTGCTGATATAAACCAATGGTATTGTTATTATGTAAAGAGTAACAATATTTAAGAAAACAAAATAGGATGTTATTGTCCTTTGCTTCAGATAACAAATAATGAATGAATGTGAAAAGTGGAATCTCAGTTCTTAACACTGTATATAGCGTGTGGATCTGTCAGCTTTCTGAAACATGTAAGAAACAAAAAATATGAGGATGTTCTTTTGCTTTGAGATGTGCATCAGAGCTCATTGCCTCAGGCGAGTGGTCCCAACTCCTTTCTTTGTACCAGCAATGTGGTTTAGCTTTCTTCTCAGCATTTCACCAAACTAAAGGTAGGGATTACTCATTATATCTGTCTTTCAGGCTCTGTTTGCTCTGTCTCTGTGTCCTCTGAGATGAGACTTGCACTTGTTCATTCATCATGCAGAACAGATGAGCAGTATGGATGGGAGTGTTTCATTTCTACTCCCCAGAGGGAAAGATATATCACAGTCTTCTTCAACTTCATCAAACACCCCGTTTGGAGATCAGAACTTTAAACTGTCATATTGGATCAGTACATGTGTGGTGGAGGCTGCCATTTGAAAGATGTAGTTTAATCTGGTACCAGTAGTGTGTGTGTGTGTGTGTGTGTGTGTGTGAAACCTGTATCTTCCTGTCACTCTAAAGGTGAACTCTGTGTACCAGTTGCCATAGATGCCGCCACCAAACTGAAAGATCCATATCCCTCAAAGAGTCGATGGGAGAGGTTGGCTGTGGCATGACAGAAAAACCACTCTGCTGACTGTGTGACAAAAACACACACACTGTTAGTGGGATTATGCCTATTTTTATCAGGGCTTGTTTTCCTCTGATCACTGGGTAATTACATGGCTTGCCGCTTCATCAATTAAACATGAGCCACTGACATGCAGGCTTCGATTGGGTCTAATATTGACCATGGAAATTATGCGTGTGTGTGTGTGCATGTGCCATTGTGTGTGTGTGTTCTTTTGATGCTCATATAGCTAGACAAGGGTGTCAACACAAATCTTTTGGATATAGTACATTAAAAAACAATACAAAATTATAAAGGAAGCTGGGACAAGGTCATGTTTGCCATGAATCACAAGTAAAATAATTAATCAAAGTAGTTTCTTATTGTTTTTTATCTGTCAGATGGAAAAATGTCTTTCAGTAATGCAAGTTGACATAAACCTACATTCTCAGTCACAGTGACAATGAAACAGGAGGTTGGGACCAAACAAACAGAAAATCCAGTGAGATAAGTGAATAATACGATCAGCCTCCATTTAAAATAACAAGTGAATCAAGCCCAATATGCCAAACTGTATTTCTCAAAGGAGGATCAGCCCCTCTTGTCTGACTTCAAAGCACCAGTCTTTCTAGAGCACTTGATAGCTCAGGTCATCATTTGCCTGATTTGGCTCCTTTAAACTGTTTCTCCATGATGGAAAAACTCCCTCTTTTGTCCTCTGTGAATATGTGCAGATTGGCTCTGCTGTTAAGGTGAAATTTCTTCTACCTGTATCATTCATCTCCTAACACATGAAATAGAGAGTGAAATTGCCCAGAACCACAGAGGAAGAAGGGTACCATAAGTTCATCTGTAGGGGCCACAACATAAAAAAGACTGGGTATTGTTGCTTTTAACTTTTAGTAATATGTATAACTTCATAATGGAGTGCTGTAAGACACTCTACAGTATTTCAGTTTAAAGACATTGGGCCTACTAGTGGTCAAAAATGCAATTCAGTATTGGAACGTGCTGAAAGAGAAATGACAGTAAGTCTAGACATCCAGAAACCACTTGCCAACCCGGTGTTTGTTTTTTCATACTGCTTCCTGCTACTGCTCAGCACACGGGCAGTATTATGTGTGTGTGCAGCAACAATACGTTATGTTTATTTTGAGCTCTGCATCTCAAAGCAACCGTTCTCAGATTCCTACAGAGCAGAGCTCTCAGCTACTGTAGTGAAGCATCTCCACTGTACCGCTCAGTTCATCTCCCTGGAGACTTGTAGTTCGTGCACATACCGAAGTGATTCTGTCTAATTAATTGCAGTCTTCCACACTCACACCTTTGATGTTGCCCGTGCTCACTGTCTGCTAGGCCCCCACACACTCTCTCGCCTCTCCTCCTGATGAGACTAGTACTGTCGGTGCTGTTGACAATGCCCCCGGGTGGTGCCTCATTAACCCAAATTTCATTGGCTGATGGGTAACCGTGATTGGGGGTGGGGGGGTGGTTGTGTGTCTGTGTGTGTGTGTGTGTGCGTGCACTTGTGGGAATGTGTGAACGTTAAATGTTGCCTTTGAAGAACCTCCTCAGCAGCTGAATGAAGGGACGGTAGAAGCTGGAAACAGTTATTTTTTTCTATTTTACAACCTTTTTCCCTAATTTAGATCTCTCCGTTCACCATGTGTCAGTGTCAGTGCGAGTGCTGTAGAACATGCAGCTTTAAAAAATGGAAACGCTTCCTTTCTGACCTTGTACATCTGAGCTCCCAGAGTGGGAGAAACATGTAGTAACTAAATGAGGTAAATGTTTAGCTGCTCACAAGCATCAGAAACATTTAGTTATACAGATTTATGCCACTAACAATATTGTACTGGTATGCTGACTAATTTAAACAAGTCCACACGTATATGTGTGTGCATGGGACATAAAAGTTAGGCAGTCATCAGTTAGGGACATTTTCAGACTGTGCAGCTTCCTCTGAAACCACAAAAGGTTTCTACGAGTTTCTTTCACATGCAGTATAAGGCAGTACTCCCCAGGTCCTGTAAACACACTTTGATAAGTAAAAAGAGTTCCCCTTATAGATGAATACTTCTTGTTCCTTTACACTTAAGTGACTTGAGCGAGAAACTCAGTTAACCCTCTCCCAGTGTAACCATCCATCCATCCATTATCTATACCCACTTATTCCTTAACCAGGGTCACGGGGATCTGCTGGAGCCTATCCCAGCTCTCTCTCGGGTGGAAGGCAGGGGTACACCCTGGACAGGTCACCAGTCCATCACAGGGCCACATAGAGACACACAAAGACAGACAACCACACACACTCACACTCACTCCTATGGGCAATTTAGAGTCACCAATCAACCTGACATACATGTTTTTGGTCTGTGGGAGGAAACCAGAGTACCTGGAGAAAACCCACACAAGCACAGGGAGAACATGCAAACTCCACACAGAAAGGCCGGGATGCGAACCCACGACCTTCTTCCAGTGTAACCAGTTACAGTTAATGTAGAGGCGCATGATATTCAAAGCCCTGCCAGCACCCATGTCAGCTCTCCAGGATCTGTTTGTCACCGAGACGTTTGTATGAGGGTGGAGAAAAAAAAATCATCCTCAAATCCCAAGATGGTCTTTACCCCTCTATCTGTTCTTCAGGCCTCTCATCCCTCATTTGCTGCTTAGTCCTCTCTGATTTCCTCCTCATCCCTCCTCATCTCCTTAAGTCACATCCTATCTCAGCCATTAAGTAAACTAATCCTTGTAGTTAATGCATGTCTCCTCTGATCCTGCAATGCTCTAACCTCTCCACTCTTCACCGTCCATCCTCCTCCTCCTGACAGGAGATAGGGAGCCACTTCACTTCATTAGGATGCATGTTTCTTATTACCTGCTGGGCCCAGTGCACGCCTCCACTCACTGTGTGCGTTTGTTTGTGTTCATGTGTCACAGCAACAGAGTCTCTCAAGTCTCACCTGTAGAATGATTCAGCTGGATTTTAAACCGAGGTAACGACCACATTATTTTCAGTAATTGCTAAAAACTTTAAAAAGCTTGACAAATGCACATGTTATCAACTTCTAAGCTTAAAGGTAAATCTTAAAAGTACTTCTTTTATTTGTGACCTGTATACTGAAAAAACAAGGCACCTGACTGACCATATAATGAAAATCAAAAAGAAATGCACTGCTCATATTTAAAATACTGCAATTGCTTAAACAACTGCCTATGATTGTTTTTCAGTTGATCAACCATATAACTGATTATTTGAGTGAGCAGGCTGATACAAGAATATTTGATAAAAACAATATTTGTATTTATTCTACTTTTAAATGATTAATTTCCACTTTAAATGTCAGAAACAGTATTTTGATCATATTGGTGCAGGCACAAATACATTTACTTTCCTTCCCATGTTTGAATGCAGGAACCTATAATGCTAATGGCAGTCAGATCTTCCTACGTAAAACACTGTGGATAAGCATCTAGATCTGGATACTGTGACCCAGAATGCACTGGGAGGACTTTATGTGAACAGGCTTTCACAGGGATAAAGATGTAAACCACAAGATTAATATATGATTGACAGAGGGAGGCAAAACAGGAAGCCAACAGGCAGGTAGATTATTCATGCAATACGCAGTGATTTGGTTTCACCTGTTTTGGAAGGGGTGAGGTATTTCTATCCCGTATGTTTTGCTGTCACAGACTCAAGATTTTAATGTAAGTCATTTTTTCCTGATTCTAACTTGCAGACGTTAGGGTCCATCAAAGAGGATTTCAGCCAGCGTTATTGTTGTCACTGTCCAGACTGTCACAGATCACACATCGAGAAGACAATTACATTCATACTCCACTGAATATCCACCTTCTGAGTCCCAGATTATCACCTCCTGTTAGCTTGTCACAAACACGGCTCCTTGACTGCCAATTTTACAAAAGGTAGGAATGCTGCACATTTTTGCAAATCATCTAAAAGATGCCTCGTTCACTTTGGTTTGGTTTTCTTCTGTGGTTTGTACATTTCTCCACTTGTATGGTTTCATAACTCCAGTTTTGATAGGTGCTTTGGAAATTCAGTGTACACACACTGTTACTTAGTGTTCCTGAAACATGATGCACATCAACACCGTGCATAACTCTGCTGTAGACATTTTAGAGAGTTAGGTTAAGGTTATTTAGCCATATTTAGTCACAAAACACTCAACAGACACTGTCAAAATGTTTCGCAAAGTTTCTTTAGTGTATTTTAGGCAACTGAATTCAATCTGACAGATTCTGATGGAATAGAGAAACTCTCTGCAGCCATCTCTCCAGCTTATGGGGATAAATGTTTCATAAATAGATAACCCAGGGCAGATGTGCTGAGGTATGGATGAGTCGGTTGAGAAGCTTGTCACAGTATGCGCTAAATGTTATGCAAATGGCTGAGTGAGATTTAAATGCAGGCACAGATAGTTTACATTTCGCATGTGACATTTATGACTTCATTACTTTGGAGCACTTCTGTCAGCTGTTAAGCTTCCTCACCTCACCTGACTGCTTCACATTTCCACTCTCCTCAGTCACAGTGTGAGTCCCTGATGCTGCAGGCACTTGTTACTGCGGCTCCTAAAAAGAGAAACCAGTCAGTAGTATTTCAGTGTCTGCTGGTGGCCAAAGTCACCAGACTGGCTGTTGTGCAAGTGAAGTATCTCTGTGGTGTTCAAGCTGTGTTTGTGTCCAGACAGCATGCCAGCACTGTGCTACATCATGCACAACACACCCACACACACATTTGTAGTACTACCATGAGGCTTTCCTTTCACTCACTTACAATTCATTAAAATCAACTAAAGGCCTGCTAATGACTGTTGTTTTCCTTTTTACAGTTGTATACTATGAGACCGGGGCACACCTGTTGTAAAAGGAGCAAACATACAGAACCAATTGCCTGTAAAAGTTGCCATCTTAACTTTACTGCCACACTGTTTCCAGCCATGACTGAGCAGGCTCATGTCATGCTGTTTTCAGATTTAACCACCGAGGAGGGTATTTTAAAGAAGCTCACTACCTGAGCTTGACAACCACCAGTTAGTGGACCAAAAAAGACTAATTAAAATTTCTCTGGTTTTATGTGAGGACGTTGAAATTTCTGACCATGTGCCCTCTCCTGTCCTGTCACAGTGAGCTGTGCCTCCAGCTGTGCCTTCCAGCTGTGCTAATGTTACTTTGCCTTTCACAGTGTGCAGACCTTCAGATCCAGACACCTGCTGAGCCACAGCATGCTTGGTGGGAGGCGAACATATTCATGCCATGTCTACTTTACGGGTATTTGAATATTGTTAACTCAAACCACCAAGCTGGGCTCCTTTTACAGACTTGCAGACAGCTGAGTGTTCTGGTTGTTGATTCAAATATTTGTTTTCTGTAAATTCTGGAGTAAAGTCTTATCATATTCTCATGTACATGTCTAATGCAATCTACTACAACAACTTTGCAATAAATCCTCCATCGTCTTTGTAAAACTGCTCAATTTTTGTTGACACTGTCTCAGAGAAAGTGCATCAGACTTTTAGTTTTATTTAAATTAGTTTTATTTCTAGTGTCTTGTGTTTTAATCACATAGACTGGCTGTGATTATGTGACAATACTTTGCTGCTGCTTCCTGATTTGATTTGATGATTTTTCAGTGTGTGTTCGTGGTTTTCTGTTTGAAAACAACGCAGAAGAGTCAGAAAAGTCTCTTCAGCAGCAGAACATGTCTGTAAACAGATGTAACTTAGAGCAACATCTGCTGCGATGTTTGATAATCTGCTCTGTGCCAGTTAAACATGTTTCTGACAGTTAACCCTGCTGTAGCCTAAGATATTATTTGGCTTGACTTTAAGCTTCAGTCTGTTCTCAGCTACACGGTTAGATTAGAATAGGGGGAGCACAGCAACCTGTACCATAATGGAGGTATATGGTGCAGTCCAGCCCAACCAGTCGAATAGTGACAGTAGCTATGTTCTTATTATTATGGCCTTTTTTCCATGCTGGCTTCTTTTTGTTTTTAATGTTTCACAGTTTTTCTAGTTGCGAATGCAAAAGTGATTCTTGTGACACTGAAAACTATGTTTACTTATTTTATGGATTCACAAAAATACATTTCCAAAGATAAAGGTGGAAACACAGCACACACACACACACACACACACACACACACACCCACACACCCACACACAACAGCTGGGCCAGGCAGACAGAGGCATGAGTCTGCTTGTCTGTAGCGACCACTGGAGGTGTCAAAAACCACAGAGCACGTTATTACTTCTTCTACAACTGCATAACATACAAAAGACATTCAATGTGCTACCCCACCACAAACACACACACACACACACACATGCACAGAGCTCAGTAACAGGACATGCTTATAAAATCTGCTTAGAAACACATTGAATAGTTTAGGAGGTTCTGAAGTGCCCATGAGGAGAGGATGAATGAAATGGACTGGAACGGCACGGAACTGGTTCAATGATTTAAACGCTCAGGGGATAAAGAGTGAAAATAAAATAAATAAATAAAAAGCTGGGTCCCTTCCATCAGTTCCAACAACCAGTTTCTCTGACAAGAAAACTGTTTCAGTGGCGTTATCAGAGGTAAAATACAGAACTGGACTATCAGCAGCAGCCTGCATGGGGAAAAAGAGAGGGAAAGTCCTATCATTCATCCAGCACTTCTGGGATAAAGGAGGGCGGTTCATGTCTGACATTCTGCCACTTGTCAAAGCTTTGGATGTTGCAACCACAGCACTCTTTATCCCAGCATCCCATGGGGGGGGGGGGATCATGTGACCTGAACTTTGAATGACAACATTTGGTTTCTTTTCTCATCTTGCGGCTGAAGCTGGAGAAGTGGTTGGGTTTAGTGAAGCAGTTGGGTTCAGAGAGAAGGTGGAGATGGTTCTTTTGTTTTATTCCTGCAGGGCAGTGTTTCCTAGTCTGAGCAGAGGCTTTGATCTGAGCTGTTGGCGTAATTCACACTTCAGTCTCTTTAGTCTGTAAAAGTTCAGTCTATTTTAGTTGGCTGTCCTACATTACATTCGGTCTGCTCTGTAGTTATGTCTGGAATTTCTGCTGTTTATATTATTTACTGTTACTGTTTCTGTTTTTGTTTATTGGCAACACATTTAATTTGATTTAGTTTAAATTTGCTTAATTTTATCTTATTGTTTGTTTGACAAATGTGTAATTGAATTTATTTTACTTAAGTTGTTTGTGGGGTGTAAATACAGTATATAGAAAACTAATTTGTCTTTGAGGTCTTTGGCAGGCATCAGCACCACCAGCATTTGTTCTCTCTCCTACCCAGAAGTGATGAAACACGACTGTATTACATATAAACATAAACTAGATTGTTAATGGAGATCTGTGTTGTTCTTAGTGGAATTTTAACATTTAATAATTATCTGTAGGCTGTTCTCAAGAAACCTTACACGTTCACGTGATGTACGTAATCTGCTACTCGATCCTGACAGAGAAACACTAATTATGTAACTGACTCAACATCTAATTCAATCTGTGAAAGGAGGACACGGTTTGTTTTACAGTATCAGGATACATCTGGTATTCAAGCCTCTAGTCTCTGTTGCTCTGTGTGTCTCTCCCTGTCTATCAGAGGCAAAAGCAGCAGCACTTGGCAGAACAATCTTCTCCTCTGTAGTTTTTTTTTATTATTATGTTTAGAAACCTCATTGATTGATGTGCCTTTTTTCTCTCTCTCTATTTGCAGCTCAGGGCCATGTCTGTCTGGCTCGGTGGAAGCTCCAGACAGATCGCTGCACTGACGGGAGACTGAGAAGAGGAAGGTGGACAGTTTGGGATCTGAGCCAATGACCTGTAGGAGGAGAGAAGCAGCACAGAGGCCTGATTAAAATGGGGTAAGTTTAGAAGATCAGACATCACACTGGCAGCAGCTGCAGGAACTGCTGGATGCAACAGGAGGATTTGTTTCCAAATCTGATCCCTGCAACTTGACGCTTGCTGTTAGTCATCCTCTGCCCAGTCAGACGGGAGAGGAGATGTGCCGAGAACAAAATACAGATATTGACTCATATATACAGATATTAGACAGATATTAAGAGGATCCACAGACAAGTGCATTCATCCCTTATAGCCAGGGAAAGCTTTTGTTAGTGCTGAATTTGAACATAATATAATATGTGGACACCCAGACTTCTTTCGCAAACTATGGGTCTGTCTGCATGGCTGCAGGAGTCTGGTCTCATTCACTCACAAATGCATTAGTGAGATCCAACCCTGATGTTTAGTGTTAAGCAGTTCAGCCCAAAGTCTTTTTGCAGGCCAATTAAGTTCCTCCAACCCAAACTATTTCTTTATGGATTATGCTGCTTTGTGCACAGTACACTGGAACCACATTATTGTCTAAAATATCACTGTATGCTGTAGATTTCCCAGCACTAGAAATGAGGTGAAATGAGTCCAACCCAGGAAAAATGTATTCAAAGTAGGTAAAAAAAAAAACTTTCATGATTGAAAGTTTAAGGCCCTGTAGTCCACAAACTAACTTGTTGTTAAAATGTTGATTTTGTCCACATTTATTAATGCAGACACTGTGACAGTGGAGCCAATCACATACATTTTCTTCTTCCTGCTTTTGATGCTGTCCTCAAGAATTCAGCCATCTCATCTGGACAAACAAGCCCCTGTGCATGCTGGGACATGATGGCTGATTAACTGTCCTGCTGGTAGGGATGAGTTATTCCTCAGTTAGCTCCGGTGACAGAGAGAGTAGCGAGAGCACGGACCTCCAGAGAGTCTTTATACTGGCAGTAATTCAAACAGAAAGGCAGAGAGCGAGAGGCAGGGACACGCTGAGCAGCTCGTTGCCTGCTCTTCACACACACACACCACACACACACCACACACACCCTTATTGTAATGAGACCCAAATTCCACATATCAGCATTTTTCCCTCCAGTGTAAACTATACACATATACACACAATTTATGTCTCACAGAATAACAGAGGTAAAGGTGCAGTGGCCAGGGCTCAGTCGTGCAGCTAGTTTAGGGAACTGTAAGAGGCTTTCCAGACTTAAGAACTGACCAAAGAAATAAAAGCAGTACTTCATGAACAAAGGGAAAAGCCAATTAAAAGTTACTAGTTCAGCGTAATAACAATTATACAGTGACCAGTTTTGACATTATAGTGAAGTTTTTTTTATTCAGTGGGATGAAATAAGTTTGTGGGTCCAGCAGATCCCTGTGACCCTGGTTAAGGAAGAAGCGGGTATAGAAAATGGATGATGGATGGAAATAATAACATCTTTCTGCCCTTTTTACACTTGGTACTAAAGCCTTTAATATCTCAGGTTGTATTAGATGATTGTGGCGAGACACTTTGATGAGTGCCTGACTTTTCACCATGACGTCCACTCTCATAGTTTTGTTGTGACATGTCTCACCAACTACGGGATGAATTGTCATGAAATATCTGACAGTTATTCACGTTGCTCTCAGCTCACCAGTAACGGTCGTGATGTTGCATCCAGCGTCATCATCAGTTTTTATTTGTCTTTGGATGAATGTTATTTGATCAGGAGTAAGGTGTGCATTATCGGGGAACTTTTTTAGTGGTACATTAACTCGCATTGAGACAAAGTAAAGATAAACTACAGTGTGTGTGTGTGTGTGTGTGTCGGTGTGTGTGGTAGGGAAGGAACATGTCACCCAGTGCGATGGTGTGGCTCACTGGTTTTGGAAAACAACAGAGTGCTTTGGGTCAGAGCAAGAACATTATCGTACCTGGAGGTAGGATCAACTTATGGTTGATTTTGTTCTTTTAATGGATTTGTTGACAATGAAAACTACAAATTATCTCCAGCCGTGTCCTTGACGATGAATTGTTATTGTCTTCCACTGAGGTCCAGTCTTCAGTGTTGAAAGGATTCACTTTAGATTGACAGATGAATGCCCTTGGTTTTTGTTTTAGAGCACTATTCATTTAATAAACATCCAATGAATGAGATTTGAGGGAAACTGCCTGTGTCTGTTTTGTTGGAGGTTACTGATCAACTGTGGTCACAGCCTTGCTTACCTCTAGCCTGTGAGGAATGAAGATTTCTTTATTACTGCAAAGCTGCAGAGAAGCGTGGCAGCCTGTTCGTGCTTCAGCATTAGGGAACATTTGAGTCTAAAAATGATTTGGGTTTTATGATTCACCTAATGCACAGGGGATGAGCCCTCCGAGTCCCTGTTTCATAATCACAGTGATAATCACAGTCGTAACCCTGCACTGCTGACTGTGATATAGACAGAATATGAGATGTGGATGATGGGTGTTTGGGTTGGCTGGCTGATGTGATATTTATACTCATTACAGAGAGAGAGAAGGAGCCGCTGTACACCCAGTACCGTCTTGCCTGCTCTCTCGGCCCCTGGTTAATCTACAGCTGCTGTCTGATTAGTCAGAAGGAAAGGGCAGAGCCGGCCACCAGTGGACAGCCAAGCAGTTATCTTCATTACTGTCCTCTCAGCATCACACTCATTTCCTCTGTCTCTGTCTGTCTTTTACCAGCTCTCGCTTTCTTTTTATTCTCCCTACTGCACTGCCTGTCTCTCTGTATCTGTCTCTGTGTCTCATGTTTTTATAGCCTGACAAGCAGGGCAATAATCCCTCTATTATTATTCTTGTTGCAGAGAAAGAAAAGGGAAGGAGCCCGAGGGGGAAGATAGGGAGCCATTTATATAAAATGAATGTGATTATTCTGGTGAAGGAACCACACTTTAGTGTCTGTGTGTCCAGAGCTGTGACCGTCCCTTATTCCATTATGTGTGTGTGCTGCGATGTCATCCTTTCCTCTGAAGACCTCTGACAAATTTCAGTCAGAAAGTATAACTGTAAAGTCTGAACAGTGGATTCATTGCTGTAAGATCTGAGCTCCATCAGACTAGTCTGATAACAGAGGGGCAAGGTGGCACTGTTGAAATCAATATCACAATATTAGCTGGAATATTTTTATGACTTTCAGATTCAAAATCACATCGTTCAATTTATTAAATGTACTAAATTAAGTCACGATTTGATGTTATCTCGCCTGCAGGAATTAAAACAATTTATCTTGGGAGCTTAAGAGAAAAAGACAGGTGAAAGTTTTTGGAGTTGTATAATCCATCACATCAACCTGTTGAACTATTACCACAATAAATTCAGAGATGTGCATAACTGATCAATTTCAAGCTCAACCCTAAGAAGTTTTACAGTCTCTACTCTCTACTTATTCTCACACTATAGAGAAATGAATGTAAAATACTGAATTACCTGGACATTGATGAAACCCATAAGAAACCTTTGGCTAAAGCTTGCACATTCAGTGGTTTGCTGAGATAAAATCAAGGATTTGAGAGGTTAAAAAGTTTGTATTTCATGTTGGAGCTGGTTCAGGCATAATTAAAGCTTACATGGTTTTATCTGTACACACTGATACAAACACAGCAAGGACACTATGACAAACATACAGTAACACTAAAGTTGTTTGTTTGTTGTCTGTGAATCTGTGTCATCTTTCTATCTCTGATCTAACTTTCATACCTTCTGCCTTTGTCCCTGCAGGCTGCAGCTCTTCACACCTGCTGAATGTGTGTCTGAGGGTTGCTCTCTCAGCCCACAGCCATGCCAGATGTAAAGCCTCCACCACCATGTGACTACCCCTCTACTTCCTCTGCTGTAGCCTCTGCTGGCACCCCAGCTGGCTGCGCCTCTCCCCTCTCCTTCATCATAGACATGGAGCCCTGCATCACCAACCTCCCCCTGTCCCCCAACCCCCTGTCCTCCTTTTCCCAACACACACCCAGTGTCCCTCACTACCCAGGCCTCCAGGGGCCTCCCTTCCCCCTTATGGCCAGGTGTAACAGCAGCACCCTGCTCACAAACCTTGGGTTGAGGTACTGCTCCAACAGGCAGAGCCCCCTGGGGGTGGGGCCAGGTCTGGAGCAGGCCCCCGGCTCCTGTGTGCACACAGGGAGCAATGGCAGCAGGCCCTACAGGAGTATGGAGAATCTGAACTGGAACGCTGTGGCAGATTCTGGCCTGTGCGCATTCAATGCTGCGCCCTACCGGAGTGTGGACAGTGAATTTATTTTACGCTATACTTCCACTAGCCACTGGTATGACGGGGCCCCAAATGGATCAATGTTGGGGGCACATGGACTAGTACCCAGCCCAGAGCGCCTGGCGTTTTACCCTCGACATGGGCTGCCCAGGAAGGACCTACCACTCTTTCCTCAGTTGCTGTTTCCGGGTGGCATTGACGAATGGGATGCAAGGCGGGGTCTGAGGGAGAAACTCCGCCTCCAGAGTGCCAGGTCAGCAGTTGAGCCTCTGAAGCACCTCCCATTGCGGCCTCAGGTGACCCCAGGTGCTACACCTATTGAGCGGGAGGGTGTGCATTCAACAGGTGCTGGGTCCAAGCCATTGTGCACTATGCGCATCACCAGCCCTGAGGAGATCAAGCAGGAGGTCCTGAGGCGCTTACAGCTCCGGCGGCAAAACAGCAGTCCAAACCTAGCTGTCCACAGCTCCCAGTCCAGCCCAAAAGTGGTTAAGACCTCCTACACAACAGATAACATTGCAGGTAAGAGGAATGGAGCAGATTCTATATCCGAGCACCGCAGGCCTCCTGTGGGTCGCCTACATATCCCTACATTTGAGGAGTTTAAACGGATGAGGCAAAAGGACAGAGAAATACATCGGGAGTCCACAGCAGGTCCTGTGGCATCTGGAAAACCAGAGGCTTTCCTGGGAGATGCAGGAGTGGATGAGGATAAGCTACCTCCTTCTGATCTGAATGGCTCTCAGTCAAGTTCCAGAGTAGGAGACGGAAAGCAGAGAGGAGGCTTTGAGGAAGTCAAGAGAGACAACAGCACTGGTGAAATTACAGACACCAGCAGTGAAGGCCTGCAGACCACCACCTCCTTAGAGATATTTCCTTCTAGCACTACAGAGAATAACAGCACAGCAGATCCCACCTCCTCCTCCTCCACCTCCATTACCAGCAGCTACTCTCCCATCCGCACAGGCCCTTCTCCACGTTCACCCCTGCAGCCGCTGGCGAGCTCAGACCAGGAGAAAGCGGTGGCTGCAGGGGGAGATGTTGGGAGCAGCAGGCGCAGGAGAAGCAGTCTGGAACCAGCTGGGTCGATTCCCTTCCCACCCAACAGGGAGAACTGGGAACGGCCCTCCAGCTGCTGTCCAGCACTTCTTCTGGAGGGGGCGGACCTGTCCAGCTATGGAGCCAAGATCTATAAGATGAAGGATGGTCTTATCGGCTCTGCACTGGACCTCATCAAGAAGAGGTTAGTCTGGGATGGGGCCAGGAGGACTGGATGGAATGAATATGTGTTTATTATTGTCAGTAGTAGAGATTTTTATTTTGTAATTGAGCACTTTTAAAGTGTTGTATTGCTGCTGATACTTATGCAACGAATCTGAATACTTCCATCATTTCCAAGATTAAAGTGAGGTTGTGATTGTCCTGTGTTTAACACCTTGAATACAAACCAGCCCCAGGTAGATAAGTGAGAACAAAGGATCGTTGATTATTTTTAATTGTGCTACACGCTACTTAAAGTTGTTTTATATTTGTTGTTTTAATCCAGTTAATCTTTTTCTATGGTGAAATTAAATCTCACAGTATCTGAGCCCCGCAGCAGCTTAAAGAAGCACAGATGTGTGTGTTTAACAAGGGAAGTGTATGTACACATCCATGTGTGCTTTGCAGTGCACATGCCTTGTATCTGTGTGTGAGTCCATCTGTTTAAGCCCACGTGTGTTGTTGTGTTATCGATTTATGTCAGTTATTGTGATAACAGCTGTCGGAGCTAACAGGGTTGGCTCTGCAGACGAGAACGTGGGCGGGAGGCTGGCATGAAGTATGAGTGGAAGACTGGCACCCTCCCCACACACTCGCTACTTTCCTGTCTCTCCTCTGTCATTGTCAGCTGTTGGCTAAATAAATGCAGGCTTCCCGCCACTGTAGTCCATTCTGATCAAGAACAAACATTAGGGTGAGTGGGTGGTGGTGTTTTACAGGACTATGGTGCCATTTGTGTCCTGTCCTATGTGCAGTGTAAATACTAGACGCTCAACACAGAGGAGCTACTTGATAAGGCCTGTTGAGGAATAGAAACTCCACCCTCCTGCAGGCTGCAGGATTTGATAAATGGGTGATAGACGGTATCTTCCCTGCCTGTCAGGAGTCTCCACTGACTGTCGTTCTTTTGTCTGTACTGTGGTATGATGGATGTCTGACGCTCTGCTGCATGAATGCAGAAGAAAAATAACTGCTGTGTGTTACTTTTTGTATATATGTAACATTTTCTATACATGAGTGCAGAGCTCCAGTCATGGGCTGCAACATTTTTTTTACAATAAATCTATGAAAGCTTTTAAATAGTGAAAAATGCCTAAGGTGTTGTCTTCAAAGTACCTGAACAAGACAAAGAGTCTATTTGTAGGCACAGCTTTGTGCAAACCTCAGCATCAGAATGTGTTCCTGTTTACTGTTTACCAGTTTAGCATGTTTCTTGCTAGCATGGTAACAATACCTAATTAGACTACATGCTGGTTATAGCTGAAGCTGAAATATCCTTAGCTCTTCATGTATTTGATCATTAAATTTTAATTCTGACCTGATGATGGCACTAGGTGAAATTCAGGGAACTGCCAAAGGTCCAATTTTTCCTGAGGGGAAATTTAAGTGACACATTTAATAAGAATCCATTCAACCCAGAAATGTTTCCCTCAGCACAATTATGAACCTCATGGTGGCACTAGAGGAAGAATTCACAAGGTGTCCCTGCAGTCGTTCCTGTAGCGTGGCTAAAAATATTTCTGTTTGTAATGATATGAAACAAATAAAAGGACCATGGGCTGTCTAAAGAATTGATTATCAAAATTGTTACTAACCTGCCTAAACATTTCAGCACAGTCCTCTCATACGGCCCTCTGACAGCTCCAGCAGCTCACATTCAACTGTTTATCCCAAGTACATTAATGTTTTATACTCAAAGAGAACCCATAACGCAACACACTGTTGGCTCCCCTTGTAATTTAAATTCAACCCAAGGTTCAGTGAATGTTTTAATACTTGAAGATTTATTAATTAAACATGACAATATTCTGTGTGATCTCTGCACCCTGAGGTATTTGACTTCCACCAATAAGTCTCTTTAAGTGTATTGTGCAGCCAGACTTGCATACAAAGCATAAAGCACGGCTGTATTATTACAGCGATGTTTATATTATTACACCTGGGAGGGTTTTATAGACTAGAAATAAAGTGAAGCAGCACCACTGAATCAACCATACACTGCAGTAACAATGCAGCAGTTATGTATAGCACACAGAGGGAGGCGTGTCTTTAGTTTAGCAGTTTCCGTTTATTTGTTTCTATTAGATGCACACACTGTGTATGTTCAATTCACTGAAGTGATACTGTATATGCACTAATAAAAATGACAGGCTAATTCCAGTGTCACATCATGCCATGTTGAGCAGCGATCTATCACATACAGCGGTTTCCTGATAAGTTAAGCTGCAGGATATTATTTCCCATCTATCATTGAAGGTGTGACAGTTAATATTATGAAGGAAAGGCCTTTAATGACACTGTGTAAGTGAACCTTAGAGCTGCATCCTCAAATGCATCCATTTATTATATCTGCCTTCTTGCCACACTGGCACCATTTTAATTTGGACATCTGCACACCTTTAATCTGCTGTGTTGGCTTTGCTGATTACATGTGTAATGCAGTGCAGGCTGGCAGGGTTTCCTATCGTTTAGTAAGAAATATGTGTGCTGAAGTGCCGCACAGCATTAGAGGGATGTTGAGAAATTATTTTTATGACATGTTGAGAAAGAGCTCAGTAGTTTAGCTGGTTCTGGGAGAGACAGAGCTCCAAGAGACCGGGTTATGTAACAACCATTAGAATAATGAGACCGTACACTGGCACAGGAATAAGTGAGGGTATGTAATAGGTCTAAATGAACCATATAGGGTATCAGGGCTGAGTTTAAAACTAGTGATGAACCAGTTAACTGATTATTGGACTGGTGCTGTTAATGTAATTTAGCTTCTAAAGTGTGAGGATTTGATAAATCTGTTTTATATCAGTGTAAATCAGACAAAAGTAAAACAGATTTGTCTTTTCAAATGTTGTGTGGACAAATCTAGTGATTTGAGGATGGCATTTTCTCTCACTTCTATCTCAGAGAGTAAGGAGACAAGTTGTCATACAACATTACATTGCAATGTTGTATTGAAGCTCAGTCTGTATAGCTGCTGTTCAGAACTATGTAAGCTTGCCCAAATCAAAACTCCACTGGGTCTTGTGGGTAACCATCCCTCTCTCGTTACATGCACAACTTTGAGAGAGAAAGTCGATATCTGAGGAAGTTACAGGCTTTCTTTCCTTCAGATGTGTTTTGACCCATATGCCTATTAAACCTGCTGAGCTGATAAAGAACCACAGCACTGAATTTGAGTAAAAATATAATAATCTCTAAAATTGCTGTTACAAAGTTGTTTTTTTCTTGAAGTCAAAGCAGTGATATTATATTTTGCACCAGCTTGACCATGAAGCTCACCAGTGTTTGAAAAATGAAATCAATGAAGGTAGTTAAATTGGGTAGTTTCTGATTTCAATAATGCCTGAAACCCAAATATTAAGATGTGTAAATTTATTTTAAAGCTGAGCTACTGAGGAGGGACGCCCACAGTAATAAACTGTGACTTTATTTTTTTTAGCCTATTTCAGCTCATGGTTTTGATTTGATGGCACATTTATTGTTTATCCTATAAAGAACACAGCTAAACAAAGCAAGACTGGAGCATCTAGCCCTCAATGACTTGATATTTTTCTCAGGTATTGGTGGTGACCAAGCCAGAGATAAAACGAGTGTAGATAATGGACTTAATTATGTCAGGAAGGTGTATTTTTTAACCTGTTGAGGTGTTTATCTGCCTCTAAGTGGCTAAACAATTATTAAATGGAGTATTTATTAAAATGCTACAAACCTGCTTAGATATTTTTTTAATATTATTTTTGTGGCATTTTAGTGCCTGTATTGGACAGTTGACAGCGCAGAGATGACTGGAAAGGTTTTGGTGACAGAGATAGGGAATGAAATGCAACAAAAGTCCCCAGCCGGATGAGAGTTGAGCACATTGCACTCCATTGTTGGCATCTTAAAACCTGGGAGACCCTGCTTGCTTAGACTTCTTGCCTCTGCAATGTGTGTATGCCATGGGCTCTTAGAAATGCATGTTGTGGTTTGTCAGTGCATGTCAGTATTGTGTGTGTGTGTGTGTGTGTGTGTGTGTGTGTGTGTGTGTGTGTGTGTGTGTGTGTGTGTGTGTGTGTGTGTGTGTGTGTGTGTGTGTGTGTGTGTGTGTGCGCGCGCGCCTATATGCTTTTTGTGGGGGTTCCCAGATCACATGCTGGCTGTGTGCTGCAAGAATGGATCCCCACTTATCAGACAAAGGAATGAAGCGAAAGTGTGACGCCTCCATGTGTTTGTGTGTGTTTGTGTGCAGGCACTGTCCCTGTGGTCCTGGGGTTCAGGTGTTAATGTCCACTGATGTGTCTAATTTCTGTCCTCGTGGGGAGAGGTTGGGGGTGACATGGTGGGGCATCAGATGCGTCCAGAGGCATTGATCTGTGGGATAGAAGGATGATGAAGCAGGAGGAGATTGGGTGGTGAGGATGGAAGGAGACAGAGCACAAAGCAGAGGGGCTGGAGAGGGAATGAATGACAGAGATGCGGTAAGGAGGAGAGAGCTCAGACAGAATTATAATTAACACTTTTCTCCCTTTTGTTCCCTCTTTCTCCCGCCTTTGACTTTCCCTTGCTTTCCATTTACTCCCCCCCCCCACATTCTCCTTGGCTTTTCCTTCTCATCCTCCCTTCCCTTTGCTCTCCCTCTCCCTTCCTATCTTTCCCTTGCCCTTCCCTTTCACTCCCTCTCTTCTCTCCAACCATCTTGCTCCCCCTCTCTACCTTCGTCTCCTCCTCTCTCCACCAGCTGCAGTGCAGAGATCTCCGCTGAGGCCCCCGTCAGGCTGTCAGGTGACCGAGGCAGAGTCTGTGACATCACCGCCCCCTCGACCGACTGTCAGCCCTCCGCCGTTGCCATGGCAACGTCGGCAACGGCCTGCAGAGCTGATGCTGGCGACGAGACACCTGCAGGAGGAGGAGGAAGAGAGGAAGCAGGAGAATGCGTAAGGATTCTTTTTCATTTTCTTAGTCCTGTTTTATGTCATAAATGTTTCGTATGTGCGTGTCTCTCTGCTCGCTGCTTTTCACTGTTGTTTTGAAATGTACAGAAACACATAGATAGCATTGTTTTTTAAGGATGACAGGGACAAGCAAGGGGACTGCGACACACAGACATATGCACATCATTCACACATACTGATGCAGAGGTATTTGTTGAGACAAGAATGAGCATGCAGCGCTCTATCTTCCAGCAACAGCTTGACATCTGAGGGTGCAGTAAAAAGAGGATTAAGCCCCCCTCCATCAGTGTGCTGCTGGTAACTCAGCACTTCATTCCTGCTCTCTGCATGGCTCCTCTCTGCTGGCTGGCTGCAGTTTGACACAAACCTTTACTGCAGCTAGCATTGTGCTCCTCTCTGTGCATCTGCAGAAGATTCGGACTGACATGGAGTCGCATCTTACATGCATGCCACAAGGCTGTAGGTAGTTTAGAGAACAGATGTCGAGGTGAGTTGACTTCTTGCTTTCATTTTTGGCTCTGAATCCAGAATAGAGCCTCTGCATTCCCAAAGTGTAATGGCTGCTGTTTGATAATTCAGTGATACATGAAATATTCTCCTTTGTATTACCTCATAGCTCTAAGCTGTATATCATGTTGTCTTCCTCAGACATGTGTCTTAATCATCTGTAGCTGTTAGGAAATTGTCAGCATTCAGGAAGATAATCAAAGCCAATATTATGACACTAAATGGACATATGTGATGCCTCTGTAGGGTGAGCAATGATCCTAGAGAGACAATGACCTCTCTACTTTCACCTCACATCAACTCTAAGGGGTTTGATAGACCCTAAATGGGTTTTTAAAGCCACGCGAGGGGTGTTTGTCTGCTGTGTGTTGGGAAATCCCTCCTCAAAAAAACAGAGGATGCTTTGGTTTGTCACTCAGAGGATGTTGCTCAGATACAAGGATGTGTGGCTTCAAGCTGTGATGAGAGCAGATTTCTGGATGTGGTCTTCTTGTGTTTAGACTGTTAGACTTGGCAGATGATTAGTGCTGCGTCTCGTGTGAAATTTGGATTCTTGTCTGTTCTACATGCTGGGATCAGAGAGATACCCAAGGTTTGTTATGTAATGACAGTGAACATGGTGACATCATACCTGAAAACTCCTCACCCAGAGGCACACACACATGCACATGCTGCGATTTTACTGTTATCATCATGCTCACCTTTTCTCCTCACAGTCATCTGTTTTTATAGCAGTGTGAGGACTTGATTGACACAAGTGTCCTTCCACATGGTAGCACACAGGTCTGGGCTGCAGGCGCTCCAGCTCGGACGCAGCCTATGAGCTCGCTGAGACAGTGAGGGCGCAGCGCGAGTGCCGCCTCCGGCCCCACTACAGCGACCCCATGCCAGCTGACGCCTCCAAGCGCAAACAGCTGGAGATGAAGATCGCTGCTGCTGCCCGACTCCACGGCCATCGCCGAGACAGAGACCGAGACAGAGACAGTGGTGAGTGCAACACCTGTGTTTTATATAATCCATTGTATTTTAATTACAATGAAGCAACGATGGAGCAAGTGATGGACTGATGGAGCTGAGATAACCCTGATCCACCCTCATCTGACATTATGAGGCACCTTTAGAGCCACAAAAGACACTATACAACTGTTATCACAACCACTTTTTGTGACAATCAACCTGACATTGATGTGTGATAATTGGTTTTGTGTCTCTAAGTGGTGGTTAAGATACACGGCCGCTGAACAGAAAACAATCACACTGGTCCAAAAACCTGAACTTTTTTGTCAGGGGCAGTAACTGCCTGTTTGTCTGTCACATTAGACATTTCAGAGAGAATAATTTAAACTCCAGTGCTGAGCATTGTCAAGACACTGATGACCTTGTCCAAAAACAACCATCTTTATATCAGGGGTTATGATCTGGTTATGATGGTGATGGTGAATCATCCTAAATTGTTGATGAACCTCCCAGTAAGCCCCAGGGTTTCTTTAAAAATGAAGACATTCGTTTTGTTTTTTGTTTGTTTGTTTTTGCACCCAGTCGTCACGCCCCCCACAGACACATATTGACACGACATGTATCGACAAGGTTAAGCCGTTGACTGGATGGTTAAACGTCAAATTATTGGAGAAAGATGATATCAATAATACTTTATTCATTTTGACATAACCAGTAATAGCTAGTCTGGATTAAATGGATATTCATTAGGGAGCTATTGAGCTGCTGTTAATGGTGCTTGTCTACTTGTATGACTTTCCTTGTGAGGACCAGTTTTAATTGTATTTATTAGGGGTGAGGATGTTTTGGCTGGTCCTCACCTTCTACTTTCTGTTTGAGTGTTAGGACTTTTTTTATTATTATCCCTAACCCATAACTGAAAAATGCTTAATGTTACTTACTATTACTCTTTTTTCAAAATCCACAAAGACTCTTCCATCTGGGCACAAAAATAAAAGATAGTTGTGATTGTTTCCCATTCAGGTATTTGGCAGGCTACCTATCTTTCTTTTGAATATTTCAGCTTCCAGGTGGTTAGAATAGTGTTTTGGGATAAGATGCATATTTTTAAATGTTTTTCTGGGTTGCCAGTTAATTAACTTGTGGAGAATAAGATTTAACCTCAAAATATCCTTAAACAGGGGCACAAACTGGGGCTGGGGTTAGGGTTTGATGTGAAGGTTAAGAGTCAGGACCTTGGGAATGCATGTGAAGAACAAAAAGAGTAAACCATTAGCATGATGGCCACTAATGACTCTAACCATCTCCATCCACCTCTCTCCAGCTCCAGCAGCAATTCGTGGTCGCTCAGAGCCCCCTGGTGAGGAGCGTCAAGCGGGTCTGGGTGTGACGCGTTCTGGGCAGCACCGCTGGAGCACCATCAGCAGTCTGAGTGCTGACAGTGGTGTGGTGGGTCTCAGTGATGAGCGGGAAGAGGAAGACAGTGAGCCTCGCCGTTACCGCAGAAGCCGGGGAGCCGAGGTTGAACGGGTGGACAGTGGCATTGGCCCAGGCCTGTCCCGCACCTGGAAGAGACCATCCGCCTCGCTCAGAGCCTGGGAGTCCCAGAGACCCTGTCCAGACTGTGGCCTGAGGGACGGGGCCTCCAAAGAGCGAGGAGAGCGCATGTGTGAACGCTGCTCCAAGCTGCGCACTGAGCGCAAAGAAGCCATCCTTGAATTTCTGAACACAGAGTCCAGCTACGGTGAGGACCTGCGGATCATCAAAGAAGAATTTTACTGCCCCATGCAGAGCGCTGGGCTGCTGACAGCTGAGCAGCTCACGGTGGTGTTTGGTAATGTTCAAGAGCTGATTGACGTCAACGACCGCTTCACTGAACACCTGCAGGACAGCATTGACCAGGCCTTTGACCAGGTGACCCACTCTCCCTCACCCTCTCATACTGACCCAAGGTAGTCCTGTTTTCTTAGCTTTTCAATGCTCCCTATCGGGGACCTTTCTGTGTGGAGTTTGCATGTTCTCCCTGTGCTTGTGTGGGTTTTCTCCAGGTACTCTGGTTTCCTCCCACAGTCCAAAAACATGTATGTCAGGTTGATTGGTGACTCTAAATTGCCCATAGGAGTGAGTGTGAGTGTGTGAGGTTGTTTGTCTCTATGTGGCCCTGTGATGGACTGGTGACCTGTCCAGGGTGGACCCCTGCCTTTCACCCAGAGAGAGCTGGGATAGGCTCCAGTAGATCCCTGGGACCCTGGTTAAGGGATAAGCGGGTATAGAGGATGGATGGATGATGGATGATGGATGATGGATGGATGGGTGGATGGATGTTTGAGCTCCACCTTTATTACATGGTCCTAATTAATTAAGCCAAACATACACTCACATAATGTTTGGTGGCTAAGCTAATATTACTGTACCATCAACAATGGATGACTGTGACTTGCGAGACTTACGGGAGATGAACATTGACCAATTGCTCTTCTGTGATTTGACCTCAGGGAGACGAGGATCTGCTAACAGTGTACATAGGAGAGATCTTCCTGGAGTTCGTCAACATGTTGCCCGCCTTCCAGACCTACTGCCTGCAGCAGTCCACCTCAGTTAACATGCTCAACACGCTGGAAAAGGAGAAGGAGCTGCTCAGGTACACACAGTATACAAAGATTCTTCTTCCTGTTGGTCTGCGTGACAGAAAAGTTACACTGGGAGCTTTCTCTAGTTCCTGCCACAGCTGTTCTATGTCATTCTTAATGGAAAAGACAGTGGGTTATTACTTATTTAGAAAGAGGTCTATTTTGAGAGTCAGGCTGCAATGATTCATATTTTTAGACAGAACCACAGCTCACCCATGAGTCAGGCTGTCCTGTGATTCCCATTAATCAACTTTTTAAAAGCTCTCAGGGGACATGCATAGACTGAGTCTCTCCAATTTCATCTTAATTTTCTCTGGTTTTTTCTTTTCAGAATCTTCCTGGATGTTTCCCAGAATGACAACACAGCACTGCGTCGTATGAACCTGCGCTCTTTCCTCATGGCACCTCTCCAGAGGGTGACCAAATACCCACTTCTATTGAGCCGCATTATTAAGGTCACTCCTGAATGTCACCCTGACTACTCACGTCTTCGTGAGGCCAAGAGTCGGGTGGAGTCCCATTTGGAGCACATCAACATGAAGACGAAGCAGGAGGGCAATGGAGTCACCTGGTCCCTCCGCTCGTTTCGCCGTGACAGTCGCAAGAACCGGGAGGTCATCAACATAGAGATGCGAGAGGTGTCAATGAAGACGGTGGGATGGTCGAGAGAAAACACACGCTTCGTCATGGAGGGACCACTCCAGTTGTCCCAGCCAGCAGACGGTCAGTGGGTGAAAAAGGGTAGCAAGGCCCTCAAGTTCCAAAATGTCCAGAGTCTGCTGATGGTGAGGACACAGCGGGTAGGTGAAGCCCCAGGACAAGGCACCGACCTTGGGGCACGGGGGGAACAAGGGGATGGTGGTGGAGAGAGCGTTCGAGATGGAGTGCTGGTTCTCATCAAGGACAAGAGCAGCGGGAAGTTCACAGTCCTGAGAGAGCCTATCCGCCTGGGAAACTGTGTGGTGTCGACAGAGCCGGACTGTGAAGACACCTTTGAGGTGCTTGATATTCGACGTGAGTCTTTCGTTTTCCGCGCCTCAGACAAATCCCGCACCCAGCAGTGGTTCCATCAGATCAGGAGATACGCTCGAGACTTGGGCACCTGGAGGAAAAGACGCAATGCGTTGCCCAACATCATGATCAACACAAATCAAACTCGCTCCTGAGACT
The DNA here is from genome assembly GCF_900324485.2 of Mastacembelus armatus. NCBI lineage: Eukaryota > Metazoa > Chordata > Actinopteri > Synbranchiformes > Mastacembelidae > Mastacembelus > Mastacembelus armatus. The sequence goes on along the minus strand of NC_046653.1, from coordinate 20,553,840 downwards.
AACTGTCCCTCAGAAGCGCCTTTGTTACCGTGTAAATAATCTCAATCCTTCTGCTGCAAAAACCTAGGGACAAGAAGCATTTTTGAGTGACCCCACTGTCCTAACTTGTTAGATTTCAGTAAAAAACATCTTTCTTGTTAGGATAAAAGAAAGATAGAGCACTTTTTTTCTTATAAAACTATAAGTGCGCCATAATGTCATGAAGATGAAGATTTAATTTTAAGCTGTTACATTAAAAAAAATCCAGTTCTTGGACAACCAAAACAATTGGGCTGTCAGCCTTGATTGTAAAGACTGTTTGCTCTAGGAGAAAGAGAGTTGTGTTTGCAGTAAATAAGGCGTGTCTGTTGAAAAGCATGATTGAACATGATTGACTGCAAAAAGAAAAAATGTTATGTAATGTTTTTTATACGAGACAGTGGATGGGGGCTTTTGTTTTGAGGTGGAGATGTGTTCCAAAGCAACGTTCAGTGGCCTGTGTTTGTCACTGCCCTCTCCTGTCTGTGTCGCCCTCTACCACACGTTGGCGGTAGAGCAACTTTCACTGCCAGAGATGCAGTCGAGCAGAGCCTCTCTAACAGGCTGAAAGACCTCCTGTATCACTGTGTTTAAATGAGAAGTCACATAACAGCAATAATCTCTGCCAGTTTCAAAAGACGTAGCTACTCTATATGCATTTAGTTTCCCAAGATTTCTCCTGCTTCGATGCACGCTGTGTTTCTGAGTTTCATGTGGCAGGTTCGACTCAAGTCTCAAATCTCTTTATGTTTATTGGCATCATTAACGCTTCCCTTCGTCATTATAGCGCTGAAGAATCTTAGTGCCATGAGAGCACTTACTGAGAAGTCTAGTCAGTCAAATTTGTGTTAACCAAATAGTCAAATTCCACATTTGCCCTGAGTGTGTGTACCAAAGTGCAGTTTTTAAATCTCTGGGACTTTGTGGGATTGCACAGACTGGGCCATGGAACCAGGATAGGAAGCAGCAGGTTTTCTGTCAATTCTAAGTAAATAAATGTTTTAAAAATTAATTGTTAAATCCAATGTCAACAATAAATCATTTTTATTGTGACTTATCATTGCAACATTGTATGTAAATAAGATAAAATCCATGTCTATCTCTATATAATCACACCCTCTTCCAGTGACAGATTTTTTTTAGTTGCCCTAACATTACATCTCTCTGGCTTCTGGGATTATGACAGTTTTGCTGTAAAGATTGAAAAACCCTGATTACTTGATGAACTTTCCTTAAAAAAAAAAAAAGAAAAAAAAAAAAAGACCCATCCCAACCATGTTGTCATGACACGGTTTTAACTGTGTTATGTGACCCAGCGATGAGCTGTTGTGCCTTGGTACTTAATTACTGTTAAGCTAAAACTGACACGGTAGCATTTATCTCTGAGATACAGACTAGACTGCCCTCTGTCGGCGCTTGATTGATTAAGATCAATTTACAGGCAATATAATTATTCCTCGAACAGTCCTGGCTGCTAATTATATGTTATCGCCTGATCATCACTTATTTTTGTTTGTGTGTTTTTGCTATCCCTGCTGTGTTTTTATTTCTGAAAGCTTTATTTTGTTTGATGCACTTTATGATTCTTTATTATTCTTCGCTAGTAGAAGTGCTGGTAAATTGTGTTTGTTAGTTCACAAGTCTTCAAATGACAAGGAACCTAGTTGGGCCAAAGCTGTAGGTCAAGACAACACAGTTGATCGAGTCATCAAATCAAAAACACTGTACTGTTTTATGTTTGCTATGAAGTAGCAGGAGAGGTAGCAAATCACTGGAGTGCAGGGCTGCTCCACACTTTAAGCTCCACACAAATGTTCCTGTGCTGTCAGAGGATGGTGTTTCAGACGAACCCATCAGAAATGTAAAAAACAACCTGCTGAGATGCATACCCTTTCTGCTCAGTTCATTTGCATATGAAAGACCTGATGTATTATTTCCCCAATGTAATATATTGTGAATTATATTAAAAGATTTTAAACATGATTCAGCTTATTGTGTTTTTCTGTGCAATACGCTCATTTAAAAAGTCTGAAGCTTGAAATGTGGGATGTAGAAATGTATTTACAGTCATTTCAGGCATCTTTAGAAAAACTGATTCACAGACAGGAAAAGTAAAAGTCAAATGCACTTAGACAGGGAACAAAAGCACAGGATGCAAGAAAGAAAGTGAATACTTTGTAAAAAAAAAAAAAAAATCCAGCACCACTACAGCACAGACGCCAACAGAAGTGTGGATGCTAACAACATGAACAAACCTTAACACGTCTCCTCAATTGAGAAAAATAAACACAACACGTGCAATATATGCAACTCTGACTAGTTTGCATTAGGTCTTCGTCACTCAAAACAACCAAAACATTGAAATGACTCAACAAACATTCATTGGCACTGTTCTGCAACGGTTCCTTGCTGTAGGACAAAAAAAAAAAGAAAATCACAAAAAAGTAAGCTAACTAATCAGAGTACTTTTACATTGTGTTAAGAGCATCTTTGTGATTTCTTTGGCTCTACTGCTCCTGGAGCCTCATTTATAACAATTCGGTTTGTGCAGGTTAATTGCTAAAGATCAAAATCCAAACTAAGGCTTCTCTACGGAAGCCAGAAATAATCAATGAATGGTAAGAAAATATAGCGACTGGTTGCTAGTGTCTTTTGAATTTTTGAATTATAGATTGACCATTGCATCAAATATTTCCTTAACAAATAAGGCTCCTGGATTATTGTTTGCATACATCTATTTTTTGACAATAATACAGACTCCAAAGAAATAACAGTAGGTGTCAACTTATCTGGCAAACAACATAAGTACATTTCACTTTTTGTTTTTGTGAATAAACTACAAAATGTAAGATCTGCATGACAAGAGCTGTGAAACATCTCCATCAGTCTTTTCAACAAATTAAACATCAACATACTATAAATCAATAAAAAAGTCATCTGTTGCAAACTAGATGAAACAGTTGCAAAATCAACTAAAAAAAAAAAGATGAAGCAGAGAACAGATTTCCAAAAACTGTCCACAAACCGAACATCAACATTAGGCCTCACATTGAGGTTGCCAGACTCTTCTCTGCCACCTTTCTGACAGACTGCCATCCATCTAAAGCACTTCTCATGCATGCATTCGCACAAATATTCATTCACACTCACTCGCACAGTCTGTCCTAGGCTGCTGGGGCCTCAGGCAGATTCCTGGGTCTGGTCTTCCAGGTGGGGAAAGGTCTCTAATCTGCAGCAACCACTGTGAAGTCCCAGCCCACAGTAGCTACTGCGCCCTCCCCCGTCTCCCACAGCCAATCACTATGTCTGAGCTCTACTTGTCCCCGCCAGACTCTGACTCTTTGGCCAGGCCGCGTATGGACAGGTCGTACACCACCTCTTCAATCTTCTTCACGTCGTACTTGAGGCCGTCGTAGCGCTTCCTCAGCGGGTCATTCTTCAGGTTGAGCAGGCGGAAGCCCGAGTCCAGCTCATTGATAAAGTTGGAGATACGAAGCGGTCGGTTGTAATCTCCTGCTGTCACACTGTTTACCGCCAGCCGTGACTGGAGAAAGGAAAAACAGCATGAATTAAACACAAAGTTACCAACTTAGATGCACAAGGAACTGTTACATTTCTGCAAATAATAGAAACACCTGTCAATCTCTGAAATCAACCTTTAAGGTGAATCTCTAAAACATTATAACTGTCATAAAAACAGAAATGCAGGCAGTTAATAGACTCACCAGTTCACTGGCCATGATCAGCACACCTGCCAGGTAGTCCTCTACATCCAGGTGGAAGCCCTTCTCTCGCACCACCTCAACTGTAGTGTGCAGAGAGCAGAAGAATAAAAACAGTCAGGACACATTCCTCTGTAACAATTACACACCTGACACATAAACCGGTACCTACTGGCCAGTATCTCAGCCACTTCTTCCCGAGTCACAAGAGCTTCACTCTCCAGGTAGACAACAAAGGCTACTAAGAAAGTCAAGCGCTGCAGGACAAACCGCCAGTGCTCATGGAACCTGAAGTTGGATCAAAAAGATAAGCGAATGGGAGATAAAATACATATTTCACCAGAATAACCCACTCAGCATCTGTTCTGCTTTCCAGAGAGTCCTGTGTACATACATTAACAACAGGGCAGTTAATAGCATCTGTTAATCCAATCACTGCTACCTAAGGTGATCGCAGTTACTTTTATTTTCCTGAATAAAATCTGATTTAATATTGACTGGACTTCTCAGACAGACACATCACAGCAAGAAAACTGTAACCTGCCAAAGTTCATACAGAGTAAACTTTCATTATCTGTATATTTCTGCAGATTGTGTCTGAACTTGGCAGTAAGCCCTTCGAACGCCAACTCTCACCGTTCAGCTACAGACAGCAACTACTGTGAAACATGGCTCATACCTGTAATACTGCTCCGCGGGAAACTTCGTTTTGAGGTCTGCAATCTGTGTCCTGACTGTGCAGAACAACTCCCGTGCCTTTGCACACTTACTGGGAACTAATGACACAAAACAAGAGACTCATTTTAAAGTAGCAGGGTCGAATTACATTCAAACACATACATGTACAAGTCGAAACACTTCTTGCTGTCTCAAATCCTCACTTTCTTTGAATCCAGATGGTTGGTGGACACTTTGGAGTACTGTTAGTATTTCTCTTGCAGTCTGCTCCAAGACCTGGACCACCTTACGGATATCCTATAAGAAAGTGCACAAAGTATGTGTGTATGTGTTTTTGATCCAGCTCTCCCACTTTTTTTTATTAAAATAGATGCCCAGCTCCTCAAACATGTCATTCAAATTGATGATTACTTTAGAGCTACATCTATTACATGTACGTGATAGGAAAAAAATCATTTTAAAGCCCATCTCCACTCACAAGTGTCTTTTGCTCATGGTTATTTCACCTTTATGGAAGAGGATCAAAATACTGCCAATAAAATTAGACCTAATCCTCTTCCATACTACACTGAACTACACAGGTTCAGTCAATAAAAGACCTTTAAGTCAGGTTTAAGGATGCGTTTCTGACATTGCAAATAGTTTGAAGGCCAACACGTAATAGGATGCAGCCACAAAAAACTAGTTAAATCAACTTAAACAAAACAGATTAGACAACAAATGTCGCACCACGTCAGGGTATTTAAAAAGGCGTGTGTCCGTGTTGAGGACGGTGCCGAATAAAAGAGAGTATATGTTAATGGTGAGTCAATGTGCTGTGGGAGCTGTGTCTCGTCCAATACGCAGAACAGCATTAAATCAACGCAGAGTTTGGTTTCCCGTTAACGCCCGAAGAACCAGAGACCCAGAGAACAGAGCGGAATTTAATTTATAATATAAGATGCGTCTGTTTAGCCTCGATGTCAACCTGAATAAAAAGCCCGTAGACAGCTAACTAGTTATCTCTGTCAGACTCGTCTTTATCGCAGAGTGAAAATGTTTCGGGTTTGGACAAAGGTTAGCAGGCAGCTCCTCGTCTGTGACAGCTAACGCTGACATCGGCGCTTTCTCACCTCCCTGATGTCGTGGTCGGCGGTGAGGAACCCCTGGATGTAACTGAACATCTCGCTGACGGACATTTTTCAGTAAAACTGTATCAGGACGATGAACCGACGAGCCGCTAATTCACAAAAACATCAACACGAGAGCCGTGCCCTCCGCTTCGCCAGGCGCATGGGGATGACGTCATCGAGACGGGACCACCGTGCCAATTAATTGATAAAGTTGAAAAAAACAAAAAGGGTAATATATTATTGACATATTGGCACTTTTACTTAAATAAATGATTTTAATATTCCTTCTATATGGTTCATAAAGGCTATAACAGATTGTCAAATATGTTTTCATCATGTTTTCTTTTGTTATTGTTTATTGTTGTCATTTCTCTCACACTCCTGTAACACAACTTTACACACACTGTTCAATAGATGTAAACCACATTTAAGATATTATACCACAGATAATAGGCCTAGTATTAGGATGATAACTGTGTTTATTTAATGAAAACAGTGTCATTTAATAAAAGCCAGGACACTCTAGGTCTGTATGCAGGTTAAAGCTGGTTTACCACGTTCGTGGTTTGATTTTCTTAACACTTTAACGAAGATCTGAAATGTTATTGTGCTGGACAGAGCTTTGCATTACCGTCTTCACCCTGTTGACGGAGCCAAAGCAACGCACCTCTTAATGTTACCTTCACAATCTGCTCGAAAACAGCAACACCAAAGCAAAACAGTTCACTGCTACCGGCCCGTTATCGTGGATACATAAGGTAGGAGTGCCTGAGCGGAGATTCAGCGAAGGTTACTGTCTAATAATAATGTGTCGTTTGATAATAACAGGTATAAAAGTGTAACGTCGAATGTTATGTTTGTAGTACTCAGATATCCGACAGCCTAAGAAGGCATCAGGTCGCCTGTTGCTGCAAAAACGCTCATTAGGAGCCAGAGAGGGACTCGTCCAGACTGTGTCCAAACCTGTTGCTTCATTTGTTTTTGTCGGGGCTGAGAAACGATGCGTCCAGCTGCTGCTCAGACGAGCTTTTGACATGGAGAAAACCTCAGCTGAAGATGACTGTGTGGATTCAGGGGCCGAGACCGGAGGGTGAGTGAGACAAATCCCAAAAACTGAATAATACTAATATCCATTACTCAGCTGTTACGCATTTAACGTTGGCGATAGCCTGATTTTATTCCTATATTATGGGTTTTTCAATGGGAATAGGATAATTAAACTAGATAATACAACTTTTCAACCTTAACAGACAAAGCATGGCCCCAAAGCGTCTGTTAAAGTCTGTTCATATGACGAAGGGCACAAATAAAGCCAGTATACGTGAGCATAGGTGGGAAATGAATATGCTCATGGGTCTATACCTTGTTAGGTAGGACTGTATTAAATCCACTGTTTTTAAAGTGAAGTTTGGTGTTAAACAGTGACTGAAGAAACAACTATGATCATGTGACATATACTTAAGAAAAGTAACAATCAGGCAACATGACAGAGTTTGGCATGTTCAATCATTTGAGGTCCTAAATCTTATCATACGCAAATTGCTTAACACTTTGCAAAATGACATAATACAAGACAATATTTAGACAAAAGCCATGAAATACTCTGTATCTTGAAATACTATTATATACTATTATGTTCATATTGATGGATTTCATGTACAAAAACTGATGCTGTCTGATGAGGACATATGGAGGGGGTTACATCTAATTCCTGGAAAGTTAAGTCTTAATCACCACCTCATTTGTTAATGAGCCTACACCCACACTGTGGATGGAGCTTAATTCACCAACCAGTAACTTGTTGTTCACTCTGTTTTCAGCCACTAAACAAAGATGTCCCTCAGTTTGTCCTGCGGTATGTCACTGCTAGATGTGGCTTTGTTGTAGTGAAGAACTTCATGTTTGTGTGTGTGTTTTAGTGAGAGACCAACCCCTGTAAAGACATAATCATCAACATCTCCAGATGTGTTGTGGCAGAATGCTGTTGTTGTTCAGTTTGGTTGTCTGTTTTTTTTTGTCTTCTGATATGTGTCCATCAACGTCCCAGAAGTCTCATTATGGCTTAAACAGAAATCTAGAAGTGAATAGGACCTTGATACATTTAAGCTTGTAATCTTAAATACAAGAAAATCATGTATTTATAATACTTAGGATTCATATTTTTAATAATAAATACATTTGTGTAACAATTAGAGGGGCCTGAATCAGTATGGTATTAATGTTTTTCCACTCTGGTTAGAAGAAAGAAAAGACAACGTTCAAAGCTCATATGTTATTTACAAAAAACCTTAGAAATATAAACAATATAACAACCACAATTTTACACCAGATATAACTGATGTCAGTGATAAAGTCAATTCTGTTCTTTTTATCCTAATGTTGACAGCCAGTGTCACGTTGGGCTGTGTGATTTCATTAGCAGAGAGCTGGAACCGATCGGCGCAAACAGTGTGAGACAGTGTGTTTCATGGAAAAAAAAAAAAAAAACTATAAACGAGAAGAAAAACAGAGACATTCAGCTGATAAACACAGAGCTGCCGCCTGCATTGGGTCACATCCTCCAACTCCTCTACCTCACTTCCTGTTCGGCTCCCACATCCATCCTCCATCTCACCTTCAATCACAAACCACAGACTTCATAGTGAAAGGGAAACACCTGGTCCAGACTAAAGGAAAGTCTTTGGAAGTCTTGGACTTCATAAGGTGGCCTGAAACATGACTCCAAATGTGTGCAGTTGCCGCTCTGTGCCCACTGGATGTATGAATAGGAACCTATTAGCTCACATGTCCACCACTGTTGTGGGTTTGCTTTGTTCTGCTGCCCCCCCAGGTGGCAAAAAAAGAAATATAGCAGCATCTCCTCTTAAAAATAAACCTCTCATGGTTGCAGTTCACATTCCATCTCCTACCATCAATCAACATCAGTTTCTTTAACCCATGACAGTGATCTTTCCCAAACATAACCAGATCTTGAGTGTAGATGTGGCAGGCAATAAAATGCTCATATGAGTCAGTGCTTGGAACAGTCATATAGGTATGAGAATTTACTGCTTAATGTTTAGTTTATTTCTGTCTTCATCAGCTCTCCGTGCTCCTGGTTTTTCCACCATTCCTCTTCTTTCCATTTCCCCCTCCCTGAGTCCCCACCCTAATCAAATAAAAGACACCAGAATCAGTTCAGCTCCCCTCATGTGAAACAAGCTTTTGACTCACTCGAGAGCCCATCAGGTCACTCTGCAGTCAAAGCTCGTGTGCATGACCGGGCTGCTGCCTGTCTTTGCTCCACTCTGTTTATTGTATTTGGATGGAGATGAAGCAGGGCAGCATGGCCAGGATGGGGACTCGAGGCGAGACGCTAACCGGCACTGCTGGGGGAGTCCTGCCAAATGCACACACCCAAGGGAGACATCAAAACAGACCTGCAACTGCACATACCGCTATTTCCAAATGTACTCCGAAGAGTCCTAACCCCACTTTGTCATTTTTCTCTGTGCATGCAGGGACCAGTTTCACTGTGTCATCTTGCTGGAACCCTCTGGTTGTTTCCCATCTATAGTGCCCCATCATCTTTGCACTTTACCTTTCTCTCCTCACCTCTGCTTCCCCCCCACACTCCCATCCATCCCTCTCTCTAACCACTAATGCCTGTTAGTTAGATTGATAACCTCCTGCTGCAGGAAACAGACTTGTTCCTCTGCTTCCTGCTGTCCTGCAGCTCCAGAGACCTTATTAGTTTATAGAGTAAGAGGCAGAGGGTGTGTGGAGATACAGTGTTCTCTGGTTGTCAACTGATTCCTGTGGGACTAATAATATCTGGTTGTAAAGTGCGTTTGTGAGTGGATATTGCATCTCAATATAACTTCAGATTACAACTTGGAAGTATTTTTTAAAAGCTTTTTCTGACAGTATTTTTGCTTTTCTTTTTTTCTCGTGTCTCAAAAGAAAGAAATGGTTATTATAGAAGTGACAGATCATATATTATATTGGTGGATTATTATAACTGATGCAGAGAGAAAGTATTCATGTAGATGGTTTAGATACTACTGGGAATTGAAAGATGTATGGAAAATCTTAATTTGCAAATGAACCAATGAGTTCACCTGCCATATAAATGTTCAAACAACCAGATTTAAAGTAGAAATATCCAAGTGAAATACAACTACCTGAAAACTCTACTTAAGTACAGTATAGGGGTAGTAGTAGTATGTCAAATAGCACTTGAGTAAATTTTCCTGTTTTGTCCCTTCACATAGAAACCACTGCATTTTTAGTGACTGTTCCAGTTTAGACCTTTTCTTCTGTTTAGCCAGGTGTCGGCACTTTATTTGAAATACGAGTGTGTCATCCTGTAAATCGTGTTGATGGTACTTCATGCTGTAATATAAACTCCTGTCTCCTCTCTCTGTTTCTTGTCTTCTTTCTCCCTCTGCCTCCATGTCCACATCACCTCTCATCTTTTTTTTTCTCCATCTTTTCTGTCGCCCACTGCAGGTCTGATTACAGCCCCTTGTCCTCAACGAGCAGTAAGTAAACCAATGGCAACATGAAGCTTTGCTAACAGTCTCTCTCTCTCTCTCTCTCTCTCTCTCTCTCTCTCTCTCTCTCTCTCTCTCTCTCACACACACACAGCTCAGGCCCAGGACTTTATCTCCCTAACACACACTGACAAAATAAACCCACTCACAGGGAAGGATTGTGTGTGCTTAGTGGTCCGTAAGGACTGCAGCAGATTTTAGGGAGGATTCTTTGCATGGCATACAGTTGTGAGCAATTACAGGAGAATTTAGAGTAAAAGTTCAAAAGTTTTCCCATTAACTTTTTCTGATTTCCATTCACCAACACTACTTCACTACTACAGTCCCTTAAGAGACAGAATTCAAAAAATAAAATAAAACATGCTGTAGCTGCCGCAGACAACCAACTGTAAAACCTGTGTGCAATCAGTGTGATATTTGCTGCACTTGATCACCAGTGACAGATGATTTCTGGGATTTTTGGATTAACTAATATGGGGGAGCTACTCTTGGAATCTAATAATCCATTTCAGCAAATCATGTAATTTGTTACACATGGCTGAAGAATAACTTTGGTTTACATTTGGCTCTTATTTTAGTTGGTTTGCTCATTGTTTTAGTCAATAATAACATAGTGCTCATTGAGTAATTCCTGAGCTCTAGCAGCAGAACAGTGTTGCAGTCAGACAGTAAGACAGGTGGGAGGAAACATCCAGGATAGTGCAAGTTATTTGGAAGCTAAAACAAAAGCAAATCCAAACTGTTTACTATAAACAAACAAATTCCAGCTTTAATTCCTGTCTTTGCATGTGTAGTGTCTTTGTGTGTGTAGTTTTGTGTGAATGTATGAGTGTTTGATCCCATCCAGTCTGGTTGCCCTGTCTCCAGGCCTTTCACAATGGGAGGATTATATCCAATATTAGCCCATTAAGCTGGTCTGCAGGAAGCCGTGTTCGTCCACCCGCACCGCACCCACAAGTCAGGAAGTGTAGGACAAATCACACACACTGAGAGATTCAGCAGAGTCTGGTTTCCCCTCAGTTTCCTTTGTCACTGTTGTATCAGATGAGCTTCTGCCCACTATTGTCTTAGTCTCAGTGACTACTGGAGGTCAGGGTGAGAGCAAAATGTGCACACGCACATTGTCAGAAAAGATAAGATCCATGAACAAACAGAAAGTGTGACCACAATCAGAAAGATATTTTGTGATTATTTGTGACTCCATGTAACTAAGTCAAGGCTTTATTGTCTCTTGGGGAACATGTCCTGAATAAAGGGCCTTGGAAAATAGACATGTTGTTTGTCTGATAGTGACTTTGTATGGTTCTTAGTCAAACTTGGGTTCACACTAAGCAATAATAAATGAAGGGACTGGACAGATGGATCCACACTGCTGTGGCGACAGATGTAAGAGGAGAAGATACTCATTTGTCTTATCTATGTGCGGCGGCTCGTCTTTGTCCCCAGTGTTGCATCTGTGTCCGTTCTTGTGTACAGACAAGTTCATTCACAAAGACACATGCAGTCTCCCTGGTCTCCTGCTTCCACAGAAGTATGTTTAGGTTCTGGTAGAGAGCGTACTGATGGTACTGATGACTCAGGTGGTTTTAACCCCTGAGCTCCGACCTCAGCTCAGAACAGTGTGACCGAGGTTATACTCTTCTCTAGGTCCTATGTAATAGAAACTGTAGGAATTCAAACAGGATAGTCTTTTTTGAGATGGGAGCTATAAAAAGAAATAGGTAAAACCAGTCTGCAGCTGGTGTGTGCAGCACCAATGGAACATAAATAGGTTTGGATTCAAGAGGCTTCAGCTTAGTCCCACTATCTAACACTTCATCACTTTCTATTGGTCACAGTAGATGAGTGTCCATTCAGCTTGAAGTGACCTGTGACCCTGACCCCAGTGTTTTCGTGCGTGTGTGTGTGTGTGTGTGTGTGTGTGTGTGTGTGTGTGTGTGTGTGTGTGTGTGTGTGTGTGTACATGTGTGTGTATGTGCATACATGTAACAGAGTAGTAGATGTGTTTTGCAGCAGATAGGGAGAGATTTTTAAACGTCAAAGAGGTCAGACTGTAACAACACAAAGACACGCACACACAACACTACCAACAGAGATGTAAACAACCTTGAAAGACATGTATGATTTGTTACACATGAATGGCTAAAAAACATACTGTCAGTGTATTTGTTATGAGCAGATGTGGACTTATGAAAATTTAAACCACCAAAATCCAAAACAGAAAAACATGGATTAAACGATAACAAACAAAACATGATTCAGGACATTCAAACTTTTTGCAGGTAATGAAAAGCAAAACAAAGACTGATTTATTTCTCAAGAAAGAAAGGAAGAGTTTATCCTGCACAGGCTCAAGATAGGATTGATAGTGGTCTAACAAAAGCCTGCGGGTCACAGGTTGACACTGGACGTTTTCAGGGATCAGTCTGTCACTAGCAGATGTTCGCTTGCTGAGACAAAGATGCGTATTTGTAGCATGAGTAAATGTATAGATGTATATTTGCATGTGCTGTACTGCATTTAAATCATCTGGTGGTCAGTAGCAATGAAAACCACTAGAGAGACGTGAATACACCGAATAGCTGTTGCTGGAAAAACTACTGGTTGTAAATAGTGTCAGTGATGGGGTGACATCACAGGTCACAGCTCACCAGTGACCACCGGCATCAGAAAAGTTCAAATTGCAGTATACCACATGTATGTTTGTATCTCAGGTCATCACGTCCATTGTAGCTTGTTCATGTCAGTGATAAAATGATGTGTTTTTACCACAAATTGAAACACTTGGCTCACCCAGACTGCCTGTGCATCCAGTGATGCCTGAGGCCGTGCTCTTGTTATTTCAGCTCAGACAGGCAGCAGATTAGCAGAACCAGGAACATATGTACTGTACATGCAAGTTACTGCACCTCAACTCTCCTGAAATTTGTACCTGAGCCACACTGTTGTATTCCTGCCAACGGATTGAATATTCACTGGCAAAACTACCGGAACCTATAAAAATGTACTTCCTTAAAATCATTCAAGGTCTGCTGTGGTTTTGAGTAGCAATTAAAACAGCTGAATGTGATGCGGACATGTACAACTCATACCAGCAGCAGATTTACAAATATAAACTGGATTAGATCGATACAGGTGCTATACGTTGTATTTTTATACATCTAGATTTAAGTTTTTACAAGTGACAAGTAACAAGTAACTTCTGTTTCTCCTTGTCTCATTACTGAGTCAGAGACTAGTCCCATGCAGTTGTGTGTTTACAATGCATGATTCACTAATAAAGAGCAGAAGCTGCTGTGAGTGTTACAGTAGAGATCACTTTCCTAGATGTGACCACTGAATATATTCTTCAGCTTTCTCTGTGTTGTCCTGACAGACTTTAGAAACCTAGGAAACATTTTTGATTAGATGCATGTGAGATACATGCACAGGTCCAAAGCTGGGCTGCTAGCCCTTAACACACAGCTGCAGACTCAGCTTGAGCATGTATGTTTGTCTCTCTCTCGTGCTCGAGTTGTTACGTACATCTTTCTGAGGAACAGGGGGTGTGGCCTATTATTACACCTGTGCTGGTTAGAGGGATGTGGATGTTCACTGCCTCTTTGTCCCAGACTAATGTTCACACTCAGACTCTCGGGAACACGACGCACTAGTCTGTGCAAGATGGACGGTGCTAAGTATCCTTTTACATGCCAAGCCACTCGCAGTGATTTCAGCCAAGGTGCTTTCAGCACAGTCGGTTTGAGTAGCACCTGATGGATGAAGGACCACCCGTAACAGCTCAGCAAACACACACACGTACACACACACACACACACACACACACACTCCCAGTGCTTTCTCTGTTGCTGAGCATGGTATACAGTATAAGATCCAGGCTCTGCTATAAGGCAGCTTGGGTTAAGTGTTTCCAAATGTGCGTCCTCCGAAGTGAGGTTTGGGCCATGAGGATGAGATTGTTGCTGAATATGCTGCAGTCGGCTGTTTGTTAATGGTTTAATTGAAGCAGTTTGTGTGTCAGCCTTGTTGTGGGCCCATCATGATAATGAGTTAGTGTGTGCTCACTGCAAGTCTGCAAGTACTTGCACAATGGAATATGTCTTGTTGTTTTGGCTCTGCACGGCAGCGCATTTAGAATGAAGTGATGAGAAGTAGAAGTTAGTCGCACCTTCAGTTTGGAGTAGTTTAATTTACTGTTTTAGTCTAATGAGATCTGAGCTGGCCTCTATTTTATCACTGCCAGCCTCATGTATATGTGTCTGTCTAATGTCTAATACCCAGGTGCTTTAAAGGTGGTGCCTCATCATTATCATCATCATCATAAGAGGAATAAAATGTGGGGTTTTTTTGGTGTGGGAAGGAGAGTGTGGGTTCTGATGGTCTGTTTTGAATTGGGTGTCTTAAAAGAATAACTGATGCATGGAAGATCTGGTTAGTTTTCCATGGATTCATTTTATTTCACGATGACCTCAAGTTGAAGTCAGCTTTGTCTGAGAGTGTTTACATCTTCATCAAGCGAACAGTGTAAGAACTGCAGCCCTCTTTCTACATAGTCCGCTGATTTTAGTTCTCTGGTGAGTCTGGTCTTCTCAAAAAACTCATCGGTTCAGTTTATTTCAAATCTGCAGTAAAGAGACAAACCCCAAACAAATAGTGTATGTCGCTGTTCAAGTACTTACAGAGTGTGTTTCATGTTTAGTGGCTGAGTGAAAGAGACTTAAATAGGATCATCATATCATCACCTCTTCAGCCTTTTATCCGTCTCCTAAGCCAAGCTGCTTTGTCGCAGGTCTGTTCAGACGGCGAACGTCAACTGACAGTCATGAACTGGGACTGGCTCTGTTGACTCACTTTGGTCTGCTCACTAAGCAACAGTCTGTCTAATCAGTCTAAAGCTTTAAGGTCAAGAGAAGTGGCTCCTCATTATGCCCTGATTACTTTTATGTTGTGTGAAACTTTAGGCTTGGCAACATTAACTTACAGAGACCTTAGTGTAATTTTCTCTGAGAAAGGAAGCGTGCAATTCCCTTTATTTTTAGATCCTGCTTATGTTGCACTTTAGGAGTGATATCGAGCAAAAAAACACCTTACCATGTTCCTTTGTGTCTTCTAGACGACAAAGTAAACAAGCTTGTTCACATTAGCTGTGTCAACGTCGGCAGTGTAATTTACCGGAGTTTAATATGCGCAGAAATGCAGACTTGCAGTTTTCCTCATGTATGTTGAGTGAACATGTGAGATGCAGCTGACAAACAGACCCCAACAGAAACTTTTAATTTTAGCTTGCATCTTAAAAGAAGGCAATAAATCACTTTAATGTGTCTGTCTCTGTTATACAAGAAACGCTCAAAGAATGGGAATGGTGTTGTTCTATATTTTTCTCACTAAAAGACCAAAACTAATAAGGTGTTAGTTTGTCTCTCAATACGTTTAGACTTTCCAACCCTGACTATGACACACGCCCCAGTTTTCCTGGTTCCTCCTGAAGATAAAAGTCCTGCATTATTTATCATGTGCATCATATGCATTTTGGTTCAGACATGATCTCATATGAGTTAAATATGAAGACGGAGCCAAGAAGAGGTTGGGCAAGGGTTAAAAAATGAAAATAGAAGCTATTTACTCTGCGTTTCGTTGTTAGTAAGAAATATAGGTCGGCCTCTCCAATTTAAAAACAAATCAATAAGTGTTGTTGGGGTGTAATAAAGGAATGATAATTGTGCAACAGTGCTTAAATACAGCATATACAGATAAATATTATTCAGCTTTTTTTTTTTTTTTTGCCGAATTATATTGTTTCCTTGTGGTGCCGTGTTGGTCCAAGGCCCAGATGTTGGAAAACATGTGTATGGCACACAGGATTGTGCCTTAACAGATAATGCTTGTTAGCAGGATCAGATAGTTGTTTGTTCTTTTACAAACTCTGACCACATACAGCTAATCCAGAAAAGGTAACTGGGCACAGGTTGAATCAGAATAAAATTCTCTTTGCTTTGAAATACTGGACTTTATAATATAGTCAGGACTTTACATTTTAATTTCCTTGGCACCAGTCAGACTGACGTATGAGTTTCTTTTTACCAGATGACAAAAGGGGCCCCCATCTTGAATTTCCTCCTTTAGTTGTTTTGACTTACACTGAGGGCCAAGCTAGCAAAAGCTCTGACTGCAGTACTTCTACACACACACTGACACACAAAAACATGCTCCGAGACCTTCGTTCAGTTTTTACTGCTAATCACTCTCATATGTGCAGGGGCCAGTGGAAGGCGCGTTGTTTTATCTCGCGTCGTCATCCGTGCATTTGGCGGCGAGCATGTGTTGCCGGTTAACACTTAAACACAGGGTGAAGGTAAAAGTCGCTGAGAATTAGAAAAGACAGGCCTGTCTATAAATTAGCAAATTGATTGTGTGTGTGTGTGTTGAGGATAATTATGCACATGCATGACTGTGTATGTAGTCAGTCGAGTCAAAACATCAGTGTCAGTTTGAAGACCGGAGTGGATTAAAAGCTTAGAGACACACTCCTCCAGAGCCTGAAACACAAACCCCCTTCATTCCCTGCAAAGGTCTGGGGGGGGGGGGGTCTTAATCTCTAATTTAGTCTTCTTGGTGCCAGGACCCCATTAACCCTTAATACTAGAGGAAAGACTCAGGCTGAAGGTACAAGTTTTATTGAGCTGTAGCCAAAAGATACAACTTTGTACCTTGTGTGGCTGTTGAGTGGATTTTCTGTTATATTTGTGACAGATGCATCTGTGAATCCTCTGAATTTACATTTCAAACTAAACAAGTTTAAAAGCCAGGTTTTAGTAAGGCAGTCTTTATATCAGTGGGGGCTGAATAACAGCATCAAGTGATTCATTAACAGAATTAAAGCACACAGAAATGCACTAAAGGATGATTTAATCAGATTCTTCTGAGAAACAGTATCACACAATTGTTTTTAAATGTATATATTTCCCAGGTTAGGCTGTTTACTCTGCAGCCAACACAATGCACACAAATAAGTTTCATTACTGACACAGCAGTGTTGAGGCCTGTAACAGCTTCTGGTACAAGATTGAGATCTCTGAAACTGTTTGTGCTCCAGACACAAGTCAGCTAGTGCTTAAAATGTGTTGTGTAGCTGATTTAGTTGCTTGTGTGTCTATGAATGTTGGATATAGCGTTGTCAAAGGTGAAGAATGAAATTGATTAAGATTCAAGCGTCTGCTATGATTTTTTTTTAACATCCAGTTGGCTCCCAGTCGTCCGTGTGTTCCAAGCAGTAGTCTGAGTATAGACGGGAGCTGCCAAAGAGATAGATACTGATTCTGTGGCCTCGATCCAGACTCAAACTTAGATTCTTATTTAATCCCTGAGTAATTTTAGTTGCCGACTCCCAGGACTTTGGACAAAAGAGACATCAGATGAAGGAGTGCAGAGGAGAGGCAGTGAAAGAAAACTGACAGGGACAAACAGATAAACACATGAAAAAATAGACTAAAAATAGTGGGATGGAAATTAAATGTAAGAGCAAAACACTGAGGTGTTTGGATTGAAACAAAGAGAAACCAGAGACCAAGAGTTACTGAAGTTATTGCCTTATTTTGTGGCTCTGTTGTTTTATTGTTTATGAGGCAGGAGAGTTTGGCCAAAGGTTTCTGCTTTCAGCCTATTTTGGATTCTGACAAGGGGAGGCTGTGAGAACTGTGTGCAGTGGGACTGTGTATGTGCCGTACAGTAAGTACCCTTAAAGATCCTTATCATCCTTGTGTTTGGTGTCTTGATGGCAGCTACATGACAGAGAGACAGGCATTGATTCTAATGGGATCAGGCCTGTGCTCTGACATCGAGCTTAAACCTGCAGTGGATTGTCTTTATCTCTTCAGACAAACTCAACCAGGAGAAGACACTTGGTAGAGGTTTTAAAAAAAAATCAAAAAGAGAGAGAGATTTGAGCGACATGCTGGTCGAAATAGATTTTGTCCATTAGTAGTAAAGTTTTACATATAAGTCCTGGAAACTGTCTAATAATAATAAATAATAATCCTAATAACTTCAAATTTTAGGAAATGCTTCTACCTGAATGCCTGTAACATGTCTGGGACCCCCTAATCGTCTCATCCTGATTTTCCATTTTTAAACTTTGCTGTTTCTATGATTGCTGCAGCAGTCACTGCTCCCTGTCCGTCTGGGCTCAGGGATTCCTTCTATGTTGCTCATCTTAATGTTTCTTCCATTTTCTCCCCCTTAAAAACTGTTTTGCTGCAGGGACTTTCCTTATATGAATTGTAGGGCTGTTTGTTTCAAAGCTTTCACTTCCAAAAGGTCGTAGTTGTTTTTACTGACACACATTAAAATCCAGAGGAGGTGATTGAACCGTGTTCACTTACAGTCTTTAAAGACAGAAACTAGGACATAAAAAAAAAAACAAAAAAGCTTTTCCAGATATTAATTTTGTTATAGGACTTAAACTAATTAAAATAATAAAAAAATGTTTAAGTGTATTGAATCATGAAATCTGTCTTGTGTATCATTCTGGGCCCTGAGCTGACTGTTGTTACACTGCTAATGGTCACCTTTTAGCAATGTTGTAACCTGATGTTAACATTTAGAAAATGTCACTGATTTGGTCAAGTAGAAACTGTCCTTTTGCAAAGGTCAGTGGGACTCCGGAGACTGAACCTGTCCCTGTTTGGCCTCTCTGTTTCATGGAGGGATTCTGGCACCAGTCAAAGAGTTTGCTGTGCCAGAGACAGACTGAGTGTCCTTTCCCAAATGGCCTCAAAGCACAAGTGAAATGGGACATGTCCCCCGAGAAGTCAGATAAAGACCGCAGGAAAAATGCTCACAAAAAAAAAGGGGGGGGGGGATACTGTGTGTGTGGTACATGCACATGTGTGTAACATGCAAAAATGAAAACAGGATAAATATGGCTGCTTTTTTAGGAGTTTTATCAAAGTAGTTTGGCAACACCTGTGCCGGGGTGCTGAACTTTTCCAGACCAGGGGTTCAGGATGAGGCTTCTGCTGTGGTGTGAAACATTCCTCTTGGCTTCAGTAATGACCTCCTAATGGCACTAATGAACCTCCACAGAGGAGCCCTGCTCCACATGGGTCTGCTGGTGAGGAGGGGGAGGGCTAGGTAAACCTCAAAATTGGAAGAAAGATGGAGTTAGATGTGGATGAATGTAATGGGGAAAGACAGGAGTGAGAGATCTGTGGGAAAATGGAAAGAGGGAGGGAAAGAGAAAACCTTAAAGAGATAAAGGAAAAAGGAGAAATAATGAAAGAAAATACTGCAGAGAAAAGCGCCAGCATCCCATGACATTTATGTCTCGTGTCAACTTTCAGTCTCAGTAGAGGAAAAACAGTGAGGGTGTTCGGTTTAAGGTTATGGATGTGCAAATAGCACATTCACATTTCATGCAGTCATAAACCTACATTTAATGTTTTATCATGATCTTACTCTCTCACCGTTTTAGTTGCTTAACCTCAACCACAACTTAACCCTAATATCTCTGCCATAAGCAGGACCTTTTCCAAACCTTGTCTAAACAAATCAAGAAGAGGAATTGTATGAAAGCGTGCCTGTCTTACTGTTACTTTGTTTTCTCACATTCATTGGCTTTTCTGTTTTCTTCCTCCTCCTGTTGTATGTGAAGGTGAGTTATCCATGGGCGACCTCCAGGATCCTTTCCTCGTCAGCGTCCATCTCATCGCTGACCCTGGCGAGGGCAAGTTCCTGCAGCGTGCTGCTGATGCTGTGCTGGCGTGGGTTCACCCTGAGCTGCAGCTCTTCAGAGTGTCAGAGCGGGCCTGGCCCAGGCACCATCACAATGGCAGCCCGGCAGTGAGCAGTCAGCCAGCATTGGCGGTCATCCTCTTCCTCCAGGAGGCTTGTGGCAGCGACGAGCAAATACTGACGCTGCACCGCACCCTGCAGAGGCCTCCTTGGCGCTACCACCACACTGAAAAAGTCAGTAATGGCCGGCGGATGCTACCCCTGACACCATGCAGTCAGGACTTTTTCACCCTGTCTCCTGGTACACCACTCTGGGCTGTGCGCCAGGTCCATTATGGGAAAGAAATAGTGCGATTTACTATTTATTGCCAATATGAAAATTACGTTGACATGGTGCGGCTGTACAAGCTGCTGCTTCAGAGGAGGGTAGCACAGAAGAAGGAGGACTTTTGCTTCTTTGTGGTGTACTCCAACCCAGATATGGAGATCCAGCTGTCATTTAAGAGGCTCCCACGAGGTCAGAATCCAGTGGTGTTGGAGTCAGCGGTGATGGAGGTGAGGGTACGGGACGTTGGAGCACTGGTGCCCCTGCTGCCACAACCCTGCAGCCCAATCAGTGAGGTGCGCTGGCAGACGGAGGACTATGATGGAAATAAGATTCTCCTACAGGTGAGTGTGTGTTTTGTTGCTGCAGTTTGTGCTTATGTACAATACAGATTAGTGTTAAATTTATGTTACCCAGATTATACTGATGGGGGGGTTTGATTCATGTCTTGGCCTCAGCTGATTTAGGCTATTGGCTGAAAATCAAGTGATTCATTTTTGGTCTAAATGGTGCAACTGTGTGGTCTTTATTGTTTTACTATTATGTTTTGCTTCATGTGGATGTATTGCTTTCTGTTATTAAAATAACAATGTTTACATATGAAGCCTAATTGCATTGTAAGCCCATGATAACTATCTCAGGCTGGACAATGTAGGCTCTGCAGTTTGTTTGCACAGTCTTCAGTCTGTATTCATGGTTGTGCACAATAAAAACAGGAAAAAGGCAGTTTCATAGATTGAGTAAAAGATAAGGGAAAAGAGAGAAATCAAGAAAAACAGCAAGGTTGCAAGAGGGACGTAAAAGAGGTTCTGCATCCAAAAATAACAACCACATACAGTTTGGCAAATTTGACTGTTTTGATTTGTAGGAGCCTTTAATGCATCTCTCCAACGATAAATGTGTCATCACCCTACAGCTTTAATCCAGCCTGTAACAAGCTTACATGTACATGTCTGTTTCACAACAAAAACACAAGGATGTACATGTATGCGATTAGAGAATGTGTGCAAAGGAGCACACACACAAAAGGGCCTGGTTTGGTTGGTATCAGTTTCAGAGCAGATGTGTGTCCATGTAGTAGGAGATAAATACTCTTGAAAGTTCAATCCGATTAAGATGCAGTCCATTACTGGGATTGGAACAGCACTGTGGGAACCACTAAACTAATCTATCATGACAATGGACCATATGCATGATGCTGAAGTGCCACTTGGCCTGAGGTCATGTGCAGCACAATGACACATGCAGCAGTTAACAAGCTGAGAAGCTCCTGGTCACCTTGTGTGTTTCCTCTTTTAAAGTCTTCATTTAGTTCAGAGTGTGAGAGTGTGACGCTGTTTTCTTGTCACTCATCGGACAAAATATCAACCAATAGGAATTAATCTGCAATAAATAATATCAGTTCAGGCGATTTATTAGTAAGTCTCTAAATGTTATGACACCCTTGGGTCTCTATGGAGAAGAACAAATCAAAGCTGTAGCAGTTTCAGAACGTTTGCCATTGCAGCTGGGAATAAAATTGCACCACAGTTTCTGAATTCATCCAAAATCCTCCCAGGATCTGAACATCAGCTGGTTTAAACCACTGTTGTAGGGCTGTGCCTGCAACTTTGGGTCAAAGAACCAAATATTTTCTTGCTCATACTTTGTACCAATGATTGAGAGAGACAGTTTTATGTCCATCCAATCTAAGCTTGAAAGTCCTCCAGCTGTCATTCGCCTAAAGTTGTCTATGCCCAAAATAACTCCTCAGGCTTCAGTATCCTATTATCCTTAGGGTCTGTGGTGTCCCTCTGTTGTTGTAGCCTATTTTGAACTGTAGTGCTGTAGCTAACAACTTTTTTTTTTTTTTTTTTTTTTAAATAATCCACTAATTGCATTTTAAATGCAATCCACTACCAGCAACAGCCAAAGTGCTGAATAGATGAAGAAATACATTTAACTTCATTAACTCCATGTCTTGCTTCTGCATTGGTGTAGTTGATGATTAGTGGGCAGTTGTGCTGTCTTTGGTTCGCTGAGGTCAGATCTTCAGCTGACCTGGGTTATCCTGAGATTACTGATGCTTACAAGAGTAAGGGTCTGATCATAGCCATGTCAACAACCTCATTACTCGGTACCCCCTACCAGCACTGCGGCATGTTGTCCTCACAGAAAACAGGACACATCCTGTCATGTCGTATTACCAGATGGAAGCTTTCACCCAAACATGCACAGAAAGAGTAAATAAGTGTGTGCAGCCAACCTGCAACATCTTTGGGATAACAACACACACTAACTCGTCCTGCTTTGACCTCTCTCAGCTGTAGACAGCAAAGAAGAAGAAGGACAAAGTGAATAAGGGAGTGAGAGAAAGATAAGCAGGATGAAATGGGGTGTAGAGAGAGAAGAAGAGGGGGGAGAGGTGCTTTATAAAAAATAAAAACAATTTCAGAGATTGAGCAGAGAGAGAGAACACAAGGGCTTTGTTTTACAGTTTGACTCTGATACACACACAAGCACATGAGAACAGGAGACAGCGCAAAAGGGTCAAAAGCTCGAGTCATTATTATTATCATTATCATATGCTGAAGACGACAACAAAACTGACACAAATGAATATGTATTATATTTATTTATTCTAATATTTCTGCTCTAATGTTTCTCTACTCATACTTCAGATGATGAGGGTGCTGGTCTGATTGTTAGCCTCTCGTTTACGGAGCAGGTGTCTCCTTAACGAGCTCTTTCCCTGATGAGCTGCACTCTGCTGCTATAAATAGAGAGATTCTGCTCAGGGAGCTCACACTATAATATTTTCATGCTCTTCTTTGGCGTTTTGTGTGGGAGATGTATATTTTTTACTTTCTTTGATTGAGCCCCAAAAGTAAAAACTATTTAAATGATATGAAGTCATATTAAATGAAATTAAAGAGGTGATATTTTAAAATTATTCACAATAACTTAAGCTGCATAACAGAATAGACTATATATGTATATCCGTCCACATCAGTAGATATATGGCTAATACAAATACAAAGTGTTGAGCCAGGATATTACTTCCTGAAGTTCATTGTGACATGTTAATAAATTAATTTAGTCTGACCAACCATCGAAACCTAAAAATATTCAATTTATATTTATATAAAATCTATATTTTCACATATAACAGAGCAGAAGGTTTGTCACATTTGAAATAACATGTTTTGCATTATTTCTGAATAAGTCGCTTAAATGACGAATGAAGATTTTCTATCTCTTGATAAATGAACTGCTTGTCTCAGCAGTATTGAGGGTAATAAATGTGAAGTCTAATTTATGTGCATTTTATAGGAACAGTAGGATGTGGTAAATCACAGCTCCGCTCTCCTCCTCAAGAAACGTCCAGATTTACTTCCATTATATTTATTGTTTTTGAATCGGAACATATGGAAAACTCCCCTCCATCCCCTTGTACTTGGAAGTAATTGTCCTGGGGCTGCTGTGTGGAAAGTTATTGCTTCTGCTTGTACTGAGCGGACATTAGAACAGAAACATGGAAAAGCTATCAGCTCTGAGAGGAAGAGGGACCCACTGCATTTCAATATGTACAGAGAGAAGCTGAACTGAGAGAGCAATGAAATGGATACTGTCGCAGCTGCCTTACATGTTTAAAACAACATTTGCAACATTTATGTCAGAACAGGGGAATTTTGCTTCATACATTTCCAGACCTGTTATTTTGTGGATGATAATCACACTGTAGATTTGCACTAGAGCACAGATTTTGTGAACAGCAGTTCCTGTTTGGCAACATTTTGGGTCCATAAATGGAGGTGTGATACACGCGAGGCTCCTCCAGATGCTGATGTCTTCTCCAGCTGTTGGTTTGATTCATAAAGGGGCTGAGCGAGAACAGGGGGCGTGTGGAGGCTTTTGTAAACCCTGGGGTTCCCTTGTACCCCTTCCTCCTTCACTTTGCTGCCTGCATGTTGCGTGAGGAACGCTCAGAAAGAGGGTTAACAGTCTGGAATATGTACCTCCTTTGTTTGTATCCCCTGTGACCTCATATTTCACCACATAGAGCCTGCAAGATGGGAGAGTTGCTTTGTTCTCTTACACTGCAACAATTCCCCCTCTACAAATATCAGACAAACAATTTATTAAACTGACTGAACTTAAAAAACCTCAAACAAAGCACAGTTTTGTCTTCACAAATGCCACAACATGCTTCCAGCTCTAGTTTTATAGACTTTTTTTTTTTTTTTTTTTTTTTACAGCTACATCTTTTCTTGAGGGATGTCTGGAACAGGAGCGTAGTAATTTACTTTTCAGACTTGTCAGCTGTAGCCTGATTCCATCCGAAATGCCACCCACAATTCAAGCTCGGAAATAAATCTAATAATGGGATGCCAATTATGCTTTGCAAGATTTTTTTTTTTAAAGTTCATAAGAAAAAAACTAAGGTTAAAATAAAATGTTCTGCCTTTCTTGAATTTCGGTTTTTTATGGTGCACTTCTGATAAAACAGCATCTGATATCCTCACTCGTTTTCTTTTTTTTTTTTTTCTTGGTCAGGTCCAAGGTGCACACTTCAAACACAGACAAGATTCCTGCCATATATCATCCACTGTCACTGAATCAGCCTCGGCTCCATCCACATTCACCCGCAACACTGCCTCTTACAGGAACCGTCGGTACCATCACAGGATGACGTCCTGTCCCAGAGTCCACCAGACCTCCCATTGCTCCCTCCCTCTGGCCTGTGAGGAGCTGGATGAGCATGAGCTCTGGCCTGACCGACACAATACAGAAAGCTGGAAGGCTCAGTGGGGGGGACATTGGTCCAGCTCCCTCTTCTCTCTACCTAACCTGGGTTCTGCCAGCTCCCACTCTACCTGCTCCTCCCCTGGGCCTTCTCCCAGCCCCCACCTAAGGTGCCACTCCCTTAACAGGAGCTCCTCCCTCATCCCACCCTTCCGGCTGAACGTGGATGCTCTGATCGGGGCAGAGGAGACAGATGTGGACACAGGGGACAAAGTAAATCCAGGCAGCATGGACCTCACAGTGGTGTCTGCGTACATCAAATCCAGCCTCCCACAGACTTCACGGCCGTTATCGGCACCACCAGAAGACATCAGATCCTCCCTCTCCCCTGGCATCCCAGAGGACGCCTATAAGGCAGCCACACTGGGCCGTACTCCAAACAGCTTCTCCACAAACAGCACTCCCTCCAGCTTCATGGGGTCTCGTGTGCAAAACACCAGTGTGAACACAAGTGCTGCTCCTTCCCTGAGTGATGTTTCCATAAACCAGTCAGACAGCTGCAGCATTATTAGTGTGCCAGTTGAAGAGACAGACAAGGCCGAAGATGATCAAGAATTTTATATCTGATCAGTGGTTGTGACTGAGGGGACCTGCTCTTAGCAGGGAGGACAGACTTCAGGGCTGAGACAGTCTAAACAGCTCTACCCTGCCCACTGGTGTCTGATAGTCAAACTACAGGCCAGTGACAGTATAAACAGCTCTAACTGTATTTATGTTCTCATGTATTTGTGTTTTTTTTTTTTTTTCTTTTTTCATGTAGATATAAGCTTTGTAAGTGTCAGGTCATATACTTAAAGTAAATGCAATTACACATTTAAAGGACCAGTCACATAACTGTACAGAAACATTATTCAATAAAAATATTTCCATTTCATCTGTGCTACACACCACTACCACAAGGGACTTACCCAGTGTGATTCTCCATTTTATTTACCCATAGACCTTTACTCACAACAACAATATTTGTTTGAACATGGATGTGAGCATATAATACGATTTATTTATATAGAGAATAATATCCACCCAGGGTAAAGAGTCTGTGTGATAGAATATACTAGTGTGATGTGCTTTAATGGAATACACTGCTACCCTCTTGTGTTGAAACTTGATGTCAGCAGTTTAATGTGAATAAGATTCCCACATCTCGTGATCTTATCATCATAAATAGGTGCACCTGGGTTATGAACTTATCTCAAAATGAAAAAATATAGATAGTGTTTCAGAACTGGTTGAAACAGTATCAGTATGTGTCAGAGCTGTTCGCTGAGGTGCGTAAGGCTGCTCTGTGTCCAGGGAAATCCTGATGAGCCTCTTGTTTCAGCTCAGTCTGAAAATACCTGCTTCTCTATACAGTTTTAACACTTAAACATGTGTCAGTCTGCCTGTGTGGTCTCCATACAGGCACATCCAAGAATAGTACAGGCTGGTCTTCATGGCAAAGTCTCCTCGCATCCGTGCAGAGGTGATGTCATCATCGACCAATCGACACAGAGAGTAGTATAACGCATCAGTACCCATGAGGAAATCTGCAAAACAAATCAGCGTGTCCTTAAAGATTTTTATATATTTTATTAAGTTGTCTAAATTACACATATGCCTGTAATTTAGCGCTTTGTGCATGAAGGGGGTGCGACCTTTAAAATATGTTTTTAAACAAACTTTCTAAACTATTTGTACATTTTATATTTGTAATTAAAATATGTTCTTTATAGAGCCACAGTATCTAATACAGATACATTAGTGTGGGTATCTTGACATGCTTGACACAGTAGAGGTGCAGTCACTTAGAGCAGTAAGTCTTACCCAGGAGTACTTTTGGCTCTTAAGCTAGCAGGGAATGCATGGAAATAAGCTCAGCAATTTAAAAGCTATGTAAATAATTATATAAATATCTACCAAGATATAGAGAATACATCCATATGGGTGTGTCATCACAAATAGGAGACTTTAGGATTGCAATTTTGCGTGGGGCTTTATGAAGGTGACGATCTAGAGAGATACTGATTCAGTTGTGTCCGGTATTTTTGACTAATAAAATGGGAAACCACTGTCCTAAAATATCTGCCCCATGGTTCAGACATGCTTGAATATGTACTCTCATATTCAGGTAGAGGAGCATTAGATTTATTGACTATATAGATGAAGAGGGATCAATTAATACTCCATTGCTTTTCCTTGGACTTTTCTAAGTTTCTCTGGAGACCCTCTGTGACCTGGATGAGTCTTGATCATCTTCACACACCCTTCAGTACCAGTACCACATGGCACCAGATGGTGCTATAGTGCAGCAGAAACACATTGAAAAGTTCCCAGAACAAACATGATCTCGGACCTGGTCCTGGTTGATTTTTCTTTCTTTGTTGGAGTTAGAGAACAGTTGAGACATTTAAGGGTATTTCTCGGCGTGTTGTGTCGTCAGTGCTCTTCATGTTCTTGTGCTCAAAATAACAATCGTCACCATTTTCCCCATGGTTGTCCAGAGCTGCAGTCTTGTTCCTGTGAGGTGAAGCCTACGTGGAGCACATCCCCTCACGTCGCCCCTCTCCCAGTGCCAGCACCACTGGCTCTAATCCGCCCTGGCGTACCTGGCAGATCGCTCTGGCGACACCGGCGTTGTTGCAGCCTGGCCCGGCCCTGCACACCAGCATCCCCTCTAATCCCTCCCCCCGCCTGAACGGCCCAAAGGCGCAGGAGCCTGCAGGGAAGTAGGCCACCGGAGGTGAGGCAGAGTGTGAGAGTCACAGCAAACTGTGTTCAGTGCATCTCTGCTCAGTGCTGAGCTCGACCACTGCACTTTCAGTCATACAGGCTGCTTCAAAACCGTGTGTATTGTTTTGATGTGGATGGATTTTCTTGTTTTTGTGGTCATTCATTTTTGTTTGTGTTTGACCGATGGATCTTTATCTCTTCTGTTCATTTTGTTCATATTTATCTCAATATTTGCTTGTTCTGTTGTCCTTGATTTTAATTCAGATTCATGAAAAATCATAATATTCTGACATTTATACAAAAACAAAACTCATGAGTTGCTGTTCTTTATTTGCTGTCTGATTTCTGTTCTTCTATTGTGTTAGTCTTACATCTGTTATTGATCACCACAATTCACTTTCTATTTATCTGTCATCAGTTCTTTGATATTTATTGTTCTTCTTTGTTTTACATCTCTTTGCATTAGGTGATTTAATCTTGACTGGATGAAGCTTCCAACCTCCCTCCTTCATCATTTTCCTGGTGAGGTCAAAGGTCATGGGAAGAGAAAGGACTGGGGTGAGGAGTGTGTGGAGAGCCTGGGGACAGTCTCCACCAGTTAGGGATTAAGTTGCTGCTGTGTGGAGAAGGACGGAGGTGTCGCAGACTCACGGACGCTCGTCAGTAAAAATATTTGGTGATGGAAGGAGAAACTTTCATTGGGTATAATAATAAACCACTGGAAGTAGAGACTGATATGTACATCCTTACAGGTATTACTTAAAGAAAGCAAATAATGCAGAAATATTCATTTTCTATCGTGTTGAATGCCTGAGATTAGTATAGTAAATGTACTGTAGAACTGAAGAATATAAGTGGAATTTGTTCCGATCAGTATTACAGAACTAATGCACTTGTGTAGATAAAAAATGTGGAAGACATAGTTATTTATTAGGCCTTTAAATTAAATAGTTTCAGCTATAAAACTACAGCTTTGACTAGAAAATAGCCCAGTGTTACATGATTTTAGTGTTCAGCATTCAGAAACATTTTCATATAAACACATTTTCTTATAAAAGCTTGAGACTTGTCTTGGACTGGACCCTGTCCTGTAGTCGGGCAGCATTGACTGTAACCTGGTACCAACTGATTGGCATGTCAGGTCACTATTTCAGCTTGGCCCGGCTGCAACCAAATGGAATTTGACCAATCGATCATCAGTGAGAGCAGTAAGGTGCAGGTACTGGTAGGGTGTAATGAAATAGTGCCAAGTACAAATAAATACCTGCAAAGTTTACCGAAGAAATGTTGTCTTTAGTCTGTAGCTCCTGTCAGGTTGAGGTCCATAAAGCACCACTCCACACTGTTGAGGAAGTTGTGCTCCATCGTGACCCCTCAGAGCAGGGTCAAAACCAGAGAGCACCAATCATTATCTCTACAAACATGACCTCTAACATAATGTTCCTCAAAAGGCCCCACAGCCACCAAGATAAAAGCGGCTGTTTGTGGTGGCATCTTTTCAAACAATTGTCTTTGGTCAGTAACTGTGACCATCAGAGTCTTTAAAATTCCACATTCCTGTGCCCAGCAATGGGCGTTGGGTTTTAAAGAATGTGGTGATTACATTTAATGACGCCAAAACATGGCTCCACTAA
Organism: Mastacembelus armatus; assembly: GCF_900324485.2. Lineage (NCBI taxonomy): Eukaryota > Metazoa > Chordata > Actinopteri > Synbranchiformes > Mastacembelidae > Mastacembelus > Mastacembelus armatus. Next base: position 20,524,593 of record NC_046653.1, on the reverse strand, counting down.
TTAGTCAGGTCCAATAATGGCTGGAATCCCCTGTTAGACAAAGCAGCCAAATACCTGAGGGCTACCAATCATGGTGCTTCCTTCATGGGAAAAAATGCCCACAGTTTATTTTGCTGACTGTGGTTTTCCAATTATGAGGGCCAGTGGAGGGGAGACGACTCTGCAGCAGTTTGTTTCTAAGTGCAGAGGAGAGGAGACTGTCCATCACTAGAAACAGGTTGAATGTTCTGAATGTTTTTGTCTTCGTATACATTCAGATGAGTGCATAGATGCATGTTAAGCCTAATCAATATATAGTCAATAGTCCATGTTATAGGTAAAGAAATTTGCAATAAGTTGATCATTAACTAGGATGAGTGCTCCATCAGCTGGAAAACAGATTAGACAGATTCATTTCCATGTTGAGCCCTTTGAACCTTAGGACAAAATATATTGAATATATTTTTTATAAAATATATTTAATATACAATATATTTATTTTATATCTGCCACTTACCCCCCTGCATTATGGTAAGTTAGGGATTTATTTAGGACATTTAACATCACTTTACTAATTAATGAGCCTGTTTAATGTGTGAAAATGACTCATTTGGCTTATATGTGGACTAATGGATGAATTACTGGTTTAGCCATTAGAATAAACGTGTTAATTACAGATGACAAGGTGTGGATTTGTTACTGTGGGACAGAGTGAGGCCAGATGCTGCCCTGGCTCCTAACTATGAGACGTTCAGGGTCATGTTAAAATGCATACCGTGCTGTGCAGCCTATTGAGCGCCTGTGTTTGTTTGCCCGGTTTGGGATTTGCTGCTCGGTGGCATGCCTCCCTCCGCCTGACTCCTTATAGCTCCGGGGAGGCAGGAATCCCGGACGAGTGGTACGGACATCGCCGACGGAGACCGCAAACACGGAGCGGAGCGCTCCCCTTTAAACACGGTCTTATGACTACAGGCTGCCTCAGTGTGAGGACCGACCCAGAGACTGACAGCCGGGGACAGACAGGACACATCTCCCCCTGCACAGGCTGAATGGTTGGAGCCAGTCTGAGAGACCTGCTGGAATTACACGGATACTTCCTCACCTGTGCGCAGGTAGGACCGCAGCTGTGCTTAATGTGACTGTCAGTCAGTGCCGTGAACTTTTAGGTCCATCATTACAGTGTTCAAATACTAACAGAACTGGTTTTACTATCCAGGATTTATATTTAGAATTTCCCACTTCGTGCATTGGCAGAAAAAGTACTCAGATCAGGTCGGTGTTGTCCTGTAGGCCTATTAGGAAGAAAATAAAATGTCTTTAACATGATCGACATAAAGACATTATTGGGATTATTATTTATTATATATTATATTATTATAGGACTTGAAAGCATAATTTGCTGCAGCTGCACAAGTTGGAGATATTAAGGTCTTTTCATATTAATGGGTGATTTCATTTTGTTCTGTACTAACACTTTATAAAGTAATATATGTTATAAACGTAAAACATTTTCTGAAAAGACATTAGTCATTAGCAGTTAACATGTACTCCACTATATTCTCTGTGAAATATAGTGAAGTTTAATGTAGCACAGAAATACTGCAAATCTATACTCAAATACAGGATTTAGTTCATTTCCCCTACTTCTGTTTTGATCTACCTGCTAATGTGATGCAGGGACTTTTGTTTTTGCTATGAATTATTTTTCGAGGTATGATGTATTCAAAATTGTACCTGAATATAATTAATTGACAACATTTTTAAATGATTCTGTGATGGGCTGTGTTCCCGTCTGTGTGTCTGGTGACATCATTCCAAATTGTCATTATATCATTGAGCATTTGAAGAAATTGATTATTACACACCTCATCATTTACATTCCAACATGAAGACAGACAAGTGTTAAGTTTCAGGACTGATGAATGAGGATCTTTGTTGCTTGTACTATGGTTGAAGTCAGCATCTCAGGAGGAATATTTTTGTAAAACTGGTGTACAGTATCGCAATATGGCAAATGAAATTATCACAGATAATCCAGGTTTTGTTTCTTTTCTTTTACAGGATTCTGTTTTCCAGGACGCTTGTTGCACCCTGTGGTCACGTCCCCGTCCCCTCCTGCAGCTCTGAGGACATGTGTCGCCTGCCAGTGGCTTCACTCTTCATTTGCTTCTGGTTGGTTGAGAGAAGTCACTGCCATGGCAGCCTTCAGGACAGCATGGGCGAGTTGCACACCAGGTTTGCTGTCAGCCTCTATCAGACGCTCACCGAGAAGGAGAACAACTCCAACCTGATCGTGTCCCCAGTGAGCATCTCGTTGTCTCTGGGACTGCTGCAGCTCGGTGCCAGAGGAAACACGCTGTCTGAGCTGGAGCGAACACTCGGATACAACGTGAATGGTGAGATTCAGTTCAGTTTCTACATGCAATGTACAAATGTTAAATGATCCAATCATTGGACATAACAATTGTGCATCTTACTATCAATTCATTTTAAGGTGAAGTGCAGTCAGCCTTATGTATAATAAACAACCAACAGGTTAGTGAGGGGACATTAAAATTCTAGGCCCCAAAGTACAACCTCAAAGCAACAACAGTCAGTCTACCTGTGATCACTGCAATAAGAAACTCTGCACCATCTTGCACCAAACTGCAAGATTAAACTTTTCAAAGAACATGAACACTGGCAGCACATTCTTTGGTCAGAGGGGGCCAAAATAAATTTACTGGATCAGATGGGGTCCAGCATGTTTGGCTTGGACCTGTCCAGGATGACCACCACAGTGACTGTGAACGTGCAGGTAGAAGCGAGCTGATATGGCACTGAACAACTGCAAAAAGGGTACGAAGAGGACATTTATAGATGCCACTATGATTACAGGTTTGTTTACCAAAATACTGAATGAAAAGATGATCCCCACTTTCAAGAAACTGGGCAGAAGAATAATTGAGGATTTGTAATTACTTAGCATTTTACTGATATTGACCTGGGGAGTACGAAGTTCTCATGCGGTGGAGAGCGAGGGTGGAGAGCTTGTTGGTGGCCCTCAGCGCTGTTGGTACCAGGTGGTGTGGAGCGGTGCTGCTGCTGTTATTGGCCCTGCAGAGCACAGTGGTGTCTGGAGCCATAATACCTGCCTCCACTCCGACTCTAATCTCATTAACCACTCCTGCAGCTCTGCCTCAGGGTCGAGAGGCCACTGTGTTTAATTAAAAACAAAATGGGAATTGCAGCTGCTGTTTCTTTCGCCTCCATGATCATCTGTGTCATTGTGTCAGGGATGGAAATCGATGATAATAGACTTTAATTTAGCAGGATACTTCGATTTTAATAAAAAGAAAGAAAAAGAAGCTGAGACATGACAGAAGACCAAGCTACAACTGGCTGCTTCTGCCAGCCCAAACAGAACTGCTGTGTACTCTTGTAAATGCTGCAGTCATGAGAGAATATTTGACTTCAATTTGGATCATTTCATCTACAAATGCTTGAAGCTTATTAGGTGAGAAGATCCTTGTGGTGTATGAATTAAGTCAAATGAGCATTTGTATGTGTGCAGTCCTACAGGGATATGGTGTGACTCCAGTTAATTTGCTGCTGAAACAAGTTAGAGGCTGCTGATTTGAATAAATTGAAATTATTATTTTGTTGTAGGGATTTAAGAAGAAATGGTTATGCAGTTTTTGAACATGGTGTAAATTGTATTTCAGATGTTAAAGCAGAGTAGATACTTGAAATTCCATTAAGATAAAGAGTTAATAGTATTTTCTTATGTTTAAGTGAAACCCAGCTTTTCTTATGCTGCTAACAAAGTTAAATTTGTTTTCACAAACATCCCACAGCTTTTAAACCACATCACATTTGTCCTCTGTGTGCTCCTATCTGGCAGATGCCCAGGTACAAGACTTCCTCCTGCACTCACAGGGAGACATGAGCAACACCAGCCGGGGAATGTGGCTGCAGCAGACTTGCACATTGTTCATCCAGAGTGGAGTCCAGCTCCTGACTGAATTCACACAACATGCAGCAGCCTGGGCCAATACCAGCGTGGTCCGAGCCAACTTCAGCCAGCCCAGCCACACTCGCAACCAGCTGGAGACACCAGGACACGGTCATGGTAAGAAAGGCAGCTGTTTAAAATTTTATCAGCTCCACTAATCAATAATCTTTATGTTTAAAATAAATAAAATTCTACAGATCCACTGAACACTTTAGCCTCTTTCAGCTGTTTGTTTTGCTTTCACCACACGTTTACTGCATGTATGGCCTTGTTTACAGCAGCATCAGGCTGCTGTTTTCCATGAACTCATATAAACCCACCACAGCAGACAAAACCAGAGAGCAGTTGGTGAGAAGAGCTGCACCTCTAGAAGCTAAAGAGACAGATATCTTTTTCAGAAGTTGGTGGAGACCAAACCAGAGCTAAACACCCAGAAACACAAATTACAGTGGAATGACATTGCTGTTGCTCTGGAGTCCCTCTACTCTCTAATGTCCAAAAACAAATTAACGCCTTTACTAAAGACTGCACCATAAAGCAGGGACTTCTAACCTTCTTGGCTCATGAATTTTTAGAATGCGGCAAGAAGCAACCTCTTGTTAAGGTGCATATGTCTCCAGTCTGTGACCAGTTGAGTTTTTCCTCATCAGTATGTTAGTAGAGATTAAAAGAAAGAAAGAATTTCTGTAAACTGTGACCTTCCTTTGTTACCTCTCAGATGAGTCGTGGGCCCTTCAGGCAGGAAGCAGCAGTGGGGAGTTGTCAGGCTCGGGCGAGGCCCAGGCAGATGCCCTGTGGTGGGGCCACCGGCTACAGATGACCCTGGTCAACACAGTGGCTTTTAGGGGCGTTTGGCAGAAACAGTTTCTCTTCACTAACACTCAGAACCTGCCGTTCATCCTCTCTGATGGTAGTGCCGTCAAGGTGCCCATGATGTATCAGGCTACAGAGGTCAGCTTTGGTAAGAGACATAATCTTTTCTCATCTGTATCTCATGTCAATAACTGTTCATTAATATTCCCAACACATAATAGAGTGAATGTCCAGTACTGCGTATAGGTAGAAGAAATCTTTGGTCCTTAACGTGATGAAAAACTTTCAGAGCATTAAATTGTCAATAGACAATTTCAAAGCTTTAAGTCATTCACAGCTAACCCAATTTTCACCTTTTTAAAACCTAAATGACTGACTAATCAAAGAATAACAAACTGAACTGATTGAATCAATGGGGAAAGACATGAACTGCATACCTGAACATGCTGCAGGTCAGTTCAGGACAGCATCAGACGAGCGCTACACTGTGTTGGAGCTGCCGTACTTGGACCGGTCCCTGAACCTGCAGGTGGTTTTGCCCAGTGAGAGGAAGATATCACTGTGCTCCCTCGAGTCCCAGCTCACAGCTCGCCAGCTGGCGTCCTGGGACACAGGCCTACGCAGAACCAGGATGGACATTTTCCTACCCAGGTGACCATACCCCTGGGTTACAGATGTTAAGACTCAGCTTGTGAACATCATAGTTATGCTTTTTGTTTCAATATGGATGAAGATGATTTCAACTGTTCTCTGTCTGGTGTTCACAGGTTCAGAATACAGAACAAGTTTAACCTGAGATCAGTGCTCCCCACTATGGGCATCAGTGACGCCTTTAACCCAGCAGCAGCTGATTTCACTGGGATATCAGGTCAGTACATCAGTTTATGTGTTTAAGTGTGGATTTGTTCAGATTTTGCAGGTTAAAGGTAAAAGGTCTTTATAGCTCTATTTGCAGCTGACTGTTTGTTCCCCCCTGCAGTGGAGGGGGGTCTTTATGTGTCTGATGCCTTCCATGAAGTGAGAATAGACGTCACAGAAGATGGGACGAGGGCAGCTGCTTCTACAGGTGAAAAATAATTACATATAATAATGTAAGAGAACAGAACTGAATGTTTTGATTTGAAGTTGCTAAAAAAGACATTTCTTACAGCTATGGTGCTACTCAAACGATCCCGTGCTCCTGTTTTCAAGGCGGACCGGCCGTTCTTATTCCTCCTACGACAGATTAACACAGGTACTGGTTTTACACTGAAAGCCAGACAGTTTCACACTCCAGACTGCAGGGAGTGCTGCTTAAACAGTCACACCAGATGTTTTACAGATTTGGCTTGGACACATATGGTTTACATCATTTTGCAAATCATGCAGTAGTGGCTCAGATATTTTAAGGAGCTCTACCATTCCAGGCAGCCAGAGGTTTCATATTTTGCCTTCATATACAGTGTCTATAAAAACTATTCACCCCTTTGGATGTTTTACCCTTTTACTGATTTTATAAATCAATCATATTCAATATAATTTGGCTTTTTTGACAAAAAGAATTACAAAAACAATCTTTAATGTCAAAATGAAAACAGGTTTCTACAAAGTAATGACCTAATTCAACAGAGGTTGAGCCAATTGGTGCTAGTAGTCTCACAATTAGTGAAATGGGGATCACCTGAGTGCAGTGAATGTCACCAGTGACCACTGTTCCACTGGGTGACAGTTTAATAGGACAAGCACTTTTGGCTCAAAGACAGTACTAAATGTGTATTAATCCACATCTGAAAATAGTCCCCAGTTTATGCTGTTAAAAAAAAAAAGAGCCAAAATGATTCATTAAAGCAAATGTTTGTAACTTTTGGTGTTTTCCATTTCAGGATCCATTTTGTTCATGGGACGAGTGATGAATCCAGTTGAACAAGCACCATGAAACACCTATTTCCCAAGTGTACATGCGCACACACACACACACGCACACACTTCACTACCCTAACCCTTATTTCAATACCGGTATTTATTTGTGGACATACAGGACAGTCCACAGACACTTCAGGAAGAGGGACAATATTTTTGTACATTTCTGTAAATAAAATTTTAATACATGTTTTTACACTCAGGTTGTTTTAGTCCTTTCTTCCATTTACTCCAAATAAAAACTCTTTTCTATTTAATGTACTGTTACTAAAATTACCAACAAACATGGACAAAGTCACATCTTTACAGAACACTTTATTTACATGGCCCTTCACAGTGTAAAATAGAAACTTTATTCATGGAAATACTTACAAAAAGGCCATTTTCCACAGAACATTCTCTTTAAATAGTACTCTAGGGTTATTTACATCTTTACAGTGTATTCAAAATACTCTTTTGGTAGCGGCCTCTTCACAAACAAAGACAAGTATGGCAGATTTTGGTCCCTGTCCGAGGAGGGAGGGAACGGAAGAGGACTGCCCACTGAATCCGAAATCAACTCTTGATCTCCATATCGTACTTCTGATTATTTGTGTATACTTGAGAAAACTTTAAAAAAAAAAAATCTGTAACAAAGTTAGTTTTCCATTTAAATTACATTTTAAATAAACATTCTCAAATTTACACAAGTGCATTCACGGTTAAGTGACAAGAAGTTGGTTTGAGATTCATGGCAAGAAAGAAAGGGGGCCTAGGGGCCGGGTTAAGTTATTTGGCAGCGACCAGCACGGTGGGACAAACTGGCTTCTGAGACCTCAGCTCATCAACACTCCAGGGAACAACAGGTCGTGTTGCATATCAGCTGTTTCAGGCTAAAATAAAAATGACAATGGGGGTAAACGTTGCTCCAATGTTATTGCTGATTATGATGCATTAGTATTAGTTCCTGAGCGTCTTGTCCCTGTATTTCAACATCTGTAATCTATGACGTTACATCATTCGAAAGGACTCTGTGTTGCTCTCTCTGAGAATCTGCACTGCAAAAGACAGACCGTGTACTGTCTCTAGACGTAATAAAATGTGGATCCGTTGTTTCACAGGGGGAACAAAGATGATTAAGTAACTACTCCATACTAATAATTGTCAGTCTGGAAAATGAACCAGAATTTGACAAATTCAGCTGAAGTAGAAGTTGACAAAATACACACCTATTTAAGAGCACAGCTGTGGAGTGCATCTGACAGTGGAGTGTAGGAAGTAAATCTAAACAGTCTTAACAGAATGACAGTTGCTCATCCTCTCACAAACAAACAAAAAAAAAGAAACGGCATAAAAGTATAAGACCTAATAACACAAAAGTGAACAAGGGAGAGAAAAGTGTTTTATGAGTGTCTCCACTGGATCACGTTTGACCCTGAGTTTGCTGAAAATGCGCACACAACCACACACAACCTGAACTCTTCCAACACTGTGGGGCTGTTGCATCATCACATATTCAACCTGACCAAGCGTCATATCCGGGCACAGGCCGCCAACTGTTTCTCTGCAGAAATGTCCTGCTCTACCCTCATTTAAAAACAAGAGAATCTAATCGAGGAGGAGAACATTCGAGGGGAACATCTGAGGACAGAAACAGCAAACGGGCCCAAACTCTCATTGCATAGGCAAACACTTCACCTGCAGCAATAAAACACTCCCTCTCTCCCCTTTCTGGATATCTGAAGAGTGTAAGCTGCATCATCCAGAGTCAACACTGCCATTAGTTTATACTGTGTGTAAATCAACACCCCCATCACTAATGTTAATTAGATGAAGACAGTCTACTGAAGAGGTGATGGTTTTAGAGCTGGATGCTGCCTTGTCTCATCTCTGCGGGGGCCCTGGAACAGGGGGGGTTTCAGAAGGATGTGGAGGGTTGTCAGGTTCTTTATCAGAAAGTTCAGTTTGGGAATGAGTCGGTCTCAGAGTGTGTCCACGTGGTGCATGTTATTGGATCTGTTGTGGATTTCTTCAAGAAAGTTTTCCAGCTGCTCAATAAGAACGCGTTTCTTAAACCTTTGGAGAAAACAGATGACAACAAATGTTTAAACACATTGTGCACTAGTTAAAGTCCATTAAACATTTCAGATGTTTTCATAATCACATTTTCTTTGTAGAGGCAAAGATATCTGAGGTGACTTTCTTTCAAAACTACAACTCCACGTGGCCTTTACAGCTTACACGAGACAGTAACAACAGTGTTGAGCTCTGTACCTGGCTGCCTCTTTGATGATGTTTTGGAGGAAGATGAGCCGAGTGTCCAGAGTGCCCTGGATCTGCTTCAGCAGGAGGAAGATCTTTTCATAGTCTGAAACAGAAAGAGCAAGTGAATGTGGATCAACTACTTCATTGTTACTGTGTTTCTAGGACAGGTGAAGTCCTTAATCCCTTCTTCTCAAACTACTCGTTTCCAGAGATATTCCAACCACAAAATATATTTTGCTTAATATAGTCACAATTCTGTACTTTCAGTCAACTCACACACCTGCTCTGTCCGGATTTTTGAGTTTTTATTAGTGCAAGTTATCTGTTATATGATATTATTCACATTTTTGATGCTGTTTAAACATCCTGCATGTTTGTAATGAACAGTTCTTGAGAGAAACCGTTTTTTCAGGTGAAAACGAAGCTTTACTGCCATGAAAAAGGCTACGCAAAATAACAGTAACTCCTTGTCATAGCATATCATTCAATACAAATGTCCTGTATAAACGCTGGAGTTCATGTTGAGGAAAGTGATGTTTCCAATTGATCCAATTTTTGAGTTACAGCTGAAATTATATGGTATAAAGGCTGAATATTAAACTGAAATGTCTGTAGCATGAACATTATTTTGAATTAAAGTATAACTTTGCTGAAAAGAGACAAAAGAAATGTCTTTTTTTTTAAAAATGCATCTGTATTTCTTAAACTGAGGTGTCACTTGCATAATGATACCAAATCAGGAAGCATGCTGACTGTAGCATCACAAAAGAATATCTGCCACTCTAAGCTGCTCCTTTTATTTTGCCACCCACCCCATCAACCATGTTTATTCTACGTACGTCGTCCGGGTTTCCTGATCTCCTTGGTGATGAGTGCTCTCAGTTCGTTGTTGACCTTCATCGTCTCATTGAGAATGTGTTTCTTCAGAGCTGCAGGTGTCAGGTAGCGAGGCGGCTGGTCCTCCACCAGGACCACCTCCGCTCCTTCTTCGCTGCCCGGCGACAGCTCACCTGCCCGGGGTCGCCCGTTCTCCTCCTCGTCCCTGTGCCGGAGGTCCTGGGGGTCAGAGGCCATGTGGTTCTCCTGGTGGTCAGCAGGCCCCGAGGGATTATCTGCCTCCAAGTCCGAGCCACTATCTGAGTCATAGTGGTTCTGATTCAGGTGGTTGATGATTAACTCCGGTTCAGATGTTCCATTGTTCATGTCCATGTCTATATGGGCAAAGATAAATAGAAAGAATATTTTCATTTATTTTGTTTGTTTTTTAGCATCTTGATGCTTGTCAGTCTAATTCAAGCCCCCAGCCCTCTGCCAGAACATGTAACAACAAATAGTCTTGTGTGTAACATGTACATCAGACCCACCTCCTGTGTGTCGAGGGCTGGCAGGAGGTGTTACAGGAGGAGTGTATGCCCTGCCCAGGCGCAGCAGAGGTGACATGCAGCGGCGCCTCTTGGGACCTCCACCATGCATGTTGTTGCTTTCTCCTGGTCTCTTGCCTTTGTTCTGAGGACCGGTAACAAACTCATCCGCCTCGTCGATCATCATGCCCTGGGAGAGGTTTGAAGAAAACAATATTGGTAGGCATAAGAGGTACAATCGTCAGTGTATATGTTTCTCAACTACTCATTTTCCCTTGTTTTGCATGAAAGTGGATCAGGGTTAGAGTTGACAGAAGTCATTGGGAAATACCTTCTTGTCCAGTTTGAACGGGTTGCCAAACGTGTGCAGGCGTTTTGGCTGCTCAGGGTCTGCATCTCGAAGAGGCTGTGGGGCAGCTTTGAGGAAGTCTTGGTAGTTGCCCATTTGGGCAATGGGAACACTGTGGAGCTGGTCTGAACAGGAGACATGGGAATTCAAATTGAAGGAGAAACCTTGGCTTTTGGAGAAATAACAAGCTAAAACTCTGCAGTCACGGGTGTTAGCTCATGGTTGCAGATTTAACAGAGCACACTTATGAACAAACCCACCATGAAGAACAGAACTGCACAGTAACTTACCTGAGTCTTGCCCTCTGAGATTACATACACTGGTGTTGAGCAGGTTCCTCCTCATTCGGCTGAGTTGGTCCAGCAGGTGGCTGCGAGGAACATCGTATGGATTCCTAAAGCTCTGAGGTTTCAGGCCCTGATGAAGACACAAAAGAGAGGGGAGCATAAAGTGAGGGATGTGCATTTAAAATGGTCCTCCCTTCAGGGGAGAATTGCCTGTCACACTTCAGCCGCACGAGAGTGGAAACAGTGGATACAGTGTTAGAGAGCCAACCATTTTCAAATACCCAAACCCTCAAGCACCCAGCCTACGTAAAGCACTTCAGGAGGTGGACTGTTGGATGGGAAGGCAGGACAGGCAGCAGAGCATGAATGAGTAACCAGATTTAAACTGCTCTGGAGCTGAACATCAAAATCACAGCAAATGCAGCTCAGCAGACAAAAACCATAATTAATAATCCATCCTGACCTTGTTGAGTAGTGCCAGGTGAAAGCCTTGAAACTCTTTGGGGTTGAGCTCCATGGGCAGAGCCGGGGCGTCTCCTGTGAGACTCTGCAGCTGCTGGATAAAGTCCCTGCGCTGGGCCAGAGAAATCCCTCCACCCCTCCAACGCACCTTGATTCCAGACTCTGGTGGAGGCTTCTTGCCAACTGAGGCAATGAGGCGGTCGTACTCAATCTTTGACTGAAAGTGTGAGCAAAGTAGGTGTTATGACTTGAAATACACTGGAATGCTATTATTTATTTATTTAACTACATCGAGAACAGATTTTCTGAGATACGTGTAAACACAGCAGCTGAATAACAAACCTGCTGACTGAGCTTCTTCAGGTAGGAGACCACGCTGTAGCTCAGACCATACTCCATATTGTCAGCCAGCAAGTTTGGTGCTCCCATGATTCTCAGCGCTTTCCTCAAAGACTGTGGTACAAAAACAACAATAAGGCCAGTGCAGCATATTTCAAAAGAAATTTCACTTAACAAGCTAAACAACAATTTCAAGTCCACTGACCCCGATATAATAAGGAGGCATGGTCTTCAGGTAGTTCTCAAAGGACTGCCGCCATTTGATGGTTGGCTTGAACTTGTGCACTTTGATCAGGTCATCTACAAGCAAGAAGTGTATATTATAAATCAAATATACCAAACCTTCTATTTTCACACATCCATCCATCCATCTTCTATACCCGCTTTTTCCTGAAAGCCAGGGTCACGGGGATCTGCTGGAGCCTATCCCAGCTCTCTCTCAGGTGAAAGGCAGGGGTAGACCCTGGACAGGTCACCAGTCCATCACAGGGTCACATAGAGACACACAAAGACAGACAACCTCACACACTCACACTCACTCCTATGGGCAATTTAGAGTCACCAATCAACCTGACATACATGTTTTTGGACTGTGGGAGGAAACCAGAGTACCTGGAGAAAACCCACACAAGCACAGGGAGAACATGCAAACTCCACACAGAAAGGCCGGGTTGGGAACCCACGACCTTCTTCTATTTTCACACATTTTCTAGGAATTAATTCTGTTTCCTCAAGAATCATAATGAATTTATTGACTTGACTGAGCACATATGGCCATGTTTATCTACATGGTATGGACTAATGTGGAGGAAATGCATGACACAAAAACAAACCAATATGACACAGAACTCATCAGTACAACAGACAGAGGGCTATAGACTCTACCTCACTATAAATGATACAAATGTTACTGAAACAGTGGTAGATTAGAATAGAAATGAGTGAAAAATCCCCAGTGATACTTCTGCATCTACAGGTCTTACCTAGAAGTGGAAGAAGCACAGGGTAATTGTAGGGCATCACGAACAGGTTGACACAGTTCAGGGCTGTGCTGGCCTTTAGGTAGCCGAAGGGCTGGCCCAGGTCGCTATACTTGGCACTGTTACATACAAACACCTGACAGACAGAGAGAAAACATTAATGTGTGCTGACATTCAAACTCCTCAACCTGAAGCCAAAAACCCTGCATGTGCCAAAAGGTGTAAATAATCCCTTTAAATAGAAACTATACTTAAGGGCTCTTTCTGTGATATTTACATTGATATTTTCATTTCAGAACGCTGCCAGACCTTTGACATGACTATGTGAGATAAAACCTATGCAGTGCCTGTGTTTGTAGAGAGCAGATAAAAACAAGTTCAAATGTTTACAACTAGAACACCCCTGAAATTGTACAGCATGAGCCAAGAAAAAAAATGATAATGATAATCCTCTACAGTACAGACGTGCTAACTTGCTCTGCAGTCAGTGGTAAAATGAGATCTTCCACACTCGAATAATCATCTGATTTTGGATTAGTAAGTTCCCACATACCGTCTCCAATGAGCCACACCAAATAGCAGTGGAACATCACAATCAGTATGCAGCAATGTGACAGAATGAATTTATCATCAAGCTAACAATGGTTAAAAGCATTTTGGACTTCAAGCTTTAATGTTGAAGTCCTTTGTCATCTTGTGCTTATGATGGTGCTGTACCTGCCAGCAGGTGTGCGGAGACTTCCTCTCCAAAATGTACTGTGTGAGGGGCGAAGGCTCCAGCTCGTACTTGTCAAAGGGCACCTTGTCTATCACCATGGGCTCAGCATCCAGACAGGAGAAACGGACATGGGGGTGTGCTGAGCGGGGGGGCTGGTGACAGGGAGAGGCAACATAGCATTATATATGCTATAATAGATATAAAAACACTTGGTGGAACATATAAATCAATAATTATAATACTGGACTATGTGTTTTTATAAATAATGTATGTCTGCCCTTAATATGCACATTAGCAATGTGGATAATGTGAACTTAATCATGTGCTGCCTCATATATATTTTCCTGCCACTGTTTTATTACCGTCACTACTTTTCTTTTTGCTCTATTATTACTGTAGGAACCATCTGACATTTTATGTTGAGTGTCCATGTAAACAAACAAACATTTATGTTCTTTTTTCTAGTGTATTCTAATTACATACTCTATGTAATGAAGTCATTCGACTGCATAAATCATGAATGATTATATTATTTGTAAAGCTTTTTTGTAGCCTTGGATTTATTCTGCTATTGCTCTGTGTTATGAAAGAAACTGTCAGCTAACGTACTAAACAATATAAATGTACTACTGTGATTTACTTTTCTTGATTCTTTTCCAAGTTTCTTACCAGCGTGGGTGAGTTCTGGTCTGGCCAGAAGGCCTCAGGGATGGGCCAGTGTCCAATGGGGACACCAGTTTTAGGGTTGGGTCGTACATAGATCAGCTTGTGACAGCAATGCCAAGGCTGCGGACCAGACTTTATCACATCAGCTGGAGCATCTGGAAATGCAGGGGAGGATTACTTCGCTACTTTGTGAAATAAAACACTAGAAAATATTTCTGATAACCTAAAAATACACGGGTGCAGGTTGAAACAGTAACATCAACCAGCTGCTTATTCACAAGAGTAAAGAAAAGCTCAGACAGGATTAAAACAGTCGACAAACGGCTTCTCTATTAATCAAACAGATGCTGTGCAGCATATGCCAACAGGTTTATTTTTCCAGAAATGAGAGTTTCATTAAGACAAACAGAGGTATCTCTTACCCTCTAGTGGAGGTGGGTCAGGACCTGTCTTTTCAAAGTTTATCACTACTCCGCTCTGAATTTTCTGCACCAGAGACTCCAGACACTGATTCAACATGCGCTGAGAGAACACGCTGTAGGACCGTCCTGCAACACACAGACACACAATGTTCAAGGGCTGGACATCTGGACAACAGACAAACATCTGGACAATGAAATCTGAAGTAACTGTTCTATCTGCATCCTTTCAAATCTGATGTGGTTTAGTGCTCAACTGTTTTAAGGCTGCATTGATTTATTCTTTTGGCCACTTGGGGGCAGCAGAAAGAAGCTGTAAACATCTGACACTCATTTTGTTTTTACTTTATGTTCTGGCTAACGTACTAGCAAATAGTTGCCCATTTACAAATCCATCAGTCTAGGGGAAACGTTATCAAATTGGAGTTCAGTGTGTGCTACCTGATGAACATTAATCTAGAATTCACTCTCACTTTGACCCAGTTTTGGCCTCAAACTCTTGAGAAAAATGTCTATCTGCATGATGTTTCACTTTCTTAGCCAGCTAGTCGTCATCTTTGTCTGTCTGCTATTTGTGTGGGGCCAGTAATGAACAGTCATTTTAGTAAACTTGTTTACTGAACAGCTGTTCCTTCAGGGTTAAAACTGAATCACACAGTAAATCCATCCATCCATTTTCTATACCCCCTTATTCCTTAACCAGGGTCCCAGGGATCTGCTGGAGCCTATCCCAGCTCTCTTTGGGTGAAAGGCAGGGGTCCACCCTGGACAGGTCACCAGTCCATCACAGGGCCACATAGAGACAAACAACCTCACACACTCACACTCACTCCTATGGGCAATTTAGAGTCACCAATCAACATAAAAGAGGCTGAAAGGCTCCAGGGGGCTGCTGGGATATGTAATAATTCTCTGTAGGTTTATTACATTCAGTGAGTACTTTCACATTAAATATAGTCAGAGCAATTAAACACTTAATATACTATTTTTTTTTATTGCTGTTAAGCAACAAATGGTTACAAGTAACTTTAAATTTAAAAAGTAAAACTCAAGCCACACATTGCAGTGGCTGACTTATTGCAGGTTTAGCTGAATGATCCAATAGTAAAATCTCAAGAGTGATCCTAGTACCTGTGCCTTTTTACATTGAATTTGTATACATTTGAATGAAACGTGTAGGACATGGTTACTTGTCATGAAATGCCATGAGGGCTGCACAATATGGAAAATGTCAAAGAAAGAGTACCATACAGAAAATCTACTTCTAAAAATTCTGAAAAGCACTTAAGACATTTCTTTTTGGTATTTATCTATAGTGCATTGATCTCAAAAGTATCAAAACAACCGGAAGACAAATCATATGTGGACCTTCTGAAGAAGATGAGAGCCGATCTGCAGCCCTATTGTTTAGATAAATGATTAGCTGATTGTTAAGCATGTTCCTTTCCTTGTGAGAGAAGAGAAAATATCTGACACAATATTAACATAGCCAGGTATTTTAGCAGCTTCAAATCAGAAGAAAGGTGCCAGAAACGTGGTTTCACCCTTCATGAGAGTATTTCTAGAGGAAAATAGATGATTCTATTCAAATGTGAGTGCTCTTACTTTCATTTAAAACACTGCAGTCTGACTAAAGCTACAGTGCAAATTCAAGTGCTCTCTCTACTTAACACTGTGCTCATCTTTATGAGGTTGTATCAGTCCTTCACACAATGGATGAAAAAAGCATATTTGCATGAAATGTAGCTCTACAGCTCTGACATGGGGCAGTGAATGCCACACGAGTACAGATCATGAATCAGACAGTCTTACAAAAAGGTACAGCTGATTAGTCTAATTTAGCCTTCTGGCCATTTACTGCCTCCAACTTCACCTCTAGTGACCTTGCATTGCACCCATTCACTCACTCATTTCAAAAGGCAGTGGCTTTGTGTCAGGTCTGCCATCAGCAGTAATGGGCAGGCAGCATGTACTGTAGACTATCAGTGACAATGGAGCTGTGTCATGTTCTGCATTCAGCACCACTGACTGCTACACAGCTTTGGCATGCTCTGTTCTTTGTGTGTGTTGATCTTAACCTGCCGTAAGCTTCATTCTGGTCTGCTCCTCCTGCCAGCTGTTTCCACAAACAGGCTGCACGAGGGCTGGAGACAGGAGGAATAAAAGTCTACTACTGTACTGTACTGTATTTTTTTTTTGTTTTGTTTAAAACTCCTAAGTAGATAGCCTGGTGGGAAAATCTATGCTTTGTAATCTTAAACAACAATTTATTCAGAAGTGCACTTGAGCAAAACACTTAACCCCTCCACAACAGCTCCAGTAGAGTTGCTCAGTGGTTAAAACAAGATCATGCTGTGTTTGTACTGGGTTGTTCAGTTTCCACTGGCAAAAGCACAAGTCTGAATGTTGAGCAAGACAGTGCAGAGCAAGAGCTACAGGCTGTTCCTCGCTGAAGTGAAAACCAGCTGCCAAGGCAATCTTTATCTCTGTCATCATGTTTCTTGTCTTAAAAAAAAGGGGCCCATTATTCTTCCATTTCTTTGCATTGAGAGAGATGATTCATCAGCTGGGCTACAGAATGAATGCATTTAACAAATAGCTATTTTGATCTGTCTTTAAATACTTTGAGCTTGTTCCAGCATGTTCCAAAGGGCTCTGTTGTAGAAATTAGACCTGTGTCACTCCCAGGAGTAATATGTCTATGATGTTTTTCCAAAATAAAATTATGGCTTCTGTTTACAAAGCATTGACAGTACTAAATAAAACACATCACACTACTCTGAACAACAACAAGTAACCTAAGTATTCTGGAGTAAAGATGATCAAAACAATTAGAGTATTTGTTTGGGCTCCTTTTTTTTTTTTACATAAGCCAACTGTAATGTAGCCTCCTCTTTTATTTTCTCTTGAAGATTCCAAGTCCACAGACTTTATTCATAATTTATAAATACTGCAGACAAGGAAGGCTTCTAAATATAATTATTAAACTAAGTGAATTGGTTTTCTTAATGTTTGGACTGTTGGCAGCATAATTTGAAAGTGTATGAGCTACATGCTGAATCTGATTTATGTCAGTTTGTAGTGTTGTGTAAGCCTGCGTGGTCCAGGTTTATTTGTATTTATGATACAATAACAAAGCTTTATTATCATCACCAATTTAACTGTAGCTATTTCAACAATGTCAAATATCAGAAACACTAATAAATTCAAAGGCTGTATAATTGTGTCTATGTACGAAACTTAAGTTTGCAAGTAATTTACTATTGCACTTCCATAGTCTGGCAATTTGTGAGAGACAGATTAAAGAATGTTAAAAATCGAAGCAGCAGAACTTGACATACTCTGACTTTAAGTTCTTGTCACTGGCCCCCACAATTTCCAGCAATATAAGGTATTACAATGGGATCCTTTATCAAAGGGTAACTCCACCAGATTCACACAGAAACGTCTTTTTACACAACTACTTCTGCATCTTTAAACAATACACTCTACAAGACACATATTTAACGCTACAACCAAACACCAGCTTGCACACAATCCGCCTACCTCCAGTGACCTCACACATGGGGGTGATGGGAGAATCATCAGGCGGGACCCCTCCGAGGGGTTCAGGCTCCACAGAGGCAATACCGGGGATCCGCAGGACCAGTGCAAACAAACGCTGATCCCAACGGAAGGGCTCCTTGGTCAGTTCACTACCCGGCAGTGGGGTGGTCAGAGGCAGATGGAGCTGGACGTTGGAGGAGAAACAAGAGAAACAGAGGTCTGAGTGTTGATTAGTGTTGGACCATATAGTGACACATTGACAGATGACAGAAATCAGTTTTAAAGAAACTTTGCTGTACTGTTTATATTGACATACTTGCAGGAAAATCAGTAAACAAGATTTTTTAATAGTAGCATAGATTTATTAGATATTTAACTCATTGCCTCATCAAAAAACATATTCTTACTAAAGTTAATGATAAACTATGAAGAAATTTATGCTACAATTAAAATATATTGCTATTTTTATATTAAATTATGTAAACCATCAAAAAAAATACTTTTTTTTATTGCCTACTATAAAAGACTTTATAGTGTTGATGCATCATCCCTTCACAGGAATAGGCCGCCCTCTATCACACTGCTCTGCAAACAGATTCTTTTTTTTTTATTTTTTCATAACTTTACTTTTCAGACTTGTCTTACACAGCTCAGGCCTTTAAATAACTGTCCAAAGACCTGCAATTAGTCAGATGTTCCCATCAAACGTCACTTCTGCCCAGTCTGAACAGGCACAAGCCTGGAATTATCACAGAGGCCAGAAATTAGACAGTGGTTGCAGACTGAAGGACTTAATTGCACGTGTTTGACCTGCACACATTTTGTACCTCAAGCTATAAAACTGACAAGATGTTAATATACTTTCTTTCCATCTCACACAGATGAGCAGCAGAACTAAAATGGATGGAGATGAAAATTTACAGAAACAAGAGCAGAAATAAATAAATGAAGGTAGTATGAGTTAGTGAATCACTGGAAGGACAGCTTTCCTCTGACTTGCAAATGATTGTTCAATGATGACACTAAATGCTCACCAATCTATTTATGTATCACCAAACACTACTTACACTACTCAACTAATCAATCAACAGAAAATGTACTGTCATATAAAACAGGCTACATGAATGTATCAGCTTAGGCTTTTTGCATTTTGTTATAGAACTCAAACAATTATTTAATCAACAATAATCGTTGGTTACAGCCCAGATCATGTCACTCAGAAGAGAAAACTAAGCAGTATTAAAGTTTCTATCATCCATCTAACGTAGAGATATTTAAGAAACTGGTATTTTACAGTAAGATATGAAGCCATGGGACCATTTTGTTTACTATAATAGTGGGATGATTCTATTGAAACATATTTGATAATCATAGTGACTGTTTGGATTTAGTTTTAGCCTCCATAGTGACAGATAATAGGAACGGGTCTGATGAAGTCATAGATACAGGAGTTAAAGTGAACACTACATGATCCTGAGTTGTAATTCAACCAAGCAGGAAGCACTCCTGAAATGTTGGCTGACCTCGTCTTGGACTCCGCCACTGCTGGTCAACTTGTTGCCATCAGTGATGGCGATTATGATGGCTGGTTCAAGAAAAAATGGATTCCTTCCCTGCAAAGAGAAATATATATATATGTTTTAATTTGCAACAAATTTGAAAACTAAAGCTTGGGAGTAGACAATAGCAATGTGTCAAATTAAAAACCATTAAATGCATTTATAGAAGCAAAGAGCAAAATTCATATGAAGCACTTGAATATGTATATGATACCTAAATGCCTGAGCAATAAATCACAGTAATACTTTTAACACGACATTATACAGACAACTAACTGGGGACCTATTTCAAGTGAGTGGGTGTTATAGAAAGAATCTCAAGGAAATAATGAATAGAAAGAGAAGTGCAGTCTTAGTATTGAGTGACTACATCTATACCTCTCACACAAGTGTATATCTGAAGTATATGTTGACCTTATTGTCCACAATGGCAAATTACATTACCTGAGGATCTATATGAAACTTTTCTGTTAGAGCCCACAATAATTCACAAAACATCAGCACTCCACACTGATAAAGTGAAACTAGAGCAGCACTGCATTTATCACTATGCATCAGACCTGTGGGATCTCACAGAAGCCACAGAATAACTTAAGTGTAAAATCTGAACGCAGCCCGACAAGTCTCGTCAACAAAGAGTCAGCACCGTACAGAGTCAAGCAGACTCTAAAGGCCATCCTGTAGTGACAGCAGCACTGTTCATAATGCAAGTCGCCGCACTCAGCTTGGACTTTACCTGTAGGCTTTGGTTTCTGCTGAATGACGGGTCTGTCCAGTTACAAAAAAAGCCCACAGTAAACAGAGCAAGATACTACCAAGATCCACTGTACTGTACGTATCCATGACAACCTGGCAATTTTCTCCTTCCCCAAAATCCCTTTCTAATAACAGGCACTTTCCCAGCATGCTAATGAGCAGGAGATGCGGCTACCCTGCCAGACAAATCAAAGTTTCGTCTGTGTCACATCAGCTCAGTTTGTTTTTAATGATGCTATGCAATTAGGTGTTGGCCATAAGAGGGATTTAAACAAATGAGATTTTCCAGCCTCACATCAGTCAGTATTGATTATACAGATTCATCTAGCACTGTATTACAGTGTATTATCACATGTAGAGCTGAAACTAGAAGTTAGTTTAGTCATTCAACTGAAAAACAATCACTAACCATTTTGATAATTGATTAGTCTCCTGGGCCACATTCACCAAAAACCTGCATGTTCCAGCTTCTCAAAGGTGAAGATGTAATATTTTCTATGTTGTTGACATTAAACTGAACAACTTTATCTTGTGGGTTGACATAAACATTCTATAATAACATCATTACTGGAACTGTGATGGGCATTTAAAGTATTTCCTGACATGTTACAGAACAAATAATTAATTAATAGAGAAAATGATTGCGACATTAATTGATAATGTCCATAGCTATTAAGCAGCACTAGTCAGTGTCCATGCAGTCAGCTACAGCCAGGACCAACTGAAGCAGCAGGATCTCTGGTCTGCTAGCACTGTGGCAGACTGATGGAGATCCATTACAACCCTATTGATCACACCCACTGACATGCTAGCTTACGACCAAACACCAGTCATATCATTTCCTCAATCTCATTCTTTGCTGTCCACTCTTTCTTCTTCTCTTTATTGCTCTCCTTATGACACTGATCAGTGTCAGGATTACCCACTGACTGGCTCCCTCTCTACATCCATACCCTCCACATCTCCCAGGGGAGAGTCATCACAGATGCCTGGCAACCTGGAGGGCTCTTTGTTACTGTAGAAAGAAGCTCTCCAGTGCAATATTAACTCCCCCACAGGCTTTTTCCCCTTTGATTTCTCTAGCCCAATGAAGTTCTTATACCATCAGCACTTAGGAACATTAAATATCAAAGTCGACTTTTCCTTATGAATAAATCCTATCGATATTGAGGGCAGGGCATTTCAAATACAAAACCAACAATACACGTTACTGCATGGATTTAATTTGAAGCTGTTAAAGTAAACTAAGCCTGAAAAACGCATACAACAAAGTGTATGAAGGAATCAGAGCATTGATGAAACCTCTGCTGGTTTCGACTGCCCAAAGTCAAAAGCTGCACAAAGTTCCAGCTGTTCTGCATGTGAATGTAAAGTGAAACACACTTTCTGATGTGATAGACCAATGCAGTTCTACAGATAGATTTTTTTTTTAAACATAAATTGTCAAATTGCCTTTAAAAATATGTTTACTGGTTCCAGCTCATCAATTACCAGCTTTCTTTTGTAAAATATTCATGTTCAAGTCAATTTGGGGAAGCAGGAGAGTGTGCCCTTTATTGTGAAACCCATCTTCCACTTCTGAAAAGGAACAGGAGAGAGAACTGATTATTAAATTATAAATTACTGTCAAATCATCCTGTCATTAAAGGTCACTTGTGACCAGGACAGGACACAGTAACTTTGACCTCTGCATGTTTGTGTTCATGGGCATGTGGCTCTGACCATGTTGTGCCTGACAGTGCGGGTGGTACCTGACATTCACACTCTCAGAGACATGTATTATGTATGTTGTATGTATAAATTACCCCGGACAGAAGGAGTCTTATATTTGCTACTGAGGAAATGCTAGTTAAACATTCATTATTGCTCCCATCTTCCTGACTTACCTCCAGGCTGGAAAACACACATCCAGATCCTGTATCAACTACAATTGTGCACACCACACCTAGCACCTAAACTGGGAATGGACTAGACATTTGAATGTAAATTAATTATGACTATTCTGCTTCCCTGGCAGAAACTGCACCTCACCTTAAAACACTGGACAGAAGACAAGAAATCTGACAGGGTGATGTATTACATCTCCTGTGAGTTGTTTCCTATTAATTCTTTCTGTCAAATGGGACTACTTGCAGACAAGTCATTAGGATGATATGGGATTAGTGCATTAAAACTGTGAGCACAATCCCACATTTTCCATCAACTTCCCTAAACTAAAAATTCGACCATAGACAGTAAATGGGTATTGTCATCGGGCAGCACTTTTGGACTCTGAATTAGTTACAGACTTTGTGGGCTCAATAAATATTTGTGTAGTGCAGTCAATCCCAATGACTTTTGAGTTAACATGGGCTTTGGGCTGTGAATCAGATCTACTCTGACGTTCATCTAGAGAAGAAATATGTTGCAAATTCACCAACGAAAACTAAGTTGTGCAATATAATCAACCCTGTAAATTCCAGTCTTAAAGTGCAGTTCCCCATTAACTTGAATTTCTGGTCTCACATTATGAAGCGTTTCCTTGAATATCCTTAACATTCAAAATCAACATTTCAGTAGAAGCTGAAGAATATGCTCATCACTACAACATATTAAATAGAAATACAAAGATTTTAAACACCCCCTGGGAAGGAAAACCTACATCGAGTGACCATTTAGTAGAAATTAAATTAATTAAAACAGCCCTGAAATCATCCTACTTTCATTAAACTTTACTTTTTTCTGCTTCTGTTTCAGTTATTATGGAGAAGCTATGATTCAACTTTATAGTCACTTTGAAAGCTGTACTTATGAGAGCTGTTCTGAATATTTTGTCCACTATATTTAAGTTAAGGAAGGTAAACACACTTTTTTATATATATGTAATCCAGTACAACTCAATTGCACCTCAAAACTGGCCATTAAGTTAAAACACTTTTCTGAATAGGTTTAACAAACCTGAACATTATAACCCTTAAAAAAATCTAATGCAGATATGTTGCTTTAAGAGCATTTAGTTTCAGGTCTACCTAATAAAATATCAACGTGACTGCAGATTTGTGCAGACTGTTCATCCACCTAAATGCATCATGTAATACTTGGCCTTAAGATTCAAAGTTAATATACAGTTATAATTTCTATTTAGCTAAAAGTATTAGCAAGAGATTATCACTAAAAGCGTAAACAAAACTCACCAACTCATGGATGAAATCTATAACCACTAGTGAAAAGACGTTGTTCCTGTTTTTTTGTTTTGTGGTGGTTGTTTTTTTTTTTTTGTTTTTTTTACTTGTTGCTCTTATATTTGTGTCATTAGCACATGACTGAAAGTGTGTGGGGTCACAGTATGCAGGTGGTTGATGCTTGAAAGACTGGGGACAGGGGGAGTGGGGGAGTGGCTGTGAAGGATCTGCTGGAGCATAGAGCATCTTGCCATAGCACTTTATACACCTGACCTCTTCTCTGCATCTTCAGAATGACATACCTGTCCATAGTTGTCTATTCCAGTCACTAATCTATTGAGATTGAGTAAATCAAAAGCGGTCCTCAAGGACTGGCCAATAGTTGTGAGTCCAGTTGCTTGAAGGTTCCTCAACTCTGTCATGAATGTGGCATGACTCTCTTTCCACCCAGCCTAAAAAAATCCAAAACAAAACACTGGGTTATTACAATACACAGAGCAACATAACTATAACTACCCCAGACAACTTCAAAAGTCAGTGGTTAACTTGAATTTTTTTTTTATTATGATTATGAACTGATAAAACATTTATATAGCTCCTCTCCTCTCTATTTACCCACACCAATCATTTGACAGCACATCAGTCAAAGACCTGGATCCCTTCCTAGCAGGGAAATGTGACCAGCCTGGGATCAAAAATTACACAAAGTGGCCAAGTCGCCATGTGAGCCGTGACTAAAGTGGTGATTTGGTCTAAACAAGTAAAGTAGGCTAGTCTGTCAGCCCCCACCTCTGCCTCCTGCCCCCCCACACATATCACCTCGCTGTATAAATAACACCCAGAGTTCCTTGCTGCTCACATTGAAACAAAATGTCGGCCATGTTTTAAAAGGGGTATGAAAGCTCCTCCTGAAGATTTTCTCTCTACACAATCGATGTAGTGATCACAACGTGGAGGAGCGATGGAAGGACAGTCAATCTGCGCAATGTAAAGCTGGACATGACCCGAAAACAAACTCTACCTTTATCCCGAACGGAACGTCTTCAAAATTTACCAACATATACCGGTCCCCTCGGCTCGCAGGATCTCTCCCTCTGAGCTGTGGAAATAGTAGAGAATTATTTACGGTTATCGAGATATCAGGTTTGACAGGCGAGCTTGCAACAGTACAATGATGATCTGAACCGCAATCCCACTCGGGATCTCCCAATATTAATGTGTCCCGTGGTTACAGTACCTTCATAAAAGTCTCAACAGCGCCTTTTGCTATGTCCAGATAGGTAGTGCCCAGATGGGTGCGCTGGTTCATTGAAGCGGACGTGTCTATCAGAAAAAGTAAAACGGGCATTGTGATGGTAATGACACGTTCTGCATGGACTTGGTGTCAGTACAACCGGTCAAAACGCAAAAAAATCTTTTGTTCTCCTGCCGCCTGTATCACCTCTCAGCTAGCTAGCTAGCTGGCTAACTGTCTGTCTCACACATTCTTTCAAAAAAGTGTAAGAATAGTGAGTGTAGAAGCCCTTTCCAGGCAAACTAAACTAAAAACCTCAAACCCTAGGGGCAGGTTATTGATTCACGAGGGATTTTGATAATTTTTACAATATTTTGCAAATATTCCTAAGTTTCATATTAACAAAGTTCCCCCTCACAGTGACTGCCTGCTTCTCCCTACACTGAATGCGCTGTGGCTTGTCCACCGCTTTTAACCTAAGCTCCGCGCCTGGCCCCGCCTCCCAAGCGGTCTTTCAGAGTCATGTGCTCAAACACTCGCTTCTCATTGGCTGTCCGAAGCTACTCATTACCATATCCAAATAAGGCTAAAGTTGAGCGCGGACTGCGCATGCTTGCTTGCCTGAAAGGCAGGAATGCAAGGAAAATGCTATATACATGCGTTATATGTTAAAAAATACGACATATTTGGCGACGCATTCCAATTTAGACCAATACCACAGTTCCTTTAGTAGATATTAAGTAGAAATGGGCCTGTTATTACCCTGATGGCTGATTATATAATCAGCATTTACTTCATCCTGTGCACGGGCGTGGGCTACTGTGAAAGACAACCCTTGAAGACTATAGGGAGAAAACTGAAGGCAAAGATATATAATATGGAACAAAAAAAAACTGTGATATATTAACCCAGGAATGCACCCAGGGTGCACAGAAACTACTGACTGGCAGTGTGGCGATTGGTTTTCATGTAATGACCAAATAAAGACAGCCCTTTCTGCGAAACGATCTGAAGGAAAACAGGTTTCGCTGAATAGTCGCTGCAAGGGACTGGCTCACACACACTGCAGCTTAAAGATGGCTTTACTTTGTCTTTCTTCCTTTCTTTTGAAAAATGGAAAAAAGAAAGAACATTTAGAGAGTGGGTTTTCTTAAAGTAATGTGTAGACTTCTGTTGTTTACTGCCACTTTTGGCTTTGCATGATCTATAGTTATGTGAGATAATGTGTCTCAACGAATTTCCTTGTATCTCATCACCCTGACTGATTTGGGATCACTCTTACTGCCACATGATACTCAACCAGACGTGCTCAATTTTGCAATACAATTTACATAATAAAGCTCCTTCGAAAATATCATCACTTCCGCAAGAATAAGAGGAAACCATCCGGTGGTTGGCGATAATAAAGAGGGGGAAGATCTATGCCTCTTGTTTGACAGAGTTCTTTGGAGCAAGACACTCACAGCAGTTCATTTTCCGCTTGTCGCTAACACATATTTCAAAATAAAATTATTTATGTAGACGGCTTAAGGGATCTAGATGACAAAACTGTGCACCAGTTGTATTGACATTTATTGTCCGTGTGAGCCACTTTATTTTATGATATGCACTCGGAGTTGTTGGTATAAAATAAAGTTGACAAATAGTCTGCATTTTAGGACTGCAACTAAGAATTACTTTCAGCATCAATTAACCTGACAACTATTTTTTTTTTTTTCAAATAAAGTGATTGTTTTGGCCATAAAATGTTAGAAAATGGTGAAAATAGCTATTATAATTTCCAAATACTCAATGTAAGATCGAGGATCAGTTTAGTTTCATGTTCAGAAAAATATCTGATTTGACAGGCTGACAAATATTCCTCAGTTCACATTTGGAACAGATTTGGGCAAGTGTCCCCATTTGTGTTACCACGAAAATATACAATATATTTTAGCAAAACTACTTAATTCCACCACACTTAATTAGTAACAGTTGCAGGTTAGGAGTTTACATACAGAACAAATGTCTATTCACTGATATAGTTAATACTGTCCAACAACATATAAAGTGATCATCATTTTTGGCATTTGTTTTCCATGCTACAAGTGATGTTTTAATTGTATTACAAATGTATTGGATAATTATTATTTTGCACTCATACTGTCTTAAATCCTCCCAAAACTCCAATTAGTAGCTTTTCATAGTGCCCTTTATTCTGAAGTCCTAACAAAATGTGACCGGAAACAATTATTATGTTTCACCACGTTGTGTAAACATCCTGCACGTGTTTTCACATATTTGTGCCACATCGATGTATTTGTTAATGTTAACATTTAAAACGTAATCCTCCCCAAACATAGTATGTATTGGTGCTTTTACGATAATACTTCGCTTGGATCAAAAACTTTAGTAAAACATATATGATTGTCAGTAGTGGTTTTAGTTTGAAAGTCCTAATCGGAAGTGTGATGTTTTGTTGTCAAAGGACAAACTGTGTCTGGCGCGTCAGTGTACTGCATAAATATGTCGAAATTTGTCAAGTTACCAAAAATAATCCAAACATTTCGGGTTGCTTGTTTTCAACACCCAAACCCAAACTTAAAAGTTGCCTCGGTCATATTCCATATGCTGAATACAGTACGTTTTACACGTCACTGCGGCCATTACAGCACAGTAGAAGTATTGAGTTATTTTCATTAGCTACATTTGAAGTCAGAAAGTTTTCACTTTGTTGTCTAAATAAATATCAGAATAATTAATGTATCGGTGCAATCTGAATTAAAACAGTATATTGGTAATGTGCTGCCTGTTCAGTGAAAATGTAGATACTAACGTTTTTTCTAACAAGCTATCGAGTGCTAGGGTCCTTTGAATAAAGTTTAATGTCCATGTTTTAAACTATTAAAATATGACTGACAGACTGACGTTTTAATCTATTTATGTGAACACGGTTTTGTATTACACATTTAAACCATTGAACTCCTTCAATGTGAAGAGAGCCTTTATGTTGAAAATATAGCAGAAAAACACCGACAGGAAGTCTTATTTTGTTGAGCGGGATGGTTTACGTCTGGCTGTAGGCTGGAGTGAGTGTGCGGCCGCCGTCACAACACCGTGTGCTGCTTGCTTGACAGCCCTTAACCGAGGTTCTACTATCGGACCGGGGTGGGTTATGTTTCCCGGCGCCAGAACCGTAGACGGAGGTTTGTGCACCACTAATCTATGGCGGCCGAAATCCAGCCCCAACCGCAGGCTCGGAAGCCATGTCTGCTGAGCACAATCGAGGGTTTCCAGGAGGTTGTGAGCACCGCGGTCATCATCCCCAAAGAAGACGGCGTTATCAGCGTGTCTGAGGACAGGTGAGCTGTGAGCTAGACCCCAAATTAACCTCAAAACCCCCCGTGAACAAACCTCAGCTGCCCTGTTTGTCCACCAACGACCCGTCATATTATCGCTAGTTAGCTAAACATTGAACGGTCTAACGGTTAATTCAGAGCAGGTCAACGGTTTATGCTTACACAAGAAAATACTGTCGGACATTGCTATAAAATGTCAGCTGACATAGTAATTTGAACGCATTAAATGCTAGTTGGACTATTTTACCGTTTTAAGACTCATAGAAATGTGTTTTAGCAAATTGAACCGCTGGCTAGGATCGTTTTAGTGGTGGCTAACGTTACCCACAATGAACCTTTTCAGAAGAAAACATTGTGCAGTTTGGGTTGTAGTTACCTGTGTGGGGCATATTAATACATGAAAGATTAGTCAGTTAAACATGTTTCTGCACTCATCCTTCCAGTTTTTTCACCTGTCTGTGTCTGTGTGTGTGTGTGTGTGTGTGTGTCTGTGTCTGTGTGTGTCTGTGTGTGTGTGTGTATCTTTGGTTGCCAGGAGTGTTTACCCAGTCTGTAAGTGCCTGGAGGTGGTTGTGCATCCCTTAACCTCACAGCTAATGTAGCCATTACACCTAGGATTTATATTATATTAAGTTATGTTTAATCATTAATGTTGTGTAACTACGATGTTTGATCAGGACTGTCTCCTGGAATAGTTCAGTGAGGAATCTATTCAGAAAATGAATTATGGGGAAAATCTTGTCAGTAACACACAGCTTCTTAGCGACCTGAAAAATGGGGAATAGTGGCTTGTGAACAGGGATGTACATACATTTTAATATGTATGAACCTTTAGATAATCATTATATTTTAAAGGATGTTTGAAATGATTTCAGTGTTTAATTTTAAGCCACTCATACTATATGTACAATTGAATGTGTAGTATGATGATTTCATCACTATTAAATTTCATTCACAAGCTAATGTTACCTTAATGAGAACAGTGACTCTGAACAATTGTTGTCATCTAGGATTCAGTGTCATAAAAGACAATGTTTGCTCACATATGTATCTGGGATAAACAGGCTGGGCATCCTTTTGGCATAGTGTGTGGATTCTCCCAAAGCTCTCTGAGAGTGGGAGCTGCTGGTGTCATCACTTTGCATGTCAGTAAGCATTGGACTGCATGTCCTGGCACATCAGCATAAAAAAGCTTGAGAACAGATTAATGCCCTTGTTAATGGCAGTTAGACCAGAAATATTTTAATATTCATATTTTTGTACTTGTTTGGTTCTAACTCGTATAAATATTTTTAGTTCTGTAACAGTCGCCACAGGAAATTTTGGTTCCTGCCTGCTGTTGTTTTACGGTGATTATTCTCAATGTGACAGTAACAAATTAGGAGTTGATGTGCACCCAGGGAACGTAAAGTTGGGTATATTTACTCTTTTACCTTCTTGGTGTTAATTGAAGAAAACTTAAAAATTAGCCTGCTTTTTTCCCCACAGTCCTGAGTGACTGGAAAATGGTAGACATTAACAGTTTAATGTTTCCCATTAAAAATTAAAGTTTTATGGCATCACTCCACAGGACGATCCGGGTATGGCTAAAAAGAGACAGCGGTCAGTACTGGCCCAGTGTCCACCACACAATGTCATGTAAGTATTCTTGCTTTTTTTGTATTTCTCTCTATAATCAAATAAATCATGAATACATGATTATGTAATCTTTGATCAGCAAGGTAGTCCAAATAACATGGAGGCCCACTCATTCCTGTTATTCTTCATTCCTTCTCTGGGTTTGCTTTCATTCTGTGTGAGCGTCTCTCCTCATTACAGCAATTATGATTCATGCAAACACTTCTCAGGGTGATACGATCCGAGTTTACGTACTCATGAAATTAGACTGTCTGAGCCCCTGTAGATACATTCACTCTGCTCTCTACAGTACTGCAGTGCTGCATAACTCTGACACCGTTTGTCCTTGTTTCCCTCCAGTTGTGCAACTGAAGGAAATCCTTTGCTACTATCAGCAAGATCCGTAGCTTATAATAGCTGTACTAGAGGTTGCGTATGTTAAACATCTTAGTTTACTGATAGAAAAATGGAAGAAATGAGCAAAATATCATTTTGGGGGATATTTACAAATAAAGCAATTCATTATTTTAATTTTAGAAATATCAAAATAAAAATGTAACAAAATGTAGGTATTCTTTGGCAGGTATAGGTTTTTCTTGCATAAAGTTATCTGTACGTTGAGGAGTTGTCTCATCACATTTGTTTCATGATTTTTTTTTCCTTTCTGGAAACTTTCAGAGGGGGTGAAATTCCAGGGCCACATTTATTTATTTATTTTTTTTCATTTAAACCTCAGCCAGCACCTTCAGGAAATTGCAACAGCACTGTTATCCAAAACAGGTCAGCAGTCTTAAACGTCTAAATTATCTTCAGTACATTTCAGCAGAAACTAATAGATTTGTTTTCCCACTGAACATCCCAAAACCCCAAAATATTAGTCAACAAGGCCATGTCCAGGGAGGCTGTGTGTGGTCCCTTAAAGATATATTTTATTTTGACCATCTATTGTCACAGGACCATTAAGCTGCTTGGAGGTGGTCTTGTACCTTATACCTTGACCATACATGGCAAATATTTTCTTGCTTATCTCCCCTGAAAATGTTCTTCTTTTGTTTCTTTTATTCATGTTTGGTGAAAATAGGAATACCAACAACACACTAGAGGCTTTTCCCTGTTTAACGAGGCAGACTGACCAGTGTATTTAAAGTCTTAAAGGCAATAATCTGCTTAAA
Source organism: Mastacembelus armatus (assembly GCF_900324485.2). NCBI lineage: Eukaryota > Metazoa > Chordata > Actinopteri > Synbranchiformes > Mastacembelidae > Mastacembelus > Mastacembelus armatus. Next base: position 20,493,700 of record NC_046653.1, on the reverse strand, counting down.
ATGTCACTACAACCACTTTTTTATTACCACTTTTTATTTTTGTTCAAGCCATTTTAGATGATCTTTGTAGAATAAACAAGAATTGAGTTCTTTTAATGGCTTCTTTGTTTTATTTCATGGCCAAACCAGACCAAACCAATGGCTTGCACTAATGAACAATGCATTTCAGGAAGAACAGAACTTTATTTTAGTGAGGTGTAAAGATGCAAGCACTTTCTGTTGTTTAAATAACTACCTATGAGAGATCTAGATTTTTAATCTTTATGTCACGTGTTATATCAGCAGATACTGTTTATTGTTATCTGACATTTTCAAAAAGTCAAATATTGCCATTGGTATTTGTGCCTCAAAACTTCAACATTGGTGAGACTTCTCATTACTAAGATTATTCCTTTTTAAAGTATACTTTGGGATGTGGTTACCAAATAATAATGTCAGAGCCAAGGTCTGCTTACAAGCTTTTTTTTTTTTTTTTTTTTTTTGAGCTTTCAATCGCATTTTATTGCAAAATTTATCCCAGAGCTCGAAAAAGCTAGTAGGTTGATCTGAAAATGATATTGGAACTGTTTCCGAAGACAAGCATGAACTTAACACTCAAATATCATAGTATATTAAAATTCTTTAATCGACATTGGGTTTCAAAAACTTGTGAAGATAATAATTCTGAGACATGTATGGCAGCAGACCAGAAACCAGTGACAATGAAATTACCATAACAATTCAGATTTACTGTATACTGTATTTAAGTAATAGCAACCTTGACTGGAACATTTCTCCAGAATAATAACATGCACACACTCATACAGAGTACTCATCAATATATTTGTATTTCTGTGTTTCTCCAGCATCATGCTCTTGCATGTCCTTTAATCCAGAGACCAGGAGGCTGTCGGTGGGGATGGATACTGGAAGTATCTGTGTAAGTCCAGCCACCAACCTGCCCCCTCCAAACACACACCTCTGGCCTATTTCCTCTCCTCACTCAACTGAGGAGAGTTTGCTTTTCACACTGTTTTGGAACATGCCATCCCAGTAGGTTGTATTGCTGGTATCTTTTTTACAGAAAGCTCTTTTGATAATTGTCAGCTGCCTTTTCATACAACCAATGCATTGTAACAGTTTTGTACCTGTACCCAGACAGTTTTGTTGGGTCACTGTGAGCTACCTCTAAGTTGTTCCTCTGAATATTCATTCCAAAGGATGAATCTTAATTTTTTTCCTAAAATACAATTTCCATGGATTTATTAAGAAGAATCTTGCTTTTTAAAGGGTGAAACCATGTGAATTTTATGATCCAGTGACCTTTTCTTTAGCTCCACCCTTTTTATTCCTGAAGCTATAAAACAGCCATATAACAAATATGTAGCTCTCAACACTGCAGCCTCTTGTGGCTGCTAGTAAGACGTCCAACTGGTGTTTTTGATTGTTGAAGTAGTGTGAACCTTTGACAAACAACTCACATGTCAAAGTACAGGCCAGCCTATTCCAGGATGCAGCAGTTTTTTACTCTGCAGTTGTTTTTGTTGTTGTTGTTTGCAGAATTTTCCAGTGGGATTTGTATGTGTGTAGCAAGTCAGACCCAACACTAAGTCAGGCAGTTTTAAACAGCTTATATCTGAAAACAACCTTAAAACTGTTGAAACTAATAAATGTTTTATTATGGGTGGTGACCTCACAGGAAATCACATTGTCAGACCGAGAGTAGTTCTTCCTTTTGCTAGCCTGTGCAGGACTGCAGCTTTTTTAATTCAGTCATTTGCATTTACAGTTTTAGAAAATGAATGTAACTTTTTCCAGTAACTCTCAAATGCTTATATATTCTATATCATATGCATGCAACACCACATGTAATTAGCAAACATAACACTGTTTAAATAGCATACCTTTTAAAACATGCATAATAGAATTAAAAAAAATTCTAATTTGTGCACACAAGAACTTTCAGACACATCTCTGGTGTCTCATTTTAAACACTAGTTAGAAATATTAATTTGTTGCTATAAACTTAAAAAATACAATACAGAAATATAAATTACTATTGATAGATTAACTTGGAAATCAGTTAGTCAGTTTCAACATTTATCTGTCTTTCATGTCTTTCAGGAGTTCATCCTATCTGAGGACTACAATAAGATGACCCCAGCACGCACCTACCACGGTGAGATGTGTGTGTGCCTAGAAAATAAACACCAATGCACCATTTGTGGTTTGTTTTTAATTAGTTTAGCAGTTTTTTCACTTTACTTCACACATGTTGATATGAAAAACCCCAAACTAACAAGTAAAATGAGTAAGTGTTGTTATTGATCTGAGAGTGCCAGAACAAGTACATGTGTGAGGCCTCAGAGCCTTTGTGTGTAGGATTTGAAAATGCCTGATTTTGATGACTCCTAGGGGTGGGAAATAAGAGACAAACTGGGCTTAACTAGAATAGAATAAAAAATAATATCTATCTTTGATTCTGACACTGAGATGCAAACCTGCAGACGCCCCTTAATGCATTGATATTGAGTCTTTAATTGTATCTTTAAAATATGACTGGCGTCTTCCTTGACTTTCATAATGTTTATTCAAACTTCAAGATTCAAAGAGTTTGTCATATGCACAGTAAGGAAAGCATGTTTCCATGTTCAATGAAATTCTTTCTTTGCTGTCCACTGTGATTGCCAATTACAAGTACAAGGTATAAACTAGATAAATACTAAGTATACGCACTATGTATCTGTGGAGTAACAGTAATGGAAAATTAACAGTAACAGATGTGCAAATTAAACCTTAATGATATTAATAGCAGCAGTAACATTATTAAATGTACAAATTGTTGAAGCAATTCAGCCAGTCTGCGTCCACTGGCTACCTATTTAAAAGTCTGATTGCTAAGGGGAAGAAAGAGTTCCTTAACCTTATCACTTTGAAATCTTATTTCTACTATTTTGCATTTCTCAGCAGTCTCTAGACCATAATATTTGTTATTGTGCTATGCATCATTACCCAGTCATCTTCTAGACAACTCACTGCTAATAAAGTCTGTTTAGCTCTGTGGATTTGTAATTCCTGGGGATGCCTGAAGTATGTTTGCTTCCTGTGGTTTTCATAATTTACTTCTTTCAGTTGTACCTGCTCAAAATATTATATTTTTTAGAAATAAATACAACTTTTATTCTGAGTTTACATAGAAGGCTTGGAAAAAGGATCTGTGATATTCACAGATGACCTTTCATATGTGCTCCTCTGATCTTATGTGAAGCACTTTGCCACATGTTGTGCCACGTGCAGCTGTGTACTTAAAAACTTAAAATATCTCTGCACTAGTGTCAAACAACTTCCTCTTTGCTGATAGAACCATGTTGTGCTGTTGTTTGCAGCACATTATGTTGTTTATACACTATCCTACCCAAGATTTCTAGGCAGACATAAGATCTGTCATTGTGAATTAGCAGCTAATGTGTTGTATTTGTGTGTGTATTTGTGTGCCTGCAGCCCACCAGGGCAGAGTGACAGTTGTGCTGTTTGTATTGGAGATGGAGTGGCTTCTTAGCACTGGCCAGGACAAAAACTTCACCTGGCATTGCTCTGAGAGCGGCCAGCAACTGGGGACGTATCGTACCACTGCCTGGGTTTCTGGACTACAGTATCCTTTATTGCCCCTACTCTCAGCTCTCCTGGTCTGTTTGTTGTCTTGATTTGCAGGCCTCTTGGCTCTTAGAGGGTACTTAATGAACCTGACAGCTAAGCTTCCTGCTAAATGGAGTAGATTGGATGTACCCGAGTGGGAAGTGAAGAGCCATCTTTGGTGCGCTTGAAAACCTCTGCCTGTTATTATCACAACTCAGTCTATTTTAAGGACATAGCAACATAAGGATAGGGAAGTTGAGATTAACTTCCATTTGGTTGTTACTGATGGGAAGGACATCAGTCATGCTGTTGTCAAGGAAATGGAGTGAGTAGGTTTTTGTAAGGCTGAGAGTGCTCATCAGAGACACAGATCTATACCAGTGAGTCTGCCACCAGGTTAGACTGCTGCTCTCCTGCTAGCCTCGACATGCTAACCTGTCAGGTTAGCATGACAAGAAAACCTGCAGGGCAGGCTGTCCTGCAGGGTGTAGCACTATTTCACATGACATGGAAAAAATGCAAATCAGAGTTGAAGGAAAGTGAGGCATTTGGAAACAGCAAACAAAGGTTTTCATGCTACTATAGGAAAGTTGCAAACATTTATCTTTATCTCAGATAATTCAAAGAGCAGAATGACTTGATTTTCCAATCAAGCAAACGTTTGTGTAAAAACCAAAGTTAAGATGCAAACATACCCTGTTATGATTCAGTTTTATTATTAGTGCAGAGGCAGAGTCTGATGCTTTTAGTATCTAACATTCTGTCAACATTTCTAACGGCAATTCATGGAGACAAGGAAAGAAATGCAAGTTCTCTCAGATTTCCAGGGAAATAAAGACATTTGGAAACTCAAATTCCAGTAATTAGACTTCTGTTTTTTAAGATTAGTCAGCATAACCACATTAGTCCTGCCTTGTGCAGTGATTCTTTTGCTCTTCTACAACACAAACAATGTTGTAATGATTTTGGTCTGTAGTGACTTAACCGGGTCAGTGGAGGACTCTGACTAAATAATCAGTGAAAGACCTAAGAGTCACTGACTGATGAGCTCACACTCTAATTCCTTTTCTGCTTTGACTCACATCTTACATTTTATAGTCCATGATGGATGTTTTTACAATTTACAGCTCAGTTGTTCCACTGGAGTTTGTTCAGTTTGTGTTTTGGTCCAGGAAAAGGTAAAAACATGGGTTAATGCATCAGTAGTTTTTCAGCAAGACACACTGTCTTTGTCTTTGACTTTAATATTAACCCAGGTTCGATGTGGAGACCAGACATGCCTTTGTAGGGGATCAGTCTGGTCAGGTGACCATCCTGAAGCTGGAGCAGGACAGCTGCAGCCTGGTCACCACCTTTAAAGGACATACAGGTACAATGACTGTGCTGCTTTTCTCTGTTCTATAAGATTACACTTGGAATATCTTTGGGTTTTGAACAGATGATTGGAAAAAAAAACACCTGAATTATGCTGAATTTTTTTTTTTTTTTCAGAATGCAATATTTGCTACTTTGCCTTATAGCTACACTCAGATCATTTCTGCTTCCTGCTCTCTTTTCCTAAATTCATGACTAGTACAAATATTCATTTGTGAAAATGAACAAGTGTCTTTGCCTTGTGTGCCTCATTGGCTGCTTAACCGAAGGAAAACCACTGATATTTTTTAAATGTTTTTGGTAATTGCTGTGTTATGTCTTTGCAAAACTGTTAGATGTGACTTCAAAAATAAGAAAACAAAGTAAATATCCAACAGTAGAGCAAGTACTTGTTTTTAGAGAAAAGCAGGGAATAGCTTTTGTCAAGACAAAGGGGAATAAAGGAAGTGAAAAATTAAGTCTTTATGCCCAAGTTATTTCTTTAATAGTGAGTGGACCTCAGTAGCTATATTAAATTCAAATAACAGTTGATGCTAGATTGCTTTGGTCAGTCTCTTTTGTCTGCAGATTTACTGAGGTCTGAGTCCCTGATGGTCTTTATGTTAAAGAAAATCCTTCATGGCAGCCAGTGCAGAATCTGCTTCCACATAAGAAGTCCTGGAATTGTCTTTTCAGTGACTAAAATAGGAGCTTAAAGCTTGATTCTCTGAGTTGACGGATAAAGAACCTTAGCTGAGTTCAAGGTCATTAACAAAAACTGTCTGTTGCTCACCCACTTTGGTTCACCCACTTGTTTGCTCTTTGTGTGTGGGTTGTGCTTTGTCTTAGGTAATGTGACGGCGCTGTGTTGGGACCCGGTCCAGAGGGTGCTGTTTTCTGGCAGCTCAGATCATTCCATCATCATGTGGGACATCGGAGGACGCAAAGGCACCGCCATCGAGCTGCAAGGACACAAGTAAGAATCACAAACATCAGTGTCTAAATGTTTCTGTTAAGCAATTATTCAGCTGAAAAGTAATAATAATAATCTTTAGAATCAACCACAAATACATTAAATATGCAGCTATCGTGTCTGAATATACAGTAACCTATATAAAACCCTGACTTGCTGGGACTCTATATTCTCTGCTGCGTGTGTGTTTCCTACAGTGACAAGATTCAGGGCTTGTGTTATGCCTCACACACTCGCCAGCTCATCTCTTGCAGCTCAGATGGAGGAATTGTCATCTGGAATATGGACGTAACACGACAAGAGGTGAGAGAGAGAAGACTGATGAAGTGAACGATCAACCCAACACACAAACACACATCTACACTGTGAAGAAGATACTGAAAATGTGTTTTGTTCTGTGTGTTTTCACGCCTGTTTATATGTGCACATCATGTGACACAGATCGGTGGTGGATAAACTGCTGGTGTTTGCTCTCCATCCTACCCTGGAAGAAATTGCCTCAAGAAATCCATGAAAGGTTACTGGATTAGCAGAATATTCTCTGAGAAAAGAGGTCTAGGCTCAGCCTTTAGCACTGTGTCCACTCCCCCTGTGCTCTGCCAGTCTTCACACAGCCAGTTAGGACACGGCTGTTTCTTTATTTACCCAGAGTCACTTTCATTCTGCTTCATTCTGTTGTACTTCAGTCTTGATTTCACCCAAATTTTATCTTCAAAGTCACTGGTTTTGGTGATGCTGTCGTGGCTCAGGGCAAAGGTTAAAATATTGTATTTCATAAATATTATTTATTATGGAAATCTGTCTGTATGGGTCTGCAGCAAATAAAACATTTTGGTAATGACTTTAACTTGTCAGGATAACCCAGATTCCACCATCCACACTCATTAGTCTACAGAAAAGCAACAGTCTTATCAGAATAACTTTTTCACAAGAGACAAAATATAAAAAATGTGTTGCTGATGTTTTTTTTGAACAGACTCCAGAGTGGCTGGACAGTGACTCCTGTCAGAAGTGCGAGCAGCCTTTCTTCTGGAATTTCAAGCAGATGTGGGACAGTAAGAAGATCGGCCTGCGACAGGTACAGTGCCATACAGTCCCATTTTGAATCTTCTTTAACTCATTTCACTTATACATTATATAAAAAAGCAATAATAATAACTTTGTTCCGCAGTCTAGATGTTGGTGATTCACCTGAGGCAGATTCAGTCACCAACCACACCCTCAGTTCATTCTAGACAGCTTTCCAGCAAACTTACACAACCCTTCACCTCTGCTAGAGTAATGACGTGCAGCGTCCTGTGGCTGCTTTACTGCCTCATTTTCAGAAACAGCTCAATATTATGGTTACTCATTTCAAGTGTGTATGTGATAGCCACAGTTCATACAATAAAAGCCATTTACTTCACAGCAATTTTCAGGAGCATTGTGTAGCAGGAATAAAACACAACACAATGCAGTGTTTCTGAAGATGAGGTAAATGTTTGTGTTTCATTTCACTTGGAAAAAATATAAACATCTTGATTGGACACAAAAAAAGCTCCAGGATTCTTGAGGACCAACAAAGTGGCACTGTAAGCATTAGGCAACCAATAACGTGGAGCGTCCATGACAATAAAATGTGGGAGGAGGTTGATGCAGTGACTTGGAATGTGGAAACATTTTTTCTGTTCTTAGAATGAGCCTTTCAAATCAGCATAGGGGGCAGGTGACATGAATCAACTCTTCAAATCAGCCTGATAGAAGTGAATCATGATTGCGTACCAGCATAAAGGCTCCACAACATACAAATCATGTCTGATCAGTTTGGTTTTAAATCTTATCTTTATTTTCAATTGATGTGATTTTGCTAAAAGTAATTTCTGTGTGTTTATTAGTTGTTTGCTGCAGGCGACTCAAATAACTAAGTTTAGAACTTAAACTTGACTCTGGACTTAAATTCCAAGATTTGAGAGTTACCTCTGACTCACGCCTGGGACGAAATGAGAGATGATACTAATTAAAGCTGACTTTCTGAACTCCTCCTGTTTTCCTCAGCACCACTGTAGAAAGTGTGGCCAGGCCGTGTGCGGCAAATGTTCATCCAAACGCTCCACCATCCCCCTCATGGGCTTCGAGTTTGAAGTGCGCGTGTGTGACAGCTGCCATGAGTCCATCACTGACGAGGAGTGAGTAACAATCGGCCTCTGTTGTCGTCATATACTGACCCTTTGTGTGCTCAGACAGTGTAATAACCAGCGTTCCCTTTGTGTCTTCCAGTCGAGCGCCCACCGCCACCTTCCACGACAGCAAGCACAGCATTGTTTACATGCACTATGAGCCCACCGCTGGAAACCTGCTCACCTCAGGCACCGACAAGGTTATCAAGGTGTGGGTGGGAACAATATGTGTGTTGTATTCACCAAGAAGATTGAGGCTTTTCTTTCTTTGTTTGTTTGTTTCTTTTTTTCTTTATTTTCTGTTGGTCTGGTCCCTGCTCTGGACACTTGTTGACAGAGTTTCTTGAAAAGGAACAAATAATTAGTTTGGGGTAGTTCCAGGGACCTTTGGTGGATTTCTCAACACACAAATAATTAATAATTTTTAAAAAATTAAAAAAAAAACTTCTCTACATTCACTCCTCCAATAGTGAACATTTAATTAATATTATTTCATTGTATTAAAGTTCTTTTTGTGAAACCATCACTTTGTGCCGAGTCCATTAAGACCCATATTTGCTGCTCTGACGGTACAGGTGAAGCACATGTTTTTCAGGATGAGTTAAAGACCAAAGACTGATTTACAGTTGGAAGATAATGTCCTGCTGTGTTGGCTGAATGTATAAACAAGTAGTTTAATACATTGTCACATCTTGGCGAGACACATTGTATACCAGCCTATTTTGTGGTTCACCCACTTCTTCCATAATATTTGTGTTTGGCACATTATGTATTGTTTAAATAGTTTAGAAACTAATTTAATCACGTGTCTCGGCCTGCTACCTAAGAGAATGGCATAATTAAGGTTTTGCCAAGTAGAAATAATTGCCAGACAGACACACTCTACCTTCTTTTTTACAGTTGTTTATCATGCCAGTATCATTTCTCACCTGTCTGAACTTTAGAACGCATTAACAGAAATGTAGTCTTTAATCGCTATGTCATGAGTGTTGTCTCTTTTTGAGCAGCAAACTGATTATGTCTTCTGTTTATCTGCAGCTGTGGGACATGACTCCTGTAGTGTCCTGAAGTCTGGCACTCAGCAGGAATGTCTGATCAGCAAACTGTGAGGGTTTAACAGTGGTAGTCGCACTTGGAAGAGAAAGAGAGAAGCATATCCAACAGTATCGATGTCATCTGGATAATATTTAACAGTTATTCAACAACAAGCAGTGGCGACAGCATGTTCACAGTGAGGACTCTGTCGCCCACCAAAGCCTGGGAACAGGACAGGCCTAAGTTGACACAAGGCTATAGACCTCTGGTTGTGTTTGTTTGTGTGAAGGGAGCTGGTAGGTGGGGGATCTGTGTGTGTGTTTATGTATATGGGTATGTGAGAAATGTTGAGGCATTTGACTTTGTATTTAGACCTGACTTTATTTTCATGGTTTCCTTGCTACATTTCATTATGTGGGCACTGTCAGAACCCAACTTTACATTTTTTAGATGTGAAGCACTTCATGGAACTAGATCATAACTAATTACTGTCAAACCAGATTTACACCTGCCAACCTGTGCCACCTATGGGAAAGTCAAATAACAGCAGCATCAGTTTAGAACCTCACGAGACCATGACAGTAATAACTGACACGCTGTCTGAAGGTGTTTCAGCTGTTTTCTGTAATGTTGTATATAATTCTTTTTTATTTTATTTTCATTTATACTTAACCACCAGTTTGTTAAATTGTCCTTGAAGCCTATGTTTTATTAGGTGGGTTTTTCCACACAAAAACCTCTGTGGAAAGTTTTAACACTTGACTGAAGTGGAAAATCAATGCAAGCAAAATGTGACGAAGTGCAATGGAAACAGATTTAGTGAACGTACATGAATCATGTGATTTAGACGTCCACAGAAGGAACGAAAAATGACAGAGAGAAATTAACACATGAAACAAACAGAATTCACATATTTTCATCATGTTTTCTGCATGTTTTGGTAGTGATCTTGTGTTTGACTGGAAAATTGGTGACACCTGTTGTTTAAAACACTACACCCACTTACTGTCTGGAAAAAATGTTTATAGATAAAATAGCACCAAATGTAGGTGGCACAAGTTGGACTGTAAGTCTGAAACGAATGGAGATCAAGCTAATATCAACTAATCCTGGTTTCAGGTGCCTTACATCATTCACCCAGTGTGGTTCTGTTATAGTGTTCAAGGGGAAAATAAACATCTATCTAAATATAGCTAATATACTTTATAACTTCATGGGCATAAGTATATGTCAGCAACGCAACATCAGTGAAACTGCTCATTTAAGTCTGAATGTTACCAAATTATGTGAACCCATCACTCAATTCTTTATTTAGGCTGCTGAACCTCACATCAACCGACAGTGGCGTTGCCCTCTTGAGGCAGGATAGGGGCATGTTTTCACCGTACACTCATTCTGTTCATCTAAATTTAGATCAGAGTTGTGTACATTCACAAATGTACAAAAAAGAGCAGTATGGGCCATGTAATTTTATTTCTACAGTGGTTCAGGCATTTGACTGCTGGTCCATAATTTCAGATTTATACTCTAAAATCCAAAAAAGCCTATAGAGTGGGGCCTTTTTAGTGTAGCATCATAAAGCTGCAGTGTCATGCTAGAACAAGCAGACATGTACTATATCTGTGACACCATTATATTCGTTTAGATCGTTACAATGGACAGTGACAGGCCTGCGCACTATCATGATAGAGTAAGTTTCTGTCATCAGTGGAACTCTTTTGAGATTATTTATTTTAGTCTTAAGTGTGGTTGAAATATTTCTGACATACAAATGTACATATCATCAAGCCAACCAGTGGCAGCACCAAGTACCAGGATCAAAAGGAAACTAATGATCATGGTTTGCTTTGATTTTGTTCTTGTTGTTACTATCTATATAAGTCACAATACTGTATGATGACTTTTTTATGTCAATGCACTGGAATCAAGATATCGAAATATGTCACAAATGGCTGCTGTGAAAAGGAAATGTGACTGTTTTGTGATTATTATGTCTGTGCTTTAATGATCAGATGGCAACTAAGCTGAATTCTTCAAACCAGGCTGAAGGTGTTTGATATTTAGGTTGAAAATAAGATTATGTGAAACGTTTTATTCAACAGTAGACAAATGTAAAATTGTAGGCCTCGTTGCTAAAGAGAGCCACTCATAAAGGTACACTTACAGCAGCTGTTTACTCATGTATGTGAACCTGTGGGTATCAAGACTTTAAAGGACCATACCACTGATTCAACTCTTTAACTGGTCTAGAGTCAGTTTTAGGTGTTTGGATTTATTTTTCCAGTGTTTCCAAGAAGCTGTTGGTTTTCTGCTGGTTGACTGTCACTGAGAAATGAATGTAAATACAGTGGCTGCCTGGATTAGTAGTAAAAGAAGAAAAAGGTGTGATTTAATGGCCAGAATGTTGGCTGGTGTCACTGGTGTTGTCCTTTAAAAGTAAAATCCCACACTGTGCAAAACTATTAGATAATCAACACTTAATCTGCTAAAACAAACCTATTTATTTCATCTGAGGCCAGTGGTGTCTTTCTGTTTCAGGAAGGAAAATAGACAATGTTGTGTGTTTCAGAGTGTCCATTAAAGTAAGTGTGTATATAAATGTTATATTAAAAGAGCAGGTGTTTACCTGTTTGACCACATTTGAGTCAGACTTCTATGAGATCAAATGCATTAATGTTTTGTCTTTTAAGAGTCTGTCTGAAAGTTGGTTACTAGATCAGGAAAATAGAACACTGAAGTTATCATGCTGAGTTATTACGCTGCAGTGACCTTTTCAGATTTGCTTTGTCCAAGATCTTAAAGATGTTCAGTTCTGGGAAAATGGCAAATCTTCACTTGTTAGGAGTTGAAGGCAGCTGATATTTGGTGTTTTTACTTCAGATTTATTTAATGTCAAAGTTTCTCTCAGGGAATTTTCTTAAACTAGTTATCAGCTTAACTTATTTACCCATGTGATCAGCTAATACATTTTCAGAATTATACCAAGCTGTCTTTAAGATTTAATTAATTGTACTTTATATTTTTGTGAAATTTGACTTCACAGATAAATGTTCAGCAGTGACAGGGTCTGTGTGGGATCTACATTCCTACATGGGCTTAAAAGTAGGACCTGAACAGAGACAGATATTAATCACAAAGGTTTAATAGATTTCATAACACACTGTAAAGAAATTATTACAAATACATTTTTATTTTGATCTATGTTTCTCCTCACAGGCTTTTGCAGAGGTATTATGGTTTGAACTTGAGGGCAAGCTCCTCCAAAGCTGCCAGAAGCTTCTCCTCGTCCTGCGGTGTGGACCTGGTGGAGGCCATTGGCAGGTGTGTTGACACTGATTTGCGATCTGGAAGAAATTTTAGGCAAATATGTGAGTTACACATAAAACTAGGATCAATGTACATTTAAAATGTTAAAAAAGTATAATTTCCATATCCACAAAGGATCAGTCTTACTGAAGTCTCCACTTGGTTCAGTGATGTGATATCAGCTCTGGAGTATTGGAGTATTTGTACAAACTATTATCGCTACTTTTACTTCAGGGCACTGAATACTATGCACACTTAATATAGTCCTCCTGCTGGCTACTGTCTGCTGAGCGAGGTTTGTTTCTGACCCTGGAAGAAGAGCCCGCTTGGCTGCTTTATGGCAGCTGGAGACACAGCGAGCCACACCAAGGTGTCGGCCCCCATGGCCTCTGTCCTCAGTCTGGACTGCATCTTAGCGTGGAATGAAGGCATGGATGACTGGACAGCTACAGAGACAAAACAAACCAGAGAAGCAACATTTTCCCTCACATGTATGCACTGTAGACCTGTAATTCCAAAATGTTAGTGACAAGTAAATACAAGGAGAAGCCACTTGGTCTTTATCACAGTACAACAAAGTACAGTAGTAAAGGTGTTTCTGCTCAGGTTCACATTTTTATCTGGGCTTAAAAGAAATTGAACCAGTACTTTAGGATGACCACCAGAGACAGTCAAAAACTGTCCACTGTGAAGTCTGTGGATTAGCCACATTAACTGAACATAATACAAATGAAATTTCTTCCATTGTACTGAAATGGAGGCTGAAATGTCATAACCTCAACAAAACAGTCTAGTCTGCTTTCACCAGCATTAATCCTTTGTGTTCTCTTACCTGGTGTGTCGGCCCAGCCGGGGTGCATGGAGGAGAAGTGGATCTCTTTGTGTTGAGCAGCCCACCGCTCCGTCAGAATCACCTGCTGCCTCTGCCACAATGAAAACATAAAAATATTCAACAAACAGGTACAAGCCACAGTAATATCTGCCCAGTGAATCAGTGTCCTTTACTTTGTTCTGTGCATAGGCCATGGTGCCGTCGAACGTCCCCTTCTCAAACTGGAGGTCTTCCACGTTCAGCCTCTGTGTGAGCATGCCGCCTGATGACACGGTCACCTGGTAAGCAGACAGGAGCAACTATATATTTCAATAAAGCATTCATTACAGTCTGCGTCTGCCTGTCCGCACAGAGATCATCTTTAAAATTGCATTTATACAATAGAATTCAACCCACCACCCTCGGGTCTTCAACCTTCTTCAGCGCAGGTATCAATGCAGTGGTGAGAATATATGTACCTGGAAACACAGGTGGGCATAAAGGTCAGTACAGTTACACCGATCTACACTATTGTAGATCACTACAGCAAAGAATCCAGACCAAAGTTTTTGTTTGCTGCAGGGTAACACTGCCACTGGAAGTATTAAAAAGTACTTTTTCTTACCGAGTGTATTTGTGGCAAAGTTCTTCTCCAAACCCTCCTCAGTTAACTCTCTCTGGTTGACCATACAACCAGCATTGTTGATCTGGTGAACATGATATTCGATTCAAATGAAACATAAAAACCCATGTGTGTGTATATTGTCAGAAGAACCAGCTCAGACCTATAGAGACGTACCAGCACATGCACAGTGTTGTTTTGGGAGAAGTTCTGGGCAAACTCCCACACTTGTCTCGCACTAGACATGTCAACAATATGCACATGAACGTTCTGCGAATAAATAGGAAAAAATGACTGTCAAACCTTTTTTCATACAGTCTGAGAATTAACAGGCTTTTGCTGCTGGTCACTTGTAATCTTGATCAATAAGAGGTATTGGTTCTTCTGTTAAGTAAGATTGTCAGTTATTCCTATCCTGATTTGTACTTTTTCTGTAAGTAATGATTACTCACATTTGTGTTTAAGCTACAGTTATTCATTGTTTGCATCAGAGCGTGCAATATGTATTTCTCACCTGATTTTTACTACGTTCCATAATTTCATCTTTGGCTGCTTCTGCTCGCCCCTTGTTTCTACAAACCATGTGAACAGTTCCACCTACAGGTGTGAAAATATCAGTGAGCAGGTCAGCAGAAAGTTGCACCACCTTAAATACTTCTCTGTCTCACAGGCAGGCAGGTGGAAAGAGAAAAGAAAAACAGTTGGTCAACACTCACCTCTGTTGGCGATTTCCTGTGCTGTGGCTTTTCCTATCCCACTGTTGGCACCTGTTATAATGAAGGACCTCCCAGTCAGGTTCACATCAAGGTCTGCTGGAGCAAAATGTTTCGCTGCAGCTTCATAGCCACTTCTGTCAGGAGCAAACAGCAGCAGAGTGAATACACCACACATACTCACAGGCCATTACTGCTATCCCATACTCTGATGTAACACAGAGGCTCCTTTTCTTTCCTGCAAACTCTGCTTTCTATCTATTCATCAAGTAGTTAAACAAGAGAAACACATCAAACATTTCTTTTCTAGGGTTAAAATATTTTCTCCAGCAGATGTATATTTTCCTTTTTGACATTATGGTGATTGTGAGGATGAGTGTCTCTTGTGTAGTAAGAAGAAAGAAAAAATTACTGACAGCATCAATTATGTGATTTGTTCCTAAAGACTACGTTTAACAAACAAGATCTGGTTTGATTAAAATTAGTGCAAGGAAATATGGATATGAGGAGTACTGCTTACTGCTTCACAAAAGTCACATTTTACTGCTTTTGAGCTTTACATGGACTCTCCAAAATATATGATTAAACATTTTAAGACTTTGACCTGCAGATACTTTATTCATACACTCGTTACAACCAGCTGTATTGTGTAATAACTGATGTTAATGAGTAACATACTCTACAACCAGAATAACCAAATATACTGTCTACATATATAACGTTACTCGCTGAAACCCGTTAATAACGTTGCTATTTAATGAGTATACGAACCGTAAAACCTACTTGACCACAGGAGCCTCTGCACTTACTTTGTATACTCCCGCAGTCCTTTGACAAACCAAACCGCATTCCTGTACATCGACATCTTCAACACAGATGTGCCCACTCAGTTCATCCGTATAGGTGTGCTGCTGAAGGAGTGGACCTATATGCAATATATTCGTTTCATAACGATGACTAGAGCTGGTTATGTATTGAGAGTTGGAGGAAGTCACGTGTACGAACACCGGAAGTAAACATCAGCTATGTAATGTATGTGTGTTACTGTCACCACTGTTAAATAACTTAATTCAACACATGGGTTTCTGAATAGCATATATAAAACAATAACAACAACAATAATAATTTTAGTAATAATATAATTCCTCTTTTTCATACTGTTAAATACTTAAACCTGTGTGATCGGCGGCACCCTGCAGTTGTCAGGATGGCCGAGTGGTCTAAGGCGCCAGACTCAAGGTAACTCCTTCCTGTGACGGGACTTCTGGTCTCCAGATGGAGGCGTGGGTTCGAATCCCACTTCTGACAATAACCTTTTAAATTGTAGTAAATATTTTGTCTCTTTGACAGGAAGTTAAACAAAGTGCTGTCAAGCCGCCGAAAAGCCAGCTGGGTAAAACGACAGACTACCCGAGGCTTCCAGAAGCTGCAGACTGACTAGGCTGCATATAGTTTCTGTCTCTAGCTTTCATAAAACAATTCATGTGAAATCTGGTGGAAATTAGCGCCACTGCACTAAACTATGATGCTGTGGTATTTCTGGTCTCCTACCTGAATTCTGTCAAACTCAAATTGAATATTTGTTTTCTTTCTTTAATTGCGTGTCATTAAATTCAACAATGGGCATGTGATGTGGGTTTTATAGTTCACTAAACATTAGCTCAATTCATTAAAACTGTCTGGGAAATTATGTTTTGTTTATTTGTAGTTTGTAGTTCTTTGCTTATAGCAGAAAAAATGGCAGTAAATTGAAAGTGTCTGAAATATCAACTTCTATCTATCTATCTATCTATCTATCTATCTATCTATCTATCTATCTATCTATCTATCCATTTATATACCTATTTGTCTTTCTCTGTTTATCCATCTCTCTGTTTATCTATCTAATAGATAGATACGTATTGCGTCACTTTATTAAGTCTTCAATAGTAATGTGAAATTGTGTGGCTTTATACGGTCTAACAATTATTTTGTGAATTTAACGTGTTAGCTTTAAAGGCTGTTTATCTCGGTACAGCAGTAGTCAAACATTGATGACTCCGGTCGTGAAGCATGATTGTCAGGATGGCCGAGCGGTCTAAGGCGCCAGACTCAAGGTGTTAAAACCTTCCGGTGAACGGGACTTCTGGTCTCCGAATGGAGGCGTGGGTTCGAATCCCACTTCTGACAATGACTTTTTCTGACACGTAAGATAAATAACCTTTAGTAATGTTTGTTTTTACTAAGAGCTGTGCAAATATCACGTACACTTTTTTATCGTCCCTTCTCGTCTTTTTGACTATTTACTTACTTACACATGTATTTATGTATTTGTTTATCGCTACGTAAGTTCGTCGTCACTTATTAACTAACATTAACTTGCTGTATTTTTCCTAAAAGTGGTTAACTTTCCACTTGCTGCCTCTGTTAGCGAACTGCATAAAAATAAAATTAGGCAATCTTTTAAATACCGTACTGAACTGCAGATCTGCCACATGTCCGATATTTAATTATTATGGGAAATAAAATTTTTCTTGCCCAGAACATTAAAAGACAGATGAAAGTGTCTACGAACATGTATGAATAAAAATAAAAGACCTGCTTGTTCTTAATGCCATCGCTTACGGCCATACCACCCTGAACACGCCCGATCTCGTTTGATCTCGGAAGCTAAGCAGGGTCGGGCCTGGTCAGTACTTGGATGGGAGACCCCCTGGGAATACCAGGTGCTGCAAGCTTTTTTTCTTCTTCCTCACATCCGTCGGAAAATGCAGATCACAGCAGCTTCTGAGAGCAAAAGGGCTGATAATTAAATCACAGTCATTGTCAGTAGTTACGTGCGTTTGTGTTTGTACATATCAGCATGAATGTGTAACATCCCTGCACATCTTACATCCAGGAGCCCCAACATCAGGCTTTATTTACACACAAAAAGAGTCTCAAACAGGCTTTGGACTTCTGTTTCTGGGTTTTGAATTATTAAACCCAGTATTTAGTTTACATGGAAATTATTTTGGTTTATCTCTGGTGAAATGTGCCTCATGGAAACATTGAGGAAAAAACAACGTACACACATGAAAATACAATTAATACCTTGAACTCCAGTTAAATTTCTAAATTGCTGCCTCTGTGTGAACTGAGGTGCAACCTTAGATTGTCTGGCTAGGACCTCCCAGGTACTCCAAAGCTCAGGACTAAAGGTGACTGTGTTTTTATTATTATAACATGTAATTGCTAGACTGGATATGTAAACCAGATATCTGTCATTCAGTTCTTCCTAACAGAGGAACTTAAAATTATGACTAAAAATTATAGATAGCAGTGTTGTTCAATTAAATGTTAAAACAACAAATGTTCCCAGAGTAATCACTAGATGGCAGTCTAATATAAGCACGGGAGGATCAAAGTTTTATGTAGCGTCTAATTATGAATTGATCTGTTTTATAGGCAAGACACTCAACAAGAGCTAACAGCTGCTTATAGGCACATGCTATTTACATTGTATGTGGACAAACAAAACATAATCCAAAAGGTGGTCCAAATTTTAGTGACTATTATGACAAAAGGCACTTGTGCTGTCATGAAGCAGCTGCTGCAGATCAATATAAATGACCTTTTAAAATAGGGCTAAAGTGGAAGCATCTCCAATAACCCGGTTGAAATATGGTATCTTCAAAGCTGCTGAAGTTATCGAGATTAATGAATACAACTTAGCCTATACCAGTGCCGAGTGGGACCCCTAGGGGGGTCATGGAGCTATTGCAGAGGGTCGCAAGGGACACTTGAGAACTGATAACATAACGTGGGGGAGCGGTTTTGAAAATATTTTGATCTAAAAACAGGGAGCCCTGCAGAAAAGTTTGGGTTTTGCTATATAGTGACACATATCACAGGAATAGTGAATAATCTTAGGGATACCAAACCACAGTGTACCAGAGGCAGGATACTAGATCATCATAGACTGTCTTCAAATATTTTACTAAAGTGTCTTTCAAAGTACTGGAAGATTCATTTTCTGACCAGAACACATTTGTTCTGTTCCCATGGGTTGTGCTCTTTGGAGGGGGCATTCCCCACTGCCCTCGAGCCCTCTCCAGCAGGCCAGCAGAGCTAGACAAACAAGACCTGGGGTCCAGTCAATTTGTCTGGACAAATGTGGGGATTTGGGGCCACAGCAAGCTATGCAGGGAGTAGTACTAATTGTTTGTGTGCCAATGGACTCCTCTCAATCCCCTGGTCTCTCAAGTCACTCTATTCACCCTGGCCTTTGTCTGGTAAGTAACTTGAACCTGACACATTGGACCAGGGAAAATGGAATTCAAGTTATTTTTTAATCCTCATTTACATTCTGTCTTTTGTAGGTTCAGTTGATTGTCTGGGGAATAAAATATGATTTTTTTTTCTAAATGTATGCTTTTTTCACTCGTCTTCATTGTTACTCTTCCAGCTCTCTGCTCTGGTAGGATGGATGAGAAGCAGATGGACTCAGGGGGCCTCAGCCCTCAGCCCTCTGGTCAACAATAAGCTGTGGCCGGGCTGCATCAGTGTAAGTGCTTGAGACAATGTGAGAAAGTGGATGGAGCCAGGCATCACCTCAGGCCCCCATCCTGTGCTCTCCTGGCATGCTGATCAGAGGATTAGTCCCGGACGCAGCGTTGAGTCAAGAGCACACTGGAGAAAGGGAAAGGCATGCAGGGAAAATGAGGTACAGGCCAGTTTCACGCGCACCCACACCTGCACAAGAAGGTGAACAGACATGCATCATAAGGACCCCACACTTGCCTGCAGCAGTGGCATCTTGTCAGTATAGGGTACTACAGTGCACACATTTGCCCACATATTATAATAATAATAATAAAATATATTGCATGTGAATACATACAGATATAAACACATACAAATACAAGGAAACGTAGATGCACAAATACATATGTACAACAGACGGAAGCACACAAATCTCTACAAATTCAATATTTGCTTACAGTATAAATGCAATTAATTCCTCTGACTCTTACAATGTTAGCAACCATTTTTAGTCTGCACACACATTGCAGTGTTTCAACCAACCATTTTTCCCTGGCCTTTATACTTGAAGTGAAATCATTGTTGGCACAGTGTACTGTAGGGCTGAATTCCAATATTCAGGCCTCATTATGACATTAACACTATTACTCAGATTTACTAACAGAAGTAAATCTGAGGGTTGTTAGACCAGGTTTAAGTGGTACAGGTCTCTGTAGCAAGTAACAGTTCAGGGCTCTGTAGTGAGGTCTTTGCCCTGCAGAAAGTCCCATAATGTCATTGTGTCCTCTTTTTTGTAAATTATTGTTAAGTAAGCAGCTATGCAGCTCACTATGTAGACATGTGAATACACATTTAAGCACATTCCTGCTAACACACGTGCTTCATCATTCCTCACAATCACAAGTGCTATAGTGTACAATATAATGACAAAATGATTTTCTACAATGCAATAATTTTTCAAAATATCCTTTTCTTTCAGGCTAAAAGTCCATTTCAGTCCACAGCCATGATTTAAGAATTTGATTGTGACGTTGTTTTCTGTAGATTACGCTCATATACATATTTATTCTTCTGAAATCCTCACAGTCGTCACTTTCTGGCAAAAATTGAAATGAGCATTCATAAATACAGGAATACACAAGCCCCTTTTTTTAATTAAAAATGACTTAGTAAAATGATCTCCTATAAAAAAATGTCTCTGCAAGACTCTCACTTTACAAAGTGTCTTAACATTAGAAACATTGACAGGAAAATATTTTCATTTTCAAAATTGCACTAACTCTTAATTGAAGTCGTTTTCAAAATGTCTTCCCAAGTTTTTGTCTTTACAGTTTTTTACATTGTCTAACTAAAATGCACTCACTTTACCGAATTTCCTTAGTTTACTGACGCTTCTCCACTGTCACAAATTTTCCTCACTTTCTAAATTTCTTTACTTTGTGGAAATCTTCTCCTTTTCCAATATGTGCTTACTCCAACACCTGAACTGGTCCTCAGAATGAGATAAATATAGGGACATACATGCACATTAACACGAGTTTCTATAAATTTTTAACAGGGTCATTAGAAATGCTCCCTCCCACAAATTGCAGCCCATTCAAGCCTTGTGTGTTTTGTGTGTTGGCTCTGCCCACTGATCAGGAAGCAGGTGGTCAGCAGAGCTCAAACTGCTCTGCCTTAACGTGAAGCAAAGAAAGTGTGGCCTCTTCCTGAGTGTACCCCAGCAGTGACCCTTCCTCTGATCATCCTCGTTCCTGACACACACACACACACACACCCACACATGCTCATTGGACACCTTGTTAAGCTCAGCAAGGGGCTGCTGCCTCTTCTAGTGCTGGTCATGGGGGGCCTTTATGTGAGTAAAAAGGGAAGCAGCAGGACAACAACACATAAAACAGAATCTGTGCTGTTGTCTTCTGCATAGTCCTGGTCCAGAAGGCAAGTCCATGTCCACACTAATGTGGATACATGTCAAAAAAGCATTGGTTTGTTATTCATTTCGGGTTTTCTTCTGCATTAAACTATCACATTAGTTCCTCACCCAGGAACATCCATCTTCAGACTTAATTTGAAAGGTCTTAATGAATGTTTGTAACTATGTGTTAAAGACAACATCCCCCTCCTCTTTCGAATTTTGTGCTCAAACTGATACTCACTATATTTGTCCGATTGACATTTATGTTTACAGTAATCTGACAACCTTTTATCTGCATTTTCCATATCTGAACATTTATAACCCTTAGGAGTCTTTGTTGCTTTACGAAGTAATGTATTTTGGATAGATTTTATGTCTGGTTTAGTAGGGGAGTTGAGTAGAAATTGATAAAATGGTGATAATATTATTTTCTTTCACATGTACAATAATATGAAATACATGTTTATATACCTGCAGAGTTAGCACAGGCCAGTTGAAGTGCCCCAAAAGCCATCCATGGAATAGCCACTGAATTACCACCTCATCTCATGTTTGACAGAGCCGCATTTTCAAGTTTACATCCATTTATGTGGATGTTACAAAAGAAGGTGGTATGGTGATTCTTTAGCAGTGTGTGTGTGTGTGTTTGCTGATTCACGGGGATGTGTTCCTGCTTTGGGAGTCACCAGTTGGGCATGCATGGCACAATATGGGCTTTAATTCAGACCAGTAGCCTGTCAAAAAAGGAGGGGACGGAGCAATTAGCCCTGTGGAGGAGAAAGAAAGAAAGAGGGAAGGACGGGAATTGTGAATTTGACACATTAAATGGTGGCCGTCATTAGCATGTGGCTGTGTAGAGTTTGAGTGTATTCACTGAATCCTTGAATGCATATTACTTCACTAAGACGGTCATGCCCCCACCTCTCCTCTCCTGGGTCTGTCCATCATCCCCATGGCCACCTTTCACTTGTAATCACCCCATTTGGCTTCCTTTTTCATTCAGTTTCTGCAGCTTTTCTGTAGCCTTCATCTTTTTATGCCGTCACGCTGACTGGAATAGAGTCCCTGGAATCTCTAAATCAAAACAAATTAAGCCAGATAATTAGGCGTAGGAACAAATGAAATGTCAGATACTAGTTAGTAAACTCGATAACAGGGTGAGATTATCTTTCCAGTACCAACTATAAATGTTTTATTAGAATGACCAGAAATGGTGACTGTTACTGAGCAGCTCCTGTAGAATTCATGAGGACACATTAAAAACTCATTTTGACTTGAATCAGACTTTCATTTTGCTGAAGACCTGACAGCGTCTGTCTGAGCTGATTTTCACTCAGCTTGTTGTCTCTGCTATATGAGCCTGGAAAAGAGCAAAGTAGCAGGCCCAGTGTGGTGCCTTTTCCTCCACTGTGCTGAGATCACCTCGTGCCAGCTTTTCCCTGTCACATTAGCGCACGGTCTACACAGAAAAGAAGTTTCTGTTCCATTCTCTTTACTCAGACAGGCACGTTGTATTTCTTTAGTGCCCGAATGTACCTTTGTAGGTAATTCTGATAAATCATGATTAACTTTAAAGACTGAATATTAGCCACCTACTGAAATAGCATTTATGCATAAATATTTTTGTCTTTGAATGTAATTGGGATGTGGAATTGAAATAATTGGCAAATAAGTTGATGCTGAAAGGAAAAGCATTTGTTATTTTTCAAGCTATCTGACATAGTATAGTATTTACAAACATAGTTTAATAGTTTAATAGATAAAAAGGTCCCAGTAACCTAATGTCTTTATTTACAGTCAACCTAAACCATGATACTTCTCTATCCTTAAAGTGCTTTTCTTGCTGAACCTAAGGCCAGACTTTAAAGTGGTTTCTGCTGTACTGTACTCACGTTTTGTGCACCTGCCATTAATCCCAACCATCTCCAGTTGAGTCCACTGCTGTTAATAAATGTAGACGTTTCCATCCATCCATCATCTATACCCACTTATTCCTATTTAGGGTCACGGGGATCTGCTGGAGCCTATCCCAGCTCTCTTTGGGTGAAAGGCAGGGGTACACCCTGGACAGGTCCCCAGTCCATCACAGGGCCACATAGAGACAAACAACCTCACACACTCACACTCACACTCACTCCTATGGGCAATTTAGAGTCACCAATCAACCTGACATACATGTTTTTGGACTGTGGGAGGAAACCAGAGTACCTGGAGAAAACCCACACAAGCACAGGGAGAACATGCAAACGCCACATAGAAAGGCCCCTGATGGGTTTCAAACCAGGAACCTTCTTGCTGTGAGGCAGCAGTGCTAACCACTAAGTTTCCACTGAACATAATTCAACAAGCAATTATGACTGTCACCACAACATAATTGGGAAAACATTTTAGTTGCACTATAAATGAATGCATTTGATGTTATTGACACCTGACTGTAACCTTTTTTTATTTTGTACCTTCCTGCTTATCTGCCTGCTACCCTGTTTTCTATTAAATACCTATTTTCTCAAGTCCTCTGTCTTTTCTATGTGTTTTAGGCCCAGAGGCAACAATGCAATCAGGTAATTTTGTGCAACCCCAAGCAGCACTCATTTGTTCCGACACAAGATGGTCTCTAAACGCCTCATTGGCTTGTACCGATCACAGCTCCGACAAGTGTCAGGAGCTTCGACAGGTGTGTGAGGAGAAAAGCTTCGTTATTTATTTGGTTAAAGCCAAACACAGCGTTTCTAAAAACATAGCTGCACCAATGAAGCTGTTTAGAGCTGGCGGCATTCCCAGAGAGAAGCTAAACTCTTGAGTTGCGCTGAGTTAGCTAGCTAGCGTCGAGCCGAAGACGTTTCTATTGTAACTAGCTCAGCTTGTTAAAGTTAGCGGCTAAGGATTTCATCCCAAAACAACTGTGGAGACGAAGCGTGTGTTTATTTTGACATGGCAGCCAATGTTTTGGTGTTAAAGTAATTATTTGTTGTTTGTAAAGAGCTAATTAGTCGCGCTGCTCTTTAAGCTAATTGTCGGCTAGGGAAGCTAAGCTAGCAGTTAGCCATTAGCTGCTTCTACAGCTCAAAGTGCATAAAATAATTTCTATGCATTTGAGATTGTGCTAAATTTGCGTGCATACACAAAACTAGTAATAGTTAAATATGTTAATATAAGCACGGCGTTAAAAAGGTGTTTTTCATATTTGAGGTTTTATATATTTGGTGGACAACGAAACATTTTACATTATTTCATTACTTAATTGCAAATTTGAGTGCTGCCTGTTTATTTATTTATTATTGTTTTTATTTTAAAATATATATACGTTCGTCCTGTCGATGTGGAATTGGTTGGATTGTCAGTGCTGATTGTGGATGCCTTGTTCCCACCTGGATGCTGACTTCCGGGCACTGTACCCATCTAAAAGGTAGGAACCACTTAACATATAATTTATGAAGTTTTCAGGATTTTATTTCCAAGAGAACCGATGCCAGAAAACTAGGTAAAGGTTAGACATGCACCTTGATTTGTGAACTGAGATGTTAACAGTCCAGTTATATATTAATATTAAATGTCTCCATTTATAGTTTGTCTGTCTGTGGGTGATGATACTGAGATTTGTCTGTAATTGTAAGTCTTCTCAGTTCTGTTTTAGTGTGACGCATGGTTCATATCAGCAGATGCTTCTGGTGTTTTTAATGTCAGTCAATCTAATCCACATCTCCAGGTCTTCAGGTTTCATTGACTGGACTCCAGGTTTGCCAACTCCTGACTCCAGTTATCTTTTGTTGAAGTCGTTATCCAAGGGGTTTGCATAATTCTTCCAGCCTGCGATGTGAATGATACATTCATTATGAAAAAGAGCATTGCAGTTGTTTTGTATCATAACTTTGATGAAGATAGGGCCATTATTGTTTACTTTTTTGTCTCTCTGTCAGGCTTTGGATACAAACACAATACTTGCTAGTAGAATCAATTTATTGCTGGTTTTGTCATGTTATAGTATTTGTTTAAAATAAGACATATAATGCATTACCATCCTTTTAAAGTGGCAAAAACCCAAGTCCATTCTTCTCTTTCCACTGTTACTCTGCAGTTTCTGGAAATCCCTCTCTTCCAGTGTGGCCTTAAGTCCTCTTTTTCCTACTTATTCTGCCTCTCCTCAGTGCCTGTTAGGTCTGTGCAGCCTGAGCTGTCAGAGCAGCAACAATCCCAGGCCATTAGTATGGTAATGAGGCTGTGGACCGACAGGTGGCCTGCTAGACAGCTCAATTAAACTGCTCATTAAAGAGGAAAGTTAACGAAGCTGCAGCCTGGTGCCAGTACGGCTTTAATGCACAATGTGATGTCACAGGCAACAAATAGCTAGTGAGTAGGGGAGTGTGTCAGTCCACATGTGTACAAGTGTGTAGCTCCCTGCCTGAATCCATGTGTGTACATGTATGAATGCGTGTGGGTGCATGCTGACATGTGTATGTAAGCAGTGAGTGTGTTTGTATGTGGCCAGAGATTTAAATAACAGGTCAGAGAAAGTTAGATGGACGTTACTAATAAGGCTGCAATGATGTTCAGTGTTCAAAAAAGATGAGAGATGGGGAGGAGAAAAAAATAAGTCACTCAAACTTGGCCTTTTACTGTCCCATCCGGCTGCGTCTCTCCATCATTAACTGAACGAGAACATAGGAGTTGTAATTACTATTAAAACAGGCAAGAACAAAGACAAATTTTCTCAAATATCCCACCTCAGCGTTTCACTTCTTTTTTCATGGACCTAACTAAAGCAGTTTGTTTAAACTACGTCTGTGTTTTACATTTCAGAGCTACAGTTTTTTTTTTTTTTTGTATTTTTTTTTTTTTTTTGTATTTTGACAAATGAAGATCCTTCACACTGATGCAAAATTCTTGTCATGAATGCTATAAAGCCACTGTACACTGGTCCTACTCTTAGCCACCATTTTAAAGTGCATTCTTTTGAATGAGTATTGGCTTGGAATAAGCTCCTGGACATACTCTTCACTACCTCCACTTCCTCACCACACTGACGTTCAGCAGAAGTTAATTTGAACCTTCGGCTGTCACAGTTATTCTGGTAGTCATGTAGAGTTTAATATTGATAGGACTGTCACTTCGAAAAATGTATAGTCGGTCTGTTGAATTGATAAATGCTGATGCCAAATACTGTATCCACCTCAGATTGTGTTTTGTAGCACCTGTTAGGGTGAGCTGACACTGTCGGTTTTTCATTCTTAGCCTGAGCGAGGTCTTTTCAGTCAGAACAATTAAAAACTTCTGGGTGAATGTGTGAAAAATTTCCCTCAAAAGAGAGTTTAAGAGTGAGAGTGAGTGAGAATCATACTGGACGCACAAAACAGGGATTACAGAACAGATGGGTGATTCAAATAGATTCTCAGTGGAAACAACGGCGTTGAACATTTTGTTTTACTATTGTGTATTCTGTCCAGTACTCTGTATATAAGATTGCCTTGTATGTTCGTGTGACAGATGAACATTCATTTTTATTCTGGTAGCTTATGTTTATATACAGTCAAAGTTACAACATAGAAGTATTTTCTGCATCAATTGAATATATCAAGCAGAGGAGTAATTAATATAAATACTGCCTTTATTGATTATTATTATTGATACAAGCATTCTATGATTATCTCATGACTACTTGTATAAACTGAAGGCAACAGAGTTAAATTGAAGATCCATTAAAGGGTCTTGATCAGACAAACCACTTTAAATAAATGAAAACACTAAACTCTTTGCTGCTGTGATTGCATTTAGTAATAAATTATATCCTTACAGTATGCAATTACAGTTTTTCATTTTAGTTTGATTAGTCTGCTGAAGATAAAGGGGGTATTGAGAGCAACATGTTTTAACAGTCGCTCTTTGTTATGTATGGGGTAAAGATGTAACACGACATGGTAATCAGTTTGTAACCCTGTAATATGGGGCCTGCTCTCTCAAGTGTGAAAACGGGGCCGTGTCTTGTTTCTCTCATGCGTTTCGATCTCCGTGTCTACGACATTGAGGATCATGGGAGTTAATGTGGTATGAGTCTGGTCAACAAACGGGGTTATGTATGGGCACAAACAAGAACACAGTGAGAAAACAGACCCGCTGGATTCGTTCAAAGCTGTCTGAAAGATGTCTGCCCTTATGAATATGCTAATCCCAGTTTAGCATGAACAAAAAAATACTCATTAATTAATCAGTGACAATGGCCTCCTTTAATGACACGCTAGCTGTCGTTGGAGACTACTGTATATGTGTGTGTGAGAAAATAATCTAAAACATTATTAATTATAAGCAGGGTTGGATACGGTTTTTATGAGGCAGACAGAGACAGGCCTGCAGCCAGACACAGTGAGAGCTGTGTTTTGTCTGAATAAGCTGTTTTACTGCATTGGGTATTAACCCACATAACACAGATCTCCTCAGTTCAGACATGATGTTAACCAAATTGACCACAACTACAAACTGTAGTAGAACAGTTAACAGTAACATACAAGGCCTATACCATCATGACTGTAGGGAAAGGCTCAATAGTGTAGTCAAATGTGCGCTGCCCAGTGCAAGCACTTGAGACATTTGATGGACCTGCATATATGATGAGAGAAAAGTATTAGAATTTTTATTGCCTGTGAAAGTCAGAGCCACTCATATCTGCACCTTTATCCTTTTCACAAGAAAAGTACAGAAAATGAAGTTGTTAATATTAAAGTGTGATCTGGCCAGTTTTATTGATATGACCTTCTAATATATATTCATATCAGGAGGGCAAGGAAACGTGGTTAGGAACAGAGCAAGGACATTTTGTAGTACCCCACTCTTGTCTTTGCATCTGTCCTGTGTACCTTTAGCAGCAGCAGCAGTGGATCATTGAGGTCCAGGCAGTCAGCACGCAGCACCGTGCTGGTCTATTATGTCGCTAATTGGTGGCATTGGGTGAGATGGCTACAATATCAAAAGGCAGGAAGCAAAGGTTGGAGGGACTGGGGGCTGAGAAGATGGAGAGAATGAAGGCAGGCAAGGAAACCTAGAGACAAGGACATGGAGAGAGATTTGCGCTCATGAAAGGAGGGTGTGACCGTTCTTCACGTTAGAAGGAAATTGGGTTGACGAGGAGTGACAAGTTTTGTGCTTATGTGAGTATGGGTATGTGGGTCTGAGGTTTTCTGGTAAGAAGTGCTGTGTATGAGCTGGACAATGGACTTATGAAGCTTCCTGATAAGCTGCTCTCAAAATAATGGCTCTAATGATGGGAAACAGAAAATGTCACTGTGGGAACTCAAAAGTAAAGCACAGATGAAGAAAGAAATATTAAAACACAGGGCAAACAAGAGTTTGGAGGCACTTTGAATAACTATGAATATGAAGGTGCAGAGGTGGGATTTTGGCATGTCAGTAAAAATGTCTTTTGTCTAAAATGTCTCCTTCCGCTCCATTAATGGCCACTCCATCATTTTTATATGAGAATGTCATGAGGAGTACTGCTTAGCCTGTGAACAGATGGAGCTTTCCAAAGTTTGAAAAAATAACCCTGATGGTGAAAAATGTTGCTGAGTGGCATTATGGGAAGTGTAGGAGCCAGACATTTTTGGAGTTTGACTCATACTTGGGCCTAAAATTCAAGGAACTTGCTCTGCCAGTTTGTTATTCTTTTTTTTTATCCTTCCCTCATGAGGTGCCATAACTTTATGGAAATTTGACCTTTGAGCAAACATGTCAGCAGCTGCAATTTAAACTAGTCTATTTTTAGACTAATTTGCCTAATAAATTCAATATCTTATCTATGATCTTGTTATGCAGTACTCTTTTTTTTTTTTCAATGCATTATATATATATATATATATATTCATTTTTTTAAACTAAAAAAAAAAATCACATTTTTACTAGTTTGGGGGGATTAATAGGACTGCTTTTTTATTCTATTCCTGTACCAGCACTTCCATAACATTCGTGTGTGACCAGATAGTGGGGAAGTAGGTCTGAAATATGCCAGAACTTAGTCAGTATGGCATACACAGTTGTCCTAATACCACAATTAATTTATTTGTTCAAAAACACACTGTTTAGACTGTTTTAACAACAGTCAGAACAGGGGATGTAGGTGTTCGATTATCATTCTTTATGTTGTGACAAGCCTGACATTAACACCTCCATGCCCATCATCCCCTCTAGCCTCACTCGCCTGTGCCCTGATGGCGTTTTCTACAGGCTCATGTGTCCTAATCGTCCCCCTCTCCCCATCACTTACACTGACCCCCTGTTGTGGAGGGAGAGAGCAACATTACATCTTAATCTCACCCGCTTGATGGAGAATGCAGGTCCCTGAAAAGCAGCATTTTCTGGTTACATGAACCCATTGGGGGGGGATCAACCATATGCCAATTGACATGGCTGGGGTTGAATGGCCAACGTGGATTGTAACAGTGGTCCTAGGACAAAAAGCCCCCCGCAGGCTCCCACACCTCCACCAGAACTGAACAGACGTTCAGGCTGCTGCTGACACAAGGCCAAACCCCCCCACACACACTGATATTCACTTGCATACACAATATTCCCCCCACCACTATCTCTGATGTTTGTGTTTTTCATATGATGTTAGGAATAATATAATGTGGTTCAGATACTAAATTACTTTTGCTTGTAATTATATTGTTTCAGGTCAGAATTTAGTGCGAGAAAATACATGTTTGCATGCACCCCTGCCCACTCATATTCTTTTGCAAATTTTTGTGGGGACAGAGGAAAAGAAAGCTCCAAAATACATTTTTATTTATTTTTATTTACAAATATATATATACACGTACCCAGACAAATTTCAAAGTTCACCCCATATTTCTTCTAAAACACATTCTGAAATTGATCAGTACTTAATCTGTACATCACTCAGTTTCTCTCAATTTGATAATAACCTTTACTAACTTGGAAGAAGTTACAAAGCAAAAATCTTGTGTAATATAATGCAGTCATTGAAAATATTGATTGGGACTTATTGTACATGTGTAATTAAAGTGTAATTGGATGGCAGAGGACTTCCATCTCTGTGACAACCTAACAAAACAGTCCTCGTTTTTTCTACACCAGTGATCCCACATGAGAGCATGAGACAGCGAGCTTTAGTGAAAATGCGCCCTGACTGGAGAAACAAGCTGCCCTGCCACTCCACTGACTGTACTGCTGGAGAGGCTGGTGCGTTAACCATATGGGACAGGGATGGTCAATAGGATTACGTCCTGCACCTCTCTTTCTTCCTCTTCTTTCTGCCACACATAATCAATCGGGGGATGAAGTCCTGGCCCACCAAGCCTCTGCTGAAGTATTGCAGATCCCCTTTCCCCTACTTGGGAAGGGAGAGTAGGGCAGTGGGGGTCTCGTGGATAGAGTGAAAAAGCAGGGGGACCCACAAGACGGATTAACATATTCAACAGAGGCAGAGATCAAGTCTTTATAGAGTGAGGACAGAGGGAGGCTTTCTCTCACATACAGAGACTGAGAGAAAACAGAAATGAGTGTAAGCTGGATTTGGTTGCATTGTCATGGAAAAGCAGTGATGGGCCAAGTGATAACTCCACCACTAACATGTAACCTATTTTTTTTTTTCTCACAAAGAACTGGACAGTCATAACAACTAGAGGTAGAAAATAACTTAATGCACAAATTAAAGTATTGCACCCAAGATACTCGAAATTGATCTGGGTATTTCCAGTTGATACTATTCTGTAGTACTACATGCAGCATATTTATAAAGAAATATACTTTTGTCCAAAGTTTGATGGACAGAACTGAGTTGCAATCAGTTTTAGTAAAGGGCAAAAATATCAATTATCTATTGGTTACAGCCAATGAAAATGTGAACCACACACAAACACAAAAAGCAGTACCACTGTGCTGTGTGTGAACCCATGGCCCTGTCCCAGCATGGGCACCAGATTAGAAACCCTGCTTTCTTGTTGGTTTGTTATTCTCATGACATATGAATAGCCAGTAAGATAGTGGACTGCACATTCATCTCCACATCAAAGATGAGCCCAGTGGCCAAAGACATACCGCCCTGAAAGAGAGTAAAGACCCTGCTAGTAACACTGGATTAGAGATCCAAAAAGTAGTTGGTGGTGTGTTTATGAATGACTGCTGATATCTGATCTGCAAGGTCCAGCATGTTTGGTGATATCAGTGTTCTAGTTCAACGCAACGGTACTGGAAAGAGTTGTGCAATTACGATTCCATTTTCTTTTAGCCTTAGCTGCAATCTCTCCCAAACGTTACCTTATTTCAGTTGCCATGTGCAGATACTGTAGAAAGCAAACAAAAAAACAAACAAAACAAAAAAAAAAAACAAACTAGTAAGAGTTAGTTGGAGTTGAGAGAATGCTGCCTTCTGTATGTTGATGCAGTATCGATATAGGGGATGAGGCGGACAACAATGCAGCAGCAGCCGGAGAAAGAGGGTGAACCTGCTGTCTGGCTGCTGGTGTTGTGATTGATGAGGTCACTGAGAGGGCTTCCCCAAAATGCAGTGTCTTGTGAGGGTCAGTCAGAGGTTGGGTAGAGGTCAGAGTGTAACCAAAGGGGAGACGCAAAGTCTGAAAGTCCCAAGCGAATGTGAGTTGAATTTCAAGTTGTTATGCAGGTACAGCATGACTGAAATGCAGGCTGAGTGGACATGGGTATCTGTTCTACCAGACAAACATTGGGGAAAAAATATTTCTGGACATGGTTACATGGTACAGCAGGTTAGGTGTCTGATGTGAATTTCAGCAGAATGTGTGTCAATTATGCCTTAACATGCATTGTGATTTAACCCAAAACAAAGGGGTTTACATAAAATTTAACATTTCAGTGTTTTGGGAATCTGTGTTAATTTGCCAACAACATTTGATAAAGCTGAAGCTGTGGTAATCTGTTGTGCTTCATTTTCAAGTCTGTGTCTTGTTGACTGTGAGACTTTGCACCACCAAAATATTTAGCTGTCAGAAGACACATTTGTCCAACCAGAAAGGCGCTAACAAAAATAATAATAATGTAGCTTGTCCGTATTTAATTATCCTGTGCATGCATGTTATATAGACAGACAATCACAGTATCATTTGCTGTGCTGTCTCTGACTTACAGACTGTAGTGGAGCAGACGCTAACAAGGAGAGAGACAGAATCCAATGTTTATTAGCAAACGTATATGACACTGTAAATGATCAGAATCCGTGTTTCTCCCACCCCCAGTATTAGCATACAAGCAAATTCCAGTGCACACCCAGAGCACAAAAGTGCTCGCTGGTGTTGTCATTTACTGTCCTGAGGTGGGAGGGCCAGCAGTGGAGTAGCTATGTGCGAAGGTAATCTTTTTCAACTGTGTTGGAGCCACTTGGTAAACACACACTATAATTACTGCTTATTAGAGGCTATAGGGGCCCATTAGTGGCATTGGCCCTACCCCTCACTGCCTGCCACCTCATTATAGAAGCCAGCACAACACAGTCTGCCTCATTACCACCTGCCTGTTAAACTTGCACACATGCATCCATGCATAGTCTCTCTCTCTCACACACACACACACACAGCAAGTTGACATGCACTTGTGAGCACTCGCGAGCACACTGCAGGTGCTGCCAGATTGAAGTCAGGTGTTGACTTGTTAACTGCTGGATAGTGAAAAATAGCTGTGTGTGTGTGTGTGTATGTATAAGCATGTTTGTTTGATATTAGTCCAGTAATTCTCTTGATTTCTGTCCCTAGAAATTGCCTTCCATTTTGTCAGAGTGATACACAAAAAGCGACAGTGTTTTCAGTTGTAGTGGCAAGCTTAGTGTGACACTACAACACAGCTACGGTAGTTACAATATAGTGCTGCTTTTACAGTGTACAGTGTGATGTAGTTAGCTGGTGTGATGATCTGTATGAATTTTGAAGGCAAAAAAAGCTTTAAACTACTGGCCTTAGCTCAGTACTAGGTACATACATATGTGCACACACTCAAACAAAATGTCTCACTTAATTGCCCCCACCCCCCAGCGTGCCCCATTTTGACCCAGTCTCTATTAAAAAAACACAATAATGCCACATTCCAGGCCATGCCACCCTATGTTGTTCACTGTGCCGCCTAAGCTGCTAACAAAAGCCTCCTCTCTGTCAGGAGGCACTGAACCAGGTGCAGCTGCCACTACCATTTCTTCACTTTACTGGCAAGGTCCAAGTTTCTCAACGACACCGATTCACTGGGTAATACACTATTTTCTGCCCCCACCAAACCCTCTCCCTTCGGTTTCTCCCATCCCTCTCTCCTCCCCCTGCACCCCCTGTTAAGGTTACAGTTTCTGAGCTGAGTCTGTTGGACTCTGTGATGGAGCAGAAAAAAGATGCCAGCACTGTTCTTGTTTTTGACTCGTTTTTTTTTTTTCCCCCTTCCACTTTTCATGTCAAGTGAACAGCACCATGGCAGCAGTGGCAGTTAAAGACCTGTATCTGTCTCATTTTCCTGCTTTCTCTGTGGTTTTCTTTGTTGTTTACTATTCCTCCAGGTGAATGTCATGCAGGCAACAGTGCCATGGAAGCAGATGCCTTCAAGAAATTGAAAATCGCTGAAATTGTAGAGCAGAAAAAACTGTGAAGAGGCACTGTCGAGTACAATAAGTGCTTAAGGGGATGGAGCAACAGGTCCTTATAAAAACTACTAAAAATGACCTAAAACAGTCCATACCACTATTCAAAACTGAGTCTGGTCACGTTTATATAACGAAGATTGCTGTCTTAACTGGTCGCTTTTTTTTAACAACTGGGTTTATTTTCATAGCATTTTTGTCATCGTTCTCACCAACACAACTTGTTGTCAGGAGATCAGTTTATCCAGATGAGTAAAAACAATATTTGTATCTCGAATTGAGGGCACCTGAAATTTCAAGAATGATTTCTCTGCGCAGGACATACAGTTGTGCACATCTGTGGTAAGAACAGTTAATAAGATTTAAACTAACCTAGTCTAGTTCTAGATGTTAGTAGGTTCAGGTTACTTTATTTGTACCAAAGGTAATTTGTTTTGCAGTAAAGAGTCCTCATTCATAACATAATATGACATAACAAACAGGCATTTGTCCTACATCATCCATCACTCACTTGCTCTGCAGGCACTATAAAAGATATAAAACATACATTTTTGGGTGTCCAGTCCTTTCTAAGACTTTTGAAAGTGCAAATAAGATCATAAAATAAAATAAATACCAATAAAATATTAAGACAATTGGAGGTAATAAAATGGTATAAAATAAACCACCTCTGGTATAAAATGAACAATAAGAATAGTAAAACAAGTATAATAAATATAGATAAGAAAAAGTATCTAAAATAAAATAAAACAAAACACCTGATATATTCTGTGACTTCAACTGTCTAATTAGGAGGCACTTTTAATGCCAGTCCGTTCACTTTGGCTCTTTGACGCTTTGCTGCACTGTAACAGGAATGCACTGCTACCTGTTTTGCACTGAAAGCAAAGTTGATGTTCCTTGATCTAGGACATAATGTAAAGC
The DNA here is from genome assembly GCF_900324485.2 of Mastacembelus armatus. Classification (NCBI taxonomy): domain Eukaryota; kingdom Metazoa; phylum Chordata; class Actinopteri; order Synbranchiformes; family Mastacembelidae; genus Mastacembelus; species Mastacembelus armatus. The sequence continues at coordinate 20,459,179 of NC_046653.1, read as the reverse complement.
ATTTAGAGATAGAACCAATCAATCACAATACAAGTTAAGACAACCAACACTGAAGCAACGTGAAATATTTTATCTGATTGAGTAAATTGTAATAGTATAATGGTATACAAAGAAAATTTGTCCGAGAATGAAGAGCACATATATGAACCTGTCTGCCTTCAACTCTGACCCACAAATTAAGAATCATCGGCCTGAAGTACGTGTTAGTCTCAGGTTTAATTAGCAAAGAAAGGAGTTAGCTCTCTTCACCTGCGCTGAACAACTTACTCCTATGAGAATCCCTCAAATCTTGCCATGTGGGTCACTGTTTTAAAGGTGGCTGATAAAGGAGCATGTGTGGCATTCAGACATACGTGTGTGTGTGTGTGTGTGTGTGTGTGTGTGTGTGTGTGTGTGTGTGTGTGTGTGTGTGTGTGTGTGTGTGTGTGTGTGTGTGTGTGTGTGTGTGTGTGTGTGTGTGTGTGTGTGTGTGTGTGTGTGTGTGTGTGTGTGTGTCTCCCCACTCCAGGGTCCTCCAAACTTTGAGGACAGCCCCTCTAGAAAACACAGGCCTGGCCCTCCAAACTCAAAGGACAAGCTCCATTCACCGCCTGGCAACAAGGCTGAGAAATGGAGAAGAAATGGGCAGAGCGGAATGGGTGGGCAGTAAATTATCAGCTTTTAGAGAAGAAGACACGATATTTATTTATAGTATTCAGCGAGGGCACTCGGAAAGGGTTGAAATGGAATGGGGGTGCACATCTTTTGCAAGGGGCATCTTAGGTGGTCAGCATTGACCTGCACTAACCCCTTGTATCCTGTCTCATTCTCCCACCCTTCACACTTGTCTTGTACCCAAAGCTCCCGAGACCTCCCTGGTAATTAGGGAACGAGTCTCACCCACTCCCTGCCCCCAAAGGCAGTAAATTTTCCTCCTTCTCCTGGCCTTGTGACACACACACTCACACATCCTCCGAATTCAGGCTTCAAGACACTATTCAGCCTGATCCTTACTTGCTCTATCCCCCACTCTACATTTTATCACCACCCCTTGTTTTGTTTTGCTGTCTCAATTCATCAATCTTCCTATTAGCCCTCCGTATTACGGAAACTATGGGGAACGCCCCCTTTACACCAGCCCTTCAAATCTGTCTTCCTCTTTGCACCTCCCTCAGCCTCTGACTCTTTCCCTCCATCCTTCAAACCTGTTGCTTTCAAGTGATCATACTCTTCCCTGTCTTGGTCCCATCTCTTCCAGTTTTCTGCTGATTCACCTCCAATTCAAGGTTGTCAGGATGTCATTGGGTGAAAGTGGAAAAGATGGAACTGGATGGAGAGAGAAGGATTGGGGATGCTGTGGGTGGATGGTGGAGGGGGTAGCAGCAGTTTGGGTGGTATGTTTCCTGCAAGGGTGGGACACAATGCCCGCAGTGTTCAGGCAGGCCCACAGGAGCTTGTTTTACAACAGGGGAGGGGCGGCAATCAATGGCCAGATGATGTGAACCACCCTGAGCCGATTCACAGTGACAAACAGCCCCCTCTAAGCGGACCCCCACCTCCTTCTCCACCTCCTCTTTTTTGCTTTCTCCCATCGCCTCCCTCTTTCCCTCCACACATTCTGTTCTGTTGGACCACAACCAGGGCAGCAGAGAGCATGCAATAGCACTGGAAGTGAGGACGCACGCACGCACGCACGCACGCACGCACGCACGCACGCACGCACGCATGCATGAACACATACTCAAAATTTCTCACATACATAATGGGGATACATGCATGCACCCGTGCAGAGACTTGCACAGGAACAGAGCCTTTCTGTCCTAATTCTTCTAATGATGCCTCAAGCCTCTTCCTGCAACATGAATTGGGATGAGTTTAATTAAACCAGCGTGGCTTTTATTTGTGTGCCTTTTCATTTCCAAAAAGGCAAAATGACTTGATGACACCATAATTACTGAAGAATTGAAGGAGAGCTAGCGTGTTGAGTTGCCAAGTGGGCTCAAAAGACCCCCTCTCCTCTAGCTCTTTGACCCCTTTACCCTTGTTCCACAGACCTGTTGGGTCCCTTGGCCCCTTGGTCTGACCACTTCTGATTTGATTTGGTTGGAGAAAGGGGTGCCCCCATCCAGCTTTGCCTGTTTCCTTTGGATGCATACAGGCAGACTTTAGCAACCCTCTCATATGTGAATAACGCCAGTCTGGTGGCGCAGTGGCGCCAATGCAGAGGGTCCAGCAAAATCAGCTGCACTACTATTGGCTGCAGTTAATTCTATTTTACCACTGTTTACCATGGCAGCACTGTCACAAAAGATAAATATGTGCTGATTTTAATGCTTGACAAGAAGATGGAGCTTAGTGTGTTATTACCTGTTTTAAACATAACCACTCCAGACTCCCTTTTATTTAATGCGGAGTGCATGTCTGTGGGTTTGTATCTATTTCTGTGTATTGGGGGTTGACAGCTGGTTAGCAGTGAGGTGGTAGTAAAGTAGATAAAGTAGTCCGCCCCCTTGTTAGGGACGATGAGCTTATGTGAGATGGGATCAGGAGGCTGCTGAGTGTAAAGGAATGTAGCCCAGCCCTGGTCCTTCCATATGACACTAATTGCAGCAGAACGGGGATGGCCTGGGCTGCTTGTGTATGCCATTGTTATTCCTCAGCCTATTGTCTGTGGCCTTCTGACAATCGCCATCTGAATGAGAGCCTGTTAAGCCTGGCAGATCCCCATCATTAGACCCCTTTACAGGCATTGTCATGCAGCACTGAGGATACCGTAGGGCTGTCAGTGACTTTCAGCAGGACTGATGCCATGTACACAGTAACAGATAAATTATCTTTTTCTTCGAGCTGCCCATCCACACAAAGCCAGCAGGCTTCACTTTAGGAAACTTTTTGAAAACGATCTTAAATGTTGCTTAATTTGACGGTGGTGGGGTTTTATCTTCATTTTACTGTGTGTTATACAGAGATTTTTAACCTTTTGCCACCCACCAAGACAATGTAAGAGACTTTTATTAGAGCTGTTATTAGTAAAAAAGAAGTTAGCAAATGTACTTTGCTAGAAGCATCTATTACTTCAACCCTACTGCAGGCCAGATGGTGGGAATCCAGTTTTGTAGTGTACCAACCAAAGGAGGAGGGGGGAAGTTTTTTTTTTTTGGCATCCTTTATATTATAGTGACTCAGTCTGGACAGTGAACTTATAGAGCAGACCAAAAATGCCACTGTGGATATACAGAGTAAAATACACTTTCTGTTGTGGGGATATTAGGTACGCCTATCCTAACTAATACAATCCAGACCCCCAGAAATCCTGCTTTCATGAAGGTGATAATGTTCAGTTGTTTTTGAGAGTGGTGATGATTTGTCTTTTTGGAGGTGGAAGTTTGTCGTGCATTATTCAGTGACATGTTTCTTCTACGATGCCTAGTCACACTGACTGAAATGGACAAAATAATAGAACAGCTGTCAGTTTAACACTGACAAGTAGAATCTGTATCATGATCTATGTTACATATCTCTGTTACTGCTGTATCTTAAAACTGGGCAAAACCAGATTATAATTCAGATACATGATTAGATTACACGACTACATACAGGATTAGTTCATTTACACTAATAAACAGTGGGCCCACATACAAGCAGCATGATCTTAAAACTTTACATTGGAGAAAAAATTTGTGTATATGTGAATCATTGCTCCATTTAAGCAACAGTAAATTATTTTGTCTAAATGTAATTTTTAAAACCATCTTCTTCTCAGCTGACAGCATCACTCCAGTGAATGTGCAATCTTTTGTCCAAACAAGTTTGATCATGAACATACTATGGACACAGCCAGCCAGCTGTCTTGCTTTGGGAAAAGTGCAGCTCAGTCTAGTCTCCATCTCTCTAAAACAAGCATCTGGAGTGAATACAAGTGTGAATATATTCATCCCTATGCTGCTTTGTTAAATCTCTGGGCGTAAAGCTGTTGTACCCCCATGCCCTCCTGGGTGACCCCTGAGGATCAGAGTCCAGGTTGTCGAAACATTTGTAACATTTGGCCAAAGCAAATCTCAGGCTGCCTGTTGAATTGAAGCTCAAACTAAAGAGGAGAGAAAAAAATCCCTCTGGAGCCCTCAAAACAGTCCCTACACTGGACCAGGACCCCCCCTCTCGTTCCTTATCCCTCACACACACTCGCACACCAAGCACGAAGGCTCAACCCCTCACAACCTCCAGCAAATCCCCTTTATCTTTTCCCAGCCAGATGGGGCCACTGGAATAATAGCCGAAGCCCAATGAGTTCCATTCAATTTGTCATGCCGTCTAAAGGAGCTTGTAAGCTTCCCATTTGCAGTTATGTTATAGTAACCATGGGAGGCTCAGCAGTGTTAGGACTTAATTACCTCCTAATAGCTGTTGTAGAGATAAAGCCCCTGGCCAGCATAACCTCACACTGTCCAGCCCCCTGGACACAGAGACCTGAAACAGTATCTTGGTAGCCATGTTTTTCATGTGCTAGATGACCTGCACCTGAGCGACCTCTTCAACCCACATGTACCTGCACAGACCTGTACAGCGGTTGGACGGTTTTCAAGTTAAATGGACTTATGCATTCGGAGAATGTGGACGAACTGCCATAAAGCCATGAGAGTTGTTAAATACATTTCATATTTTTATTTTATACCTGGGTGCCACCTAGCTGTCTGTCCATCCAGTTTACCCCAGAAGGAAATATCTCAACCACTAGATGATTTCCACACTTACTTGTGCCCAATAGCATAAAGCCTAAGAGACATGAATGTCCCCTGATTTCTTCTAGATTGTGCCAGTTTTTATTTGGATATTGAATAAAGCTGTAGTCTCAGACACAGTCACTGACTTAAAAACATTTTCACTAATGTCACTTACAGACAGATCAGTCTGTAAGAGGGGGAAGACAGATGCAAAACATTACTAGATCGATTTTATTACCTTTTCAATGTTACTCAAGGCTTGTAGAAGAAATTTTAGTTTTTACCTTCCTTTGTTTTTTTTTCTCATGTTTGTGGTACTAAACATAACCTTATGCTTGTGGTTATTATTCCATTGCAGTCATTGAATGACTGATTGTGGTCCTATGGAAAGTGTTTGTTTTTCTGTTCTTTAGTTTCTCTGGTCACTGTTGTTAATAGAACAAACTACATTTTGTGGAGGATTTTTTTCATTTTCATATTGTAGATCCTTTGTGTCTTCTGTTTTCGATCTTGAAATCTGATGCACCTTTGTTTTCACAATTTGTGGACTTATGAAAAGGCTTAGAAACGTTGCCACAGCATCTCTCACAAGTTGGGTGAATCAAAATGGAAACTCAGAACACCATTTTCACAATTTCTCTCCACACTCCATTACGGGGAGGGCAGTAAAACCTATGTGAATCTAACTGGTGAGGCACGATAACACAAACATACACACCAACACTGTAACAGCAGTGGTGGCGGCAGGCGGCATCTCACGTTCCTCACTACAGATTTCAACAAAAGCGAGAATTTTGCTTCATTTCGTTCCAAGATTTCTCAGAGAAAGAGATCGAGGGGGAGAGCCAGGACATTATTCATGTCTTTCAGTTCATTTGGCTTTGGCCGGCCAGCTCCCCAGACAGAAAGAGAAACCTTCTCTCATGTTTTACACCCTCCTCTCTTTTCTGCTTTTTTGTTCCCTTTCTTTTTTATTTTAGAGGCAGATTAGCAGGATTAAGTATGGCTCACATATGCTCTTCCTCACTATTGGTATTCACCACAGCACCGGGCCTACCGCCACCCAGACTGATGGACAGTGAGAGAGACAGAAAGGAGATGGCAATGGCAGTGAGAGTCAAAGTTGGAAAGGAATAGGAAGTATTAAAGACACCCCTGTCCACATACAGCTTGTACTTTTGATTTGGGGTGGTTTCTCCTGGTTTTAACACCATAATGATATTTTTCACAATAGTCAGCAGCATGTGTTCGGCTCTTCAGTGTGACGGCACTGTAACCAACATGCGCGCTGGACCTCACTGAGGTACTTGTAAATGAATGGGTGCCAATCCCTGCAGCCACGGTCAGTGAAGACTTGATACAGCAGCCAATTAATGTCCATGATGTGGGAACATGGGTGTGATAGGGTTTTGTTTTTTTCAAGCTTTATACAGGACATGTATTTGTCAGCCATAAATCGCACATTGGGTTTGTTTGATATGTCACTGAAGGCTTTTTTAGCTTCTTTGTCACTTCAAATTTTTTAATTTGTTTGTGCCCAGTGCATTATTTGTCAATCTAGGGAATATTGTGGATCAGATATCCTTTCATCATATTACAAATGCCTGGATAAAGGAGTGAAATGCTGTCAACTTCTGTTTAAGAAAAAATGTTGGAGAGCACAATTCATCACATTCACATTTAAACTTTATCACCTGCTTTGATTTGTGGACTTGAAATGTCACACTTTCTAAATGTGATTATACACAGTTTTTCTCTTATAGAAGGCAAAAATTCACTGTGTTGATAAAACTGGATAAAGAAGTTTTTCATAAATCATGGTCATCACAGCTTTTTAATTTAAACAGCAGGCAATCCCAGCCTGTTTGGACCCAGATGTGGACTATAAAGCTAATTTGTTAGGTTTTTAATATAAATTTCAGATGTAGCATCATTTATATCAGTTTGGCGTTGGAGCATGACATACTTTAAAAAAAGAAAATAGGACCACTTTACATTGGACCCGATGTTTCATGAGAAATAATTTTGAAAGACTGAGCATTCAGACTATCACAAAACTGCAATAAATCCTGATAGATGGCTGTAGTTTTACTAGTTAGGCCTAATTGTAACTGATTTTTAAAATGATGGTGTAGAAGAAGCCAGGCTGCAGAGGAAGGTCTGTGTCTCATTGTGAACCCAGTGCAACAGTGAGACTGTGGGAATGTCTAATGAAGCAAAGTGGTGGCACAGATACAAACCTCCTGATTTAAAATGCCACTTCATTACCATAATCTTATTTAACAGGAGTAAACAGGCGAACGCAGCAGACGGAGGAGGGAGAAAATAACTAAATGTAACGAAGAGTAGGGGGGAAAGTGCGAGTGTGTCTGTCCGTGTGATAACACCCATCCCCGGGTCACGGCCTTGATTTTGTGATACCGTTGGCGGAAGGCTGCGACACCTGACTGACGGTTACTGATGGAAGAACACTCGTTTCTGATTGGCTACCAGGCGACCGTTAAAACCATATGACCGCCCCCAAACATAGTTCCGGTCAAATGTTTAACTGACGTTCTATATCAGTCCGCAAGGTGCGTTAAACTGCAGGTAACCATGGAAACCATAGCCTTATTTTGGGAAACGAAGTGGAACTAGATAGGCTATGTGTTTTTAATATTCATTTTTATTATTCATTCATTGGTGTTTTGTCTTCCTTTAAGACATTATTATATATCTGTATTTAGCTACCAGCCTAAAAACCGGTGCTGCGTTTTCTCTTTTTCTTTTGTAGGACATGAAAACCACCTGAGAATCATGTAAATCAAACGAATTTTGCTCTGTATTATTATGGACTTTGTGTGCCACTTTACATTGGCTGTTTCATTTTTCTTAATAAAAGCCCAGCTCAGTCTGATGAAAACTCTCGAAGATAAACTTGTAGAGGGCAATTAGCGCTGATTGCGTCTGACTGCACAATTCAGTTTGTCATATTTGGAGACAATGCAACTGTCAGTCTCAATTAAGTCTGAGAACAAATCACCAGTTTGGGCCCTTATGTCTGTCAGGGGCTGCCCGAGCTCCAGCAGCAGGCCACACTGCTATCGCTCACTGCAGACTAATTGAAATGTTACGGATCATAACCGTTAAAAACAATTTTACACACTTCATTAATTAACGTAAAGATGCACTTTACCGACAGCTGTTGGCCGACAGCGGGGAAAACGGAAAACACACCATTTTAGTTAACTCCAAACCTGCTGCTGAAACATATTGCGCTGCTTATTACAGGCTGCTCTCCGCTGTTACTGTTCATTTGAAGGGACGAGGTCATTTTATGGTCTGATTAGACTAGAGCAAGGATGGTTTTATAATAAACTAAAAACAAACGAGAGATGAAGAACGAATTATCGATCAAAATAATGGGGCAAATATTGTAAAGATTAAAAATAAGTAAATGATCTATTTGGGGGAAAAAAAAAAACTTGCAGTCGTTTCTTTTTTTAGGCTAAAACCCAAAAGTTGGTTCTTCGACGTTACGGCACAAAATAATTTTAATTAGGTCTTGTCTGTTTTCTTTTTCAGATATTAAAGATTATCAGACAAATTACTCTGCACTTTCGAAAAGCAAATAGTTGCGTATTGTGTGCGTTGTTATAATAAAATCCATCCACGCGTGGGACAACATTTTCACAAGAAGGGGCCATATGTAGGAGGGAGTGTGTCTGATTTCACTTAATAGTAATGCTGTGTGGTGGTAATTACATCAGACTGGAGGACCCTCCGTCACCCCACCCCCTCCCATCCTCCCTCCTGCCCGTACAGAGCTGATTGGTCGCGGGGAGGCTGCCGCGACAGAAACCGTGTTGTCCTGGTGAACCGGCCTCCGTGCGCTCCAGCGCGCTATAAAACCCTGCGCTCTCACGCAGCCGTGCCAAATGGGCTGTCAGATGCGATTTGGAGTAACAAGTAGATTTGACGTTTCGGTTTTCTCCTCATCGCGCTAGGAAACACACTCGGTAAGTGTTATATCTTTTCTTAAAAATTCAGATTTTCAAAGGTTTTCGCCTAGAGCTTATAACAGATAGGGAAGGGACTGTGTAGCACACTGACATTTCTCTCATCCCTTATGAGTTAATATTAGTATTAAGATTAAGAAAGTTAAAGCGAATAATGCACCTACTTGTAAACCAGCAATAACCTACAGCCTCCTGTTCTGAGACATTCAGGATACATTTCAAATCAGTTAAAGTCAAAACCTGTCTGTACATCGGCCTTATTTTAATCATGAATTCACCTGTGTGTTTAACTATATTTACTGTGACACCAGCAAACGTTTTATTATCTTTTGTGGAATGACAGGGATGTTGGGGTTCATAGACCGAAATTAACTTTAAAGTTGTTTCCCTTTAGAAACTGCTACACCAGGACCATGGACTCAGATACGAGCCGCGTGTCGAGCAGACCGTCTTCACCCGAGGTGGACGACATCTTCATGTCCACCCTGAAGAAGTCTGTGCACGGCTTCTCCGGCGCAGTGTCCTCCACACAGAGCGACTCTCCGTCAGACATCCCCAGCCTGCGCGGCCTCTCCGCGACAGACGATGACGCCCTCTCCCTCCGGATGTCATCCAAGAAAGACCGCAAACTCCTGTCAGAGAGCGAGCTGCAGTCGATCCGCCTCAAGATCAACAGCCGCGAAAGGAAACGGATGCACGACCTCAACGTGGCCATGGACGGGCTCCGGGAGGTCATGCCTTACGCGCATGGACCATCGGTGCGCAAACTCTCCAAAATCGCCACCCTGCTGCTGGCTAGAAACTACATCCTGATGCTGAGCAATTCACTGGAGGAGATGAAGCGGCTGGTCAGCGAAATTTACGGCAGCAGCGGACACCACGGCGGCTTCCACCCGTCAGCCTGTGGGACTATGACACACGCGGGGCCCGTTCCGGGACACCCGGCGGCATCCCACGCCTCACACCCGGCGGTGCACCACCCGCTCCTCCCTCCGGCGGCCGTCTCCACCGCCTCTCTCTCGGCGCCCGGTATCTCTGCCGTCACCTCGGTCAGACCCCATCACGGACTCCTTAAAGCGCCCACTGGTGCAGGACCGCTGGGTAGCAGTTTCCAGCACTGGGGCGTTGGCACCGGAATGCCTTGTCCGTGCAGTATGTGCCAAGTCCCACCTCCGCATGTGTCCAGCATGAGCACCGTAACCATGCCCAGGCTGGCCAGCGACTCCAAGTGACAATGAACAAACTGGAAACAAACTTTTGGGGGTGCTACAGACTCTGCACCTGAATTATTACGCTTTTTATTTATCTTTCTCTCTGAATCCTTTGCGGCGCCGGATCCAGTAAAGACCAATGCATTGCTTTTTCTTACTGGGACGTTTGCAACTAACTTAGTATTTTGTGGTAATTAACCTCCGTTGTAACAGGCGTTTCTTTAGGACGCTCCAAAAGCACAACACAGCTTCTGCTTATTAATTGGAATCTCTGATGGCCCAAGCCTCTGTGTGTCTTTAGAGTTATTTAAAGATAAAAGCTGAATTGCTGATGATTAGTGGCTTTTCATTTTTGGGGCCTGCAGGAGAAAAAGGTCCTAACTTGGGTCAGACTAAAAATCTTGATGTAAATATGTAGATGGTCTGTTTAAATAGTTGGAAAAATTATATATTAGAGTCTTGTTAATGTGTGGGGAGGCTCCCCCACCCCTCACATGTTGCACCTGCTTTATTCTGTCTTATTCAGTGCTTCTGTTTTCTCTCCAGTAGGCTGTCATCCACTGTCCAATGCAAACAATAACCACTTCTTTATTTTTTTAATTAAAAATGAAAATGATATTTATTTACTTATTTTGGATGGGAATTTCAGATCAGTCTCTGATTATGTTGGGGTTTGAAATGTTAAATAAAGACAGTTGAAAAGGGAAAGTCTTTTGATTTTTTTAAATACTTGATTTTTATACTTAATACAGTACAACGAAGAGCAAGTATTTAGATATAAAGCAGCACTAATACACAACATCATGTCTGGATATCACTGAACATTAGCTACAGAAAAGACACAGGTCATCACAGAAGACATTAATTACAAAAACTAAAAAACTTGAAATTTGCCATTTTTTAAAAAAACATAAAATAGGGCAAAAACAGTCATCTTTTTATTTTTTTTTACCTTGAAAAGAATGCAGTGCTGTTAGAAAGCTTTTCTTATACCTGCTATTTGTCAAAATAAATTAAATTTTGTGATTCTTGCCTTTATGAGACAATTTTGTGAATTTAAACACACTGCACTGTAGATTTAGAAATAAAAAAGTTCAGGACATTTAATTCTTTTGAGAATCTTTTGACTTTTTGACTCCTAGTCCTAACCTGATTTTGAGTCCTAGATAAAGATGGTCTGATTAAAACAGGAGCTTCTTCAATAAAAAGATAAATTCAGTTAAAAACTACATTTAAAAAAGAAAAAAAAAGTAATGTATCAAATACACTGGTTTCGTGTCTCATCTATTTAAGTTTGGCCTGTGTGCCATCATGAAACAAACTTGAGAGATCACAACAAAGTCAAGGTCTATAAACCCTCACAGTTGTGCACAAAGTGGCTTCAGCCTCATTTCACATCCTTCTTTGCCAACATGCAGTGACTTTTAAAGGCACCTGTACGTCCAGTTGCAAAATGGATTTATTGTAACCAGAGAGTGATTTTGTTCAGTAACAGTTAATATGACCTAGTTTTGCAATTGCTATCTTTGCAAAAATATGAATGTATTCAGGGACTAAAGGTGCACACAAAGGCTCTGCTGGCAGAAAGAAGCCAGTGATGAGTAAAGGCCGGTACACTTTAGGAGAAGGTAGCAGCTGCATAGCAGATTGCACATGCTGTTGCAATGTTTTCCAAAGGCTTTTGAAGCTGGAACGATATGAACTAAATCTCTGAATATTCATGCATGCATTTGTTTATTCGTCTCATTACTGGAATTGAATTATTCAAAGTCCTTCAGCGGTTTGTAGGACGTTTCAGAGAGGAAGAGGTCATTTGGTGCGATACAAAAAAAGTCTACGTACTAGTAAATACAATCAAATCAAAGTTTTAGCATCAGGGAAAAATATCTTAAGCTAAACCGCTGTACCTCCTTTGCTCTAAAATGTATACTTTCTGTTTTATTGTTTGAAAACAGATATGTGCATGTCTAAAAGCTGTTACACAATTACCCCAGCATATAGCATCACTTCAGCAGCTCTTTGACTTTGCAGTCTCAGATCTGTACTGTGACCTGTTAAATAGAGCACCAAAACAAAATAAGTCATTTTCAGTTATCACTATTTGTCCGTTTGTTTTTAGATGTGATACTGTTAAATACTGTTTTATACTGAAACAATGTAGAAGAAGAAATAGCTCATAAGACCTCAGTTATATATAGTGCAACAGACTGTTATGAGCAGTATAGTTGAGGATCGTCTGGATTTTAACCTTAGTGAAATAGTGGAACCTATTACATTCACTTTTTTTTTTTTTCAACTGTTGTCACCTTTAGATATTTAAAATATTGGTTTGTTTTTGCAAGTGTTGTCAGTGTGCAACACTGGGCTGTGTTCATGGGAAGTATTTTTTCAACAGCTTCTTTCCATATATGATAAAACCAGGTCACCAAAACCTTTTTAACTAATAAAAATCTTACAGGTGTGAATTGTCCCTCTCTAAAAAGTGAGCAATAAAAGGTATGGGCGTTCCAATCAGCTACTGTGTCACACTCACACAATCCTGAGACTTTCTCTAATCAGGCAAAATATGTGAAAAAGGCTGAGTGGACTCTGTTGGTTTGTGGAGACTTCAAACACCTTTAGTGTTGTTATCATCAAAGTTAATGGCAGTCATCAAAGTCACCTTTTCTCAACTTGATTGTTTTTCTTAGAGCGTCTGCTTTACATCGGGATCCCGGTGTTATATGAGCATCATTTGTCAGCACAAAATGTTAACCTGGATTTCAAAGTGCCACTTTCCAAAAATAATTAGACCTCCCCCTCCTGCATGATTCTTCCTCTTTAGTCTAATTTTTACAGTCATGTAAAAAGTCAGAAATGTAGGAACACCAAATTCCAAGCTTTATTGGTCAGGACATCATGATTACAGATGGGTAATAAACTGAAGGAGAAGAAAGTTTAATAGTAATTCGCCACAAGCCTCTAACAGCTTCACTGATCCTTGTCAGAAATTCTACAAGTCCATGAACTTTACTTGAGGGACAAGCACAAAACACGTTTTGTCATTTGGTGTCTGGATTAAGAAAAACAAGGAAACTGTAGTTTATTAAATTATTTGTGTATATTGTTGGGATCTTATATTGTGGAATGGGTTGAAGCAATGTCATCTGATTCTCAAGAGAGTTTTGCACTAGCCACCCAGATGAACATGGTGCTAAAGTTAAAAGAGAATCTCACTGAAAAGCATTTTTAGCTTTGCCTGAACACTCTGGCCAATAGCAGCTGGGCTTCACATCCCTGTGGCGGGATTTGAATAAACAGCTCCTTATCCACTGTTGGTGGCAGAATGACTTATCCATTGATGCTGAGAGTCTGAGTTTGGTTCTGTGACAGTTTAAATATTTATAACTTTGGACAGAAGGGGAGCATCAGTCTTACACTGTTGTAACTGGATTTAAACCTTCCTGAAAACACTGCACAGATGTACAGCCTTTCAGCTCTGTGCATCATGTTGTGTTAGCTGAAAGGATTAAAGATTGGTTGGATACATCTTAGGTGGCAGAATAACAGAAAGAGACACTGAGTCTATGAGGGAGCAAAGAAGGAATAACCAAGAGAAGATAAACAAACAGAGAAGCTGTCAGAGACAAAGGCAGGATTTAACTTACAAGGGAATAGATGGAGCTCTAAGGTGAATATGAGCCCTCAGAGGTCATTCTTTCCCATGGGACTAATGTTTATTCTAACACAGCCACATCCAGCATCATTAAACACTGTGATGGACTCTAATAGACACAAAAACAAAGTGTATAAAATAGATAAGCACCAAGTGGTTAAGAATTTAGCTATATTTCCTTTTCCTCTGAATAATTTGATGTTGCCTTTATTATTTTTTAGACAACACAGTGTGCTCATGTCCATGAATGGTTAAAACTCATCTGTGCCACATGGGGATTTTGGTAATTACCAGTTTTGACATTAATAGCACAGAAACAGCCATCTGGTTTCTCTGAACAGTCTGATATAACTGGCTTTGCAAATATGCCGTACTTATGCTATGTCGACAGGATGACAAAACCTCCTGTTCCGACTTGAAAGAAGTTAGGTTGTTTTACTGCGGATGAACTAGGGTTGTGGTTCACTTTCTTTGTTAGTGCTTATTGGTGGCAAAATGGGTTTGCAAATGAAGAATGGGAAATCTCTGATACATTCTCTGTTATTTCAAATGTTTTGGCATTTTTGTCTTCTTCATGATTGAACGTATGCTGTTACAACGTACAGCTGAAGTTAAGATTGTAAAACTGTAGGATGTTTTGTATCTACATTAATAAATAAAATGCAGAAGAACAACATCTTGAGTTGTCTAAGAGCTGGGTGCCCCTAAGCTGTAAAAATTTGGATCTTTACCATTATCTTGATCCCACATGAGGTGAATGGGTCATTATGCACGTCAAACCAGAAAAATGCCTTATTCCTGAACTGAACGTTTCAACAGTGAACAGAGGAGCAGAATGGGGAAACTTGAACAGGGAATTAAACAGAAGAAAAGCAGCAGTTGGATGGACTAGCTGCAGGGAATGGGGAGATGCAGATATTAAACTGTCACATGCCGTTTAATGTTGATGGAGCAGTTTAACTGTGGCCATCTTTTCCCTAAAGAAACACGAGCTGTGTTGTTGTCCAGACTGAGCTTTACGTGGTGCCTTGACAGCAATTCTATCAGTCGTGCATGCTTCTGGGTGCTGGGTGTTATCAGGATGGCAGTGATAGAAGTAACAAAACAAGTTGAGAATGCAGAGATGGAGGTGAACACAATCCACTGAGAACAAAAAGGGAGCTCTTCCATCACTGTGACGTTTTTAATTTGGTTGTTGTGCAGTCTTGAAGTATCCTGCTGGTGGCAAGTGCTTTGTGTGTTTCCAATGTGGGGTACACATATTTTTATTTTTATTTTAGTGTTGTGTATCCACATGTTGTGTTGTGTAGCAGTTTCCAAATGTGTGGTGACTGTATGCAATAACTAATAGAGGCAAAGATGGTGGTACAATGCTGCAGAAATATATGAAGAGTCAAGTCAAATATCTAAACCCCCGAGTAGTGTGTGTGTGTGTGTGTGTGTGTGAGAGAGAGAGACTTTATATGTGTGGCTAATAATCTATGAAGAGCAGCAGATGAACTCCTCGATCGGGTGGATCAATGTGTTTAGTAAAAGCCCAAAGGGACAAAGACAGAAGTGAGAGAAAGCAAAAGAAACAAAGCGAGAAAGCAGAAGATCCATTGAGTGTGTTTTTTGTGGCTGAAGAATTGTCCCCAGTGGCTTTGAAAAGCAGGATAATCCTGTCAAGTAAGCAGACCTTTGGATATTCATGACTGGCCGAGCAGCTCGGCGGACTGAAGGAGGACACAGTCAGGATGGGATTAAACATCAAAGTGAATCTGAGGAGCGCAGGACTAGGACATGAATCACCCAGTGCAGAAACATAGAGGTCCCAGAGGGGTGTGGTGAGGGTCAGTGGGGACCAGTTGCCTGGTGGGTGGACAGCACGGTGAATAACTGCAGGACGAGGGGCTCTTGAATGCCATTCTGAAGAATGATATGATATGATGTGTGCACCTGCCCCTGATCTGAGAAACATATACACACTGAGTTCAGCAAAATAAATAAATAACTTGGCATTTAGTCTGTTCCAAGGTCTGGTGGAGAGGCTGAAACCAGAAGTGTGGAGGTTGTTACAGCAGTAAAATAAAGTTTTAAAATAAAGTTACCTGTACACACTTATGTACAGGTATGTAATATTCAGGTGTCCACATACATTTGGTAATGGAGTGTGTGTGTAACAGTTTTGTTTGGAACTACATATAAGTAGTAATTATGAGAACACTTTGCAGTTTTGTTGCCAAAATAACAAAGTCTGAATGAAGTGTTAGATTTTCTGCTCATGCTGAAATGCCTGTTTGTTGCAGAGGTGCATCTTCACCTCAGGCTGCACTAAAGTGAGTCAGCATCTACTGGCACTTCACTTTGTGACAGATGAGAAAACACGTTACTTTAAAAAGCAATGAATACTGCATGTGTGAAAATGTCCATAAGAAAATTAAACTGATACTGTCTCTCACACACACACACACACTGGTGAATCTCAATTTTCAGTAGCCAGCAAAATTGAATTTTGGGGGCTTCTTCACATTTGTTCACCCTGTGTGTGTGTGTGTGTGTGTGTGTGTGTGTGTGTGTGTGTGTGTGTGTGTGTGTGTGTGTGTGTGTGTGTGTGTAAGGGCACTATCAGATACTCTGCGAATGATGTCCCATATGGTTTGTTGACCATGTCACACATGTCTGTCCCCTGGCTGTGGCCCTGCCAGCTCTAACTGCTACTGGCAGCTGGGAAATCTGGACAAAGACAACCTGATAATATGTGCTGTTGGGCTAATTAGAGTCAAGGAGAGAATGTGGGTTACGTTCAAAACAAAGATTTTAAATTAAAGAGCTATGCAAATTACTTTCTTTCTGACCAGTTTTATTTTTTACCTTTTTGAGGCAGAAAATAACCTTATCTGGGCTGAGTTTTAGCCGGTTTCTGCCTCCACAGCAGCCATGTCACCATGAGATGTTTTAACAACTACGACTCCAATTTGTCAAGTTGCTGAAGCCAGCTATCATGTTGCACTGCAACATATGTCTGCTCTATGAGTTGCTGCTTCCCTGGGGTCCACTGTTTCATAAATCTAATTAGCACCACATCACGTCATCTCATTCATCTCTCTATATTTATATATATGTACATACATTATATATATATGTTTCTATGTCTGTATTTAAGTATTAATGATTTGTTTAAAAAAAAGTGTGTCACTTGCTATGACACTCACAATAGTTAATGGTCCTCGGTGGGAGGTCAGTCATGAGTTTGAGTAATATCTGATAAACCTGCTGCAGTTTGATCAGAGGGGGTGCTGAATAGGGAGGCAGCACGGTGGCTGCTTCAGTGTGATCTCAGGTCTTAGTGGGGATTTAAATGTGCTGTGACTGTGAGGAGCAGGAACACTGTGGGAGGCGAATGAACTGAGGACGAGGAGACATACAGGAGAGATTCTGGGCTGTCTCATGGGGAAGGGGAAACGTAACTCTGTGTGTCTGCATGTGTGCGTGCGTGTGTGAGAGTGAGTGTATTTGAGTGTGTGATGCAGGGTGTAGGCTGACAGATGTGTCCATCAGTGCCTGAAAGAATCATCTTACATCCAGTGCATCCATCTGCCAACCTGCCGGGCAACATTTTGTGAAAATGCAAAATTCTATTTTATATTTAGTGGGAGAAAAGATTTTCCACAACATACGGATCACTTTAGCCTTTTCAACTCTGCCATTTTCACCAGTGTATGCAAACACTTGCAAATCTCTCTAGCAACTGAACACAAGAACTAGAAAAATATATTTGTCTCAACTGAAGCTGAAGCTTTGTCAGGCTGAATTTTGAGCGAATGTTAAAATGCTTGTGCGTTACAAGACGTAAAAAAACTGGTTGTAGTCTAACATTAACAATTGGTGGTATAAAATGTGGTGGACTGTGGGTGGAAGATATACCACAGTGACAAACCTATAAATAGAAGAGATTTTCTACCTTGAGGAAAGTTTTGATTGATTCTCTGATGCAGTGACTCTTCATCCAGTCATGGTGTGGTGCACAGCCACAATCAGAGCACCAGCAATATCTTCCAGTATCTTCTTGGTGGATCCTTCTGCCCTCCCGGGTCATCTGGATGATGTTTTCCCTACAGCGTGTCATGGTTATGACTTGTGCTATATAAACCTTATCTTAAGGTTTCCGAGCATGAAGCATGCCCAAGGAGAGGCACGATGCCAGTGGTTGTTCCACTTTTGTTCACTGAACTTTTAAGAAGTTTCTTCTGAGACTGCCATCTTCATCCATCAAACTGCTATCAGCTTTCACTTTAACAGTTGTGTTGCTGCACTGCCCCCCTACAGATGGGGATAACCCCTGAAAAAACCCTCTCGGCCTTGTACCACTAATACATCCCAAAAAGAAATGTCTCAACGCCCCCCCCCAACATTTCAGCTTCAACTGGGGTGCCTCTAGTCTTGATCGCTTGAAGAGAAGAAGAAGCAGCTCTCTGTTTGACTTTGGACAAGGATTCCTGTAGAAGCTTAGTGTCTGTGAATCCATCATTGTCACGGTTAAATAGGATCGGGGTTTTAAGGCTACTTTGTGGGGGACGGGTTAACTAACACTTTCCTATTAGCAGCCTCCCTACGAATCCCTGGTGGCATTGTTTCAGAGAGGAACATCTGTTCTAACAATAGAGAATCACTGTTTGAAGTGATTGGAAATGATCACAATCAGAGTTTACAGTACATCAGGTTGACTGTTGCAAAACTACAGTATACAACTTTAAAAAGTATTTAAAGTGTTGCTGGACTTTAATGCTTTTAATACATGTAGGTCTCGCAGGAATCCAGAAAAATCAAAATGACAGGAAGTGTCGGTTAACTTCTTGAAATATAAATGTGGTAAATGTCCATCTGTTTTTAAACAACCATGACCAACTGAGCATGTGCAGCTATTGAGGTTGAAGTATTTAGGCTCTCTTTCACAAAGGCCCAAGGGCTAAAACTTGACACCCCTCCCACCTTCATTATCCCTGCCTCACTATGATCAGCACCAAATGCTGACTATCCCAGGCCAGCACTGACAAGGCATGCTGGGAAGGACAAAAGCAGACCTTCAGCCAATTGGTTCCACCTTATTAACAGCTTGTAATCTTCTCATGTCTTTGGCCAGGCCTCACAGAGCAGGGGTTAGGGCGAATAGATGAGTGTGTCTTCCGTCCCTGCTTTGATGCAGAGCAGCCTTTTCCCTCTGAAAAGTCCTGCTTTGGTATATTTCCATTGTTGCTGCTGCACCTGTTTGCATACAGGGGCACATGGAGAAAAACCAGTCACTGGCAACTGTTCGTTTCTCATTAAAATCTCTTTGCATATTGTAAACAGAAGGCAGTTTTATATGTGTTCAAGTTTTTGTTCAGCTGCTCTGATAAACAGCCTAATAAGAAAAATATTCTAGAAATGGTTAATCCAAAAAGGATTTTGCAGGGTTTTGATGATAAATGTATGAGCAGTAGTTCTCTTGAAAGATACTGATGCAATTTGAAGACTTGATGTTATTTTAAGGTTCGACTAAACAATAGTTCTGGATTGAAGTTTTTAAGTGGAAAAATGGAGCGGTCTAAAAATTTGGGAGAATTTCATTCTGGGGATCTCAGGATTAACCGTGTCATGTGTGTTGCCTGCTGTTGTGCTCTGTTATGTGCATGGTGTCCTAAAGAAGGCTGGCACGTTCCAGTTACTGATTTATGCAGGTTTTGCCTTTGAAAAGTATAGATACAGATCATTCTGCACAATTTTATGATCCAAGCTATAGGGAGTAAAATGAATGTGATATTAAGCTTTTTGAATCATTAATTATTTAAACTTATAACAATATAAGCAAGACTGAAAGTATGACAAAGTATGTGTAATTGTGTCTTCGGGAATTGGAGCGTCTTCTTTGAACAATTACAACGTGATAAGTCTTCCCACTAAAGCAAGAACAACATGCACACACATAAAGGGACACACAGAAGAGCTCAATCAGACACCTGATTTAAATTGACTCCATTAAGTCAAGATGTATCCAGACAAGCAACAGCCAGACTGTTGCCCGACTTAATTTGTGAAACTGTCCTTTCATAACCAGTGAGATGGATGTAGTATAATTATGCCAATTTGTACTCATTTATTAAGCCAATATATGTTGTTTTGTGTGTATTTCAGCAAGGAAATAGCTGCTCTTTAAGAAATTGTATTTTCCAACCTAAGGTTTTGATATTTTTAGTTTTTATTGTTATGACTGTGATGAATAATATGAAAAAATATATGGAAAATCAATAATACTGAATCTGGATTAAATATTTTTTGAATATTATTTTTTACTAAAGGCATGTGCAGTGCAAACCCAGTAGTTCATTGTTATTTCATGAATGATTCTTTTTTTATCTGTATTTTAAAATATTTGTGAATTAATCTGTTGACTCTTTAGTAGCCCAATTTCATTTTCTACAACTGTTCCTATCACCACAGTTGAAGAGTTGGCCATCAAAGTTACAAATCGCCTTAAACCATATTTACTTCAAATATGGAAACATGTTAATAGAAAATTTGTCTTTAACTTTCTTTGATTCAATCTGCTCAATAAAAAAAACCCTGGTATTATTCAGCTAACAGTCATCAAAAACACAAACCTCATAGATGGTGTGAAACCACACAAGCAATAAAAGATAAAGCAAAGGGAAAATGTGTTTTTTAAACCTGTCCTCATTTCTGTCCCTTTATTTTTACATATGTTTTTTGAATCTCATCATTTTTTCAGGTGTGTGTGTTTTTAGATTCTTAAATGCACTTTTAATTGATAAATGCCTAAAAAGCGAAGAGTTCAAAACCATTTTTTTCAGCGGTTTCACTTTGGGTGTATTTTCATCCTGTACTGGAGGATAGATTGACCCAGGAGTTTGGCTGAGGTGTCTTCCTGTCTGTCAGGCACAGGAAGTGGCTTGACACAGACGAGGCATTTAGCACCCAGGTGCAGACCCACCATTGGACGACCTTACCCAGATGGATAGTACTCCTTCCACCATAAAGACACTAGTCTTCCCCCTGCCCTGAAGCCACCGGTGCTCCTGCCCTGGTCCAGCCTCATCAAAAGGAGCCTGGAAGCTGGGAGGCGGATATGCTGGACAGCACCCCACATCAAGCTCACTTTTCTTTTCCTTGTGGATATAAAATGGGGGAGGTGCACTTTTTTGGTAGACACCAGCTTCTTTCTTTCTCCCCTTTTCTGACTTCTGTATGCATGGTTCCTTGCAGGTGTCCTTTTTTTCTTCTTGACATAGAGACCACATCCCAAAATACAGTCAAAACCATCCCAGCTCATTTTCTTTCATTACTCAGTTTGTTACTTCTCTTTGTTAGACAGGCACTAGAAATCAAATTGAGCACACAGGCACGCACACAAACACACACACACATGCACACATTCATCCTGGCTGCCTGCACTCTGTTCTCCTGCAGGTGCGAGGGCCATCCGCCTGGCCCTTTTCATGGGGCCCTCCCTTTCCTGTCCGTCTGCAGCCGTCCATTCAGCTTCAATCACAGCACCAGCCGGACGCCACCGGACCACTGGTGGGGAAGGGAAGCGCCTCTACACACATCTTTCACTTGTTGAACGACAAGAGAAGAGCGGCTGGGGAAGAAAGAAAGGGTCTTCCTCCTCTGCATCTCCTTCTGCTTTCATCATAAACAACTTGCTTTCTGTTTGTAACGGTGCTGTCCTTCCCCTCTTCCCCCTGCCTTCCTTTTCTCCTGCTCAGATGGGCTTTACAAGGAAGATGGGGGAGGGAGTCCAAAAAGAGGACGCCCAGGCTCACTGTGCAACGGAGTGATGCTGAGGTCTTTTTGTGGCTCATGAATGGCACATTTGAGGTTTCCAGCATTGCTCAGTGCCCCAAGCCAGCTTCACCTGTGTTTGGAGTCAATTGGTCTGTTGTGTGCCTGCCTGGAACCGTGCCCAGCTCTCTGCCAACCAATTTGGTTAGCGTAGCTGCTCAGAACTGAGCAACAATAACCTCCACCTCAAAACCATCAATTAACTCCCCTCACACAATGATGTATCCATTCACCGTTTGCCAAAAGCCTTCTCTGACACAATTAATGCCCATGCTAATACTGCTAATACCTGCTCTCTGTCAGATAACAAAGTACTGATGATTTTAATGGCTTTCAAGTGGTACATTCCATTAAGCTCACAATGTTGTTGTGTACTTTCAATTAACTTCTCACAAAAAAAGTTAAAACAATGTTAGTAATGTTAACAGGTTATAACAAGAGCCTGAGCTAAATGCTAACTTCAGCATGCTAACATGCTGAGAATCACTGTGCTAAATATGCTGATGTTCTGCAGCTAATTTTTAATTTTTGCAATGTTCAATCTTATTTTGACTGTTAGCATCCTAACATTTGCGTACTAGTGCTGAATACAAAGTACAGCTGAGGCTGAGGAAAATATTGGATTTGTAGTGTTTGTGTGTGGACAAGCTATGGACAATATGGACTGAAAAAATGTTCTGATAAACAATTTTCAAGTGATGGAAGTTTTTAACTTCAGTTGTTACGTTGAGGGAAAATCCATATTAATTATAAAGAATATATAAACAATGGCTTAAATGTTGATTCTAATTGTTTATGTAAATTGCGAGTATTTAATGCTTTTACACTGGATAGTACAGGGGTGTTCATAAAGTCTCTTAATTTTAAAAAATGATTACAAAAGCAAACAAACTGACAAATATGTGGAAATTATTACAAAATGATGAGTAGATATTGAAGTTTTTTGCCTCATTTAATAAACCTCTATATGGACACCATTAACTGCATGAAGCACATCAAGATGCTACTCGATTTCTTGCCATGTTCGCTGTAGCATAGCCTCATCAGTGGTGGCAATGGCATCAGTGATCTTTTGTTTTAGATCAGTGATGTTCCATATCTTTGTTCGATATCTTTAACTTAACCTCATAGAAAGAACTTTGATAACCACTGAGTACATAGAACAAATCGGATTAAGATATCTCATGCATTGCCTCATGCATTGCCTTTGTAATATATTTTTTAAATTGTAAAGAGCCTATATGGGCACCCTGTATTTTATACTCAGGTTTGTCTTCAAGCAGAGACCCTGTTTTCAGTGAGATTACTCACTATCCAAATAAGCTACTGATTGACTTTTTTTCTAACTTGTTGGATTAAATTGTTTCAGTTTACAATGGGAATCTGCTGCTGTTGTCACCATCTACAAGTGTTTTGTTTAACCATCAAATATCATATGTGCATTTTAAAGAGCACATCACATATGCTGGGGAGGAGGAGTTGAGTTGAGGTGGGGGTATGTGAGGGAGAATTTAGCTCACTTTTCCACTGTGTGAGCTGTCGTCCTCACCACACGCAGCTGTGGATATGAGATAAAACTGAGCTGCCACTTTAGGAAGCTCTCATTCACTCGGGCAGCCAGAACCTCTAAAGCCAAAAGCAAATCTGTTTGGCAACTCATTGTGCTGGTTGGCATCTGTTTTCTGCAAACAGAAGATCAACAGGTGGAGGGTATGAAGAGTTGATTTCTGCATTTCTGGATTTTTTTAATAGCAGAAGTAAGTGCTTTTGCTTTGGCTGTTAGACCATTTTAGTTTTGTCTCTGAAACCTTTAACTTTTGCTGGAGGAGATTAATCTGAACTAGAACTCTGAAGACTAGCATACGTGTGAGGAGACTATGAATGTCCTGTCAAACCCAGTGATCAGGGCCCAGGAGCAATCATTACCTCTCTGTGGCCCTGGGTCTGTCCAGGACTTAACCCACTGCCCTCCAGGGTTCAACCTGAGTTCTCGCCTAAACCCTGCACCCCTGATTGGCCTCCAGAATGGCCAAAGATCAACCAAACCTCAGAGGGAGCTAAGCCCTGAAGAACAGCAGGAACTCAGGAGAAAGATCAACAGCAGGGAGAGGAAGCGGATGCAGGACTTGAACATTGCCATGGATGCCCTGAGGGAAGTTATGGTGCCTTATGCCTCCTCGCCTGCTTCTGCGTCCTCCTCTCAGTCCCACCAGCCTGGAGCTCCTCCAGGCCGCAGGCTCTCAAAGATATCCACGCTGGTCCTGGCCAGGAACTACATTCTACTTCTGGGTTCATCTCTGCAGGAGATGCGGCGGCTGCTGGGGGAGGTGAGTGTCGGGATGGGAGTGAACACAGGTCCGGTGCCCCGGCTGCTGCTCACTGGAGGGTGGCCCCTCATCTCCAGCCCTGGTCAGCTCCTCCTCACTCAGGAATCACTCCTCACCTCAGCAGCCTCCTCCTCTTCCTCCTCCACTTCGTCATCCTCTGTAGCTAAATGTTCCCTGCTGTCTCCAGACCCCATGGAGGCCTCACTGGCCCCAGCGCAGTGGAGCACTGCAGGGGCTTCAGGAGGGCCCCTGTGCCCCTGTGGAGTCTGCAGACTGCCCAGATTCAGCCACTCCACTCCAGCTCCCAGATTCCCCAAGTGAAACCTTGAGGACTTTATCTGCACATGTATGGGACACTTTTATATGAATTATTTTTCTAACATTTTTAACACGTTTATAATACTGTACTACACTACTCATGATTATCCTGTGATCTTTGTAAACCATGTTGAACTAGTCTGTATTTGGAAGGCAAGAGTCTTTAAAAATTGCCTTTTAATTTCTGACTTGAGAAACAGTTTATTACATCCCATATAATTTCTTAAAAACAGACGAAGAGTAAAGGTTCTTGTAGCTATTATAAACTGTAATGACTATGCATATGGTGCATATGATTGTATTGCTGTACTGTAGCTTCTTAAGTAGAAGTTTGTGAGAATTTTAGGGCCCAACAACAGGAAGAAGTCCAAATAAGGCTCAGATAAAATAAAAATTATGCATGTTAAAGACTTTGAAAAGCAATTTTCTCAAGCTGTTACTTTCTGTGAAGAATGGAGTCCTATGTGATTACATAATTTTCTCCAGAAGTTTGAATAGTTTGTGTTAAAAATGGTGGAAACATTTTAAAATGATAATTCCATACTCTCTCTATGCAGGGTTTATGCATTTAAAACTGGAAAAGTATAAAAAAAACAATTTATGTGTCTGAAGTAGTTAGGCAGAAACAGAAAAAACAAACTCATAGTCGGGTAGTCAGACTCACAAACATATAGTCAGATAATATTCATGTGTAATGTTATAATGATGTCATAACTGAACCAGCACTAAGGAGTGTGTGCAGGTGTAGAGAGACGGTGCTCATGAATCCCAACAATACAAACACAGATATGGTCAGATTTCTTGTAAAGTCATTCATCTCTGGTGTAAATTAGGATAGTGGTAGTATGTAGTCTGAAATTTTAACAGAAGAGGGAGGTGTGTCTCTCCCAGTGTCATTGATGGCACATTAAATTATAGCATCCAACCATGTTTTCCTTTAATCATTTCAGTCACAATAATGGAGTAACGATCTTTGCTTCCAGAGATGTTTTTCAGAGCAGGGAAACACATTTTCTTTGTCAAAAACTTGTGATCACTGTTTTTTTATTGTTTAATTTTGTGTAAATTTGTTTACTTTTTTCTTGCCCCAGATCCAATGAGAAAGGATTCACACATACAAAATATTATAGGGGCAAACTTCTCTTTCATCGGATCTTCATTGTTATAATTTCTGATATACATTAGACGATGGCAAGATGCAGCTGAAAAGCGTCTTCCACCTTCCACACCACCTCAAAATAGTGAAACAGTCCTCATCTCTACCCCCATTCATTGCTCCAACAAGCAAAAGATCAAAACCCACCCGTGTAATTACTGCTCTGCAGAAAGGAGGCCTTTTGATTATTACCCCCCTCTTGCTCCACTAAACTCAAATTCTTGATGTTTCTCTGTGTTAAGGAGCCAGGACGGGTGATTTGGTGCTACTCATTACACTCACTCTACAATATGTTCAAACGCCCAGAAAATGTGTCTTGTTGAATGGGGTTCACTCCTGCAAACTCCTCACCCCTCTGGAAGAAAGCAGGCAGCCTCATTCTGAGTGAGAATAAGAGGTGCTGGTAGGTGGGAGGATATTCTCAGCCACAACCTGGCCCTCAGCACGGCCTGCATGAATAATAATAATGAAAATAATCATAATCATAATGCTGATAAAATACTCAAAATAATTGCTACCCCGGAATAAGAGGATTATGGAGGGTAGATAGGTGAATAGTGGCAAGTGAAAGGAAGGGAATCTGTTAGCATCAGGGAGGACAAAAGAGGAGCTGTATGCCATTAAGTGAGATTAAGCTAAATAAGGCTTGATTTTCTTACAAGGAAAAAGGACGAAGGAGAAGAGGGTGAGATTGAAGGAGGAGAGGAGGGGGAGGGAGGGAGAGCTTGATTCATAGATCAAAGTAAAATAGCCAAACTTCACTTCTTTCATTTACATATAGCTGCTTTATGTCTCTGGGGGGATTAGCTACCTTGCTATTTTCCCTTGGTTACTCTCTATTCTGCTACCTTTGCCCACCATCCATTTCCTCCTGCTCTCAGGATGGTTCAGCCCTTCTTCTCTTTTTTTTTTTTTTTTTTTTTTTAAAGTTGGGCTCCTTAATTTCTCCCTCCTCTCATTCTCTGCTCTTTCTCTCTGCTCCACCAAGAGGCTCTCACTTTCTTGTGTTTGGTGGTTTCATTGTTGTAGCAACGCAGGGGTCTGGTCGGTCTTTGTGTTAGCACTTTAACTCATCTCCATTTCATCACTGTTGTTCAATGGGGTGAGGAAAGCTTGTAAGACAATGCGCACACACACACACACACACACACACACACACACACACACACACACACACACACACACACAGAGTTGACCGTGGACAGCGACCAGAAAAGCAGACTTGCCACTTCTTACTCCAGTTAAAGGCGTAGTACGCCCAAAATCTGTGAGCTCTTTAACGGGATAAAACATTTTAAACCTGCCCAAAAGGGTCTTATAAAAACACTGTTATGACCCAGACTGGACATCCCAAGACCATAGTGAAAAGGAGAATAAATTATAGCCAGTCAGGATGAATAGTTAAGTTTTCAAAACTATTTAAAGAAATATACACACAATAAATTAGAATGCAAATGCTTTAATTTCCCAACAGGCATCTGTGCATCAGTGAAGCAGAGGTATTCCAGGAGTATTTTGAAATGCAGGTAGCTATTGCAACTTGTAAACAGTTTGGTCAAGTTAATATAACAGTGTGTTAATACTGACTATCAGTGGGGGAAAGTACCTAGGTCACTGAGGAGGGGTGGTTGCACAAAACGCATCACTATGACACTAGAGACAGAGGTTCACATCCAGAGTCCAGTCTGCACACGAAAGTGCCCCTCTTATGATTAGTAGAGGTGGGCTATTATATGGTAAGTTTAGATCTTTTGGCATATAGTAGTTTAGTATCATGATTTTTGCAAACCACCAGGTTTGTTAGGTAATGCTATGGTAATAGAAAACTAAATCTGTGTGGCATTGTATTTCAAAACGTGTTTGTTTGACTATATGTGACTTTTCACTCAGCTGTACTGTAAGGCCTGGCACACACACATTTCTACCAATCACTAAAGAACCAGCAGAGATGGAGCTCTGAAGAAACCTGATGCAAAGTTGCCTTCACAAAATTGGGTGTTTTTATAGTTACAAAGAAGTGTCTATATTTTCATGATTTCAAATGAACCTTGCTGTTGTGATTCTAACCAGTTTGTTCATATGATCCATGAGTCTGTAATGTGCACCGTACAAATGATCTTCCACTGTCCCTTGTATTGCAGCCTCTCATCTTAGAGTGTTGTTTGCCTCCAGTCTTTGTCGTACTGTTTCTTAGCACTTAACCAGTCAACGTGGGGAGTCCTTGGCGTAGGAAGTCCTGAGCCATAAATTTCATCTCCACAATGAGCAGAGCACAGGGGCTGGTCAGGACCCCCATTTACTTTCTAACCCAGCTTTTATTCATTCCCTCCCTAAATAACATCAGGCCCTCCTGTGCTGTCCCACCCTGAAATTCCCGATCCCCTCTGTCACCCCTTCTTTCTCAGACTGAGCCGATACACCAGGGTTACTGCTGAGCCCTCCGGCCCGCTCATTAAGCAGCGTGTTCACTCCCACCCATTCCAGCCCTCTGTCCTATTCACACCTCGGCCCTCATTACAACTTTACAGGCCACCATCAACCATCACCTCATTACCCCAATTGGCCAGACAGAAGATCGGCTGAGATGGTGTGTGGCCACACGAGATGCATTGTCTTTACAGAATCCGAAATGATCACTAAGGTATTTCAAGGTACTTGGTTTAAAGGTGATATAAGGCAGGTTTTAAGTTGAATAGGGTGGTGAAATTTTTAATGTGCGTTAATGAAAAAAAAAATCAATGCATGGCTAAGCAGCAGGTCACAGCGACCCCACATACGCAGAGCAGAAAAAATAGGATATGAGAAGAAGACACTTGTAAATAGGATTTTTCCCAAGCCGAGGTTTTTGAGTGGCTGGATTACAGTCTCAGCATTCAGAGTGTAGCTACCAACACTGTTCTCCTCCCAAAATACCTTGAAAGAAGTGCATGCCAAAAGGCATCACTGGCTTCACTTATATTTGGTTTATAAAAATAAATATGCAATTAAATTAAATATTCATGGAGTTTGGGACATGGCAGCTGCTACAACAGTTTCATGTTGCATCCAGACAGTTTGTTTCTAACAATAAAAACTTGTCCCAGTGGGGATGATGTTTTATTTAGAATCACCACAGTCCTCAAATGTATATCTGATCTAAATGTATATGTTGATCTCACCTTAATAAAGGTTTGTTTCCAGGCCACAGGCCGTGCAAAACGTGCTGCTTGCTATTGCATCATGCGATACAAGGCCGAACACTGGTCTTCTTTGTGACCTTCAGTCTGTGGCTCACATCCATGATGTCAAACTGCCTGGCCTAAATGCACGTGAGTTTGTTTTGAAGAACCTGATTTCCAATTCAGTGAATTTTAGTCTTAGAAAGTTGGTGAGTGAAGCTACAATGCACTTGAACAGTAATGTAAGTGAGTAGCGTGATGAATCACCACACTGACAATTTTTGCATCTGATTTTAATGCACTGAAATGAAGTGAGACATGGAAAACAACCCTAAAAATTGTAAAAACATGTTTGTAAAATGGACAGCAGTTTGAACATGGACTCAAACACGCAAAGGCGCTAGTATTGTCCTTTAAATGTGTGTGTGAGTGTGTGGCACTGTGGTAATGAACCCCTGGCCCAGAGTTTGCCCTCTGAACCCTCGGTAGCCTTGGAAGCAGGAATTCCAGTTAACACATCACAGATCAGTTTTCTTTTCTTTTCGTTTTGTGTTTGTGTCGCTTCTCGCCAAACGTCGGCTGGGTGTCGACAAGGCCTGACAGCCACCAGCCCTTTCCCTCCTCTGTTTTCCTGTCCTCTTTCTTCCCTTCCTTTCTCTTGCTCCTCTGTTTGGGCTCCTCTTTCTTGCCTTCTTTTCTGCTTAATTGAGTTGTTTGGCAGGCAGGCTTGTCAGACAGCGCTGTCTATGTGGGGAGTCCGAGGGGCAGGGGGGCACCCGCCATTGTGCTCCCAGAGACGGGTTAGTTTTTCACTGTTACTGCTGCATGAGTGAACATGGCCCAGATTAGGACAGGGGGGAGCTGGATTTAATTTTATGAAATATTGTGAAGGACTTTTGTTATTTTTTTCTGATTATATAAACTAAAATTGGTTTCTGATTTACAAATATTATGTAAATTGGGTCAAACATTTTTGTGCAAATTTAAGTTGCCTTATCAACTTGATTCACTATGTTTGTACCTTAAATATAGGACACAGTACGTACAAACAAATGCACTGTGCATTTGGCATTAGTATAGTTCCTAAAGCTATGCAAAAAAAAAAATTTAATTGTTATTGTAAAAAAAAAAAATCATTCATATTTATAATATTTATATTTTAATACAGTTAATCCACTTCCATTATTGGGATTTGAACCATAAAGGGACAAGTGAATCTCGTCAGTTTTAAGTGCTGAGCAAACCCATAAATATCGTCTCCATATGAGAGTGAAGAGTGGCCTGAAGAAGGCAAACACTCAGTGTGTGGAGTCATCAATCATCAGGACACAGGAGAGAAAGAAACACAGAGGAGGATTTCACTTTTAATACTGAGGAGCATGTTCGTCGTTCAATCCTTAACCAGCTTAGTAGCAAAATAACTCACTGAGGATTTAAAAACATCTCGTCTGGTGATGCTGCACATTTAAGCTCATTATAGATTATACCAGTAGCCAGTTGTAATCTATTTACACTTGGACTCTACATGAATACTGACTCTTTTCCAGTGTCCTGATGTGTTTTGTTTTTCTTACGTTTGTTTCACCTCTACCCTGCATAAAAATCGACTTTTTCTTTAAGAGAACTATATATTTCACATTCAGGCCTGAAGAACCTAGCTTTTTTTTTTTTTGTGTGTGTTTAATTATATTGCATTGTTTGTTTGTTTTTTCTCTGTGCACTACAGCTTTAGCTTCTTTTTTTATTTTGATGTATTAAAATCAGAGTTTTTAAAGCATAATAAAGATGTAATACCATGTTATTTCAATATTTGCCTGGTACATTTTTCTCTGTTAGTATTAATTCAATTAGGAAATTCATTGAAAACAGTTACTGGTAGTTTTTAATAAAGGCATAAAACTAATGTGTTTATCCACTCCACAGTGTTTCTACAAAAATAGTGCATGCTTTTTAATAAAGACGAAGATGTTTGTTTGCATGTCGCTACTTATTATTTCATTCATTTTCCTGATCGGGCTGGAAGTTGTGGTAGGGCTCTGATCGTAATAATTGAAGAGTATCAGTAAAGTAAAAGTGGTGCTTCTTTTGTTTTATTTGTGTTGCTTTTCTTTAATCTTCGTATTGTCCGTTGTGTTTGACTGTAGGAAAACACACTCTTCCCTCAGGTTCCATGAACCTGTCCATCTGCTCACACACACCAGAACAGACAACCAAGGGCAAAGGGGATAGTCTTTGTTTATGTGTGTGTGTGTGTGTGTGTGCGTTATAAATATGAGATTTTTGAAAGGGTTGGGTGTGTAGTTTCGTTACATGGTACAAGGTCTGGACCAGAGCCATTAGACTTCAGCTCCCTCTCAGAGGCTGCCCCACCTCTCCTTACTTTTAAGTCAGACACACACACACACACACACACACACACAGTTATGGTTGTTCTGACAGCTACAGCCCCCACAGACACACACACTGACACACTTCTGCCATCACACAGCCTTTCTCTTTCTGCTGACCAGCAGAAACCCTGGACACCTAAACCCAAGGACAGTGCGTGTGTGTGTGTGTTTGTGCGTGTGTGTGTGTGTGTGTGTGTGTGTGTGCGTGCGCATGCAGGGGTTCACTGGGGGCTACAGCTCCCTTCTCTCCTCCAGCCTGCTGGAATGCCAAAACCAGCCGGCAGGGTCAGCAGAGGAGTCAAAACACTTCAGAGAAACGAGGAGAGGCCAAGCAGCGCTGTGCATTTTTATCACACAGGTACACGATTTTGACCCACTGAACAATAAATCAAAATGACTTTACTTTGATGCCTGGAAAAAGCTTCACCATAAGTTAAAAGGTGGAGAACGTGTGTTAGCTGTGCTGGCTCAGAGGTCAGTAATGAGGGAAAAACTCACTGAATGCACTTGAACACTGATAATCAGTGTTTATCTTCAGCTGGAGTTTAAAAGATATTTAACAACTATCAAATCTAATATAGAAGAACTGGCAGTTTATTAGGTACATCCAGCTAAAGTAACTTAGTCTAATCCAACTGTAAATCTTCCCTCATGAAGGTGGTCATGCTTTTGTTCACAATGTTAGAAGTTGTGATTCAGTTGTGTGATCATTTTGGAGGCTGTAGCTTGTGCTGCTGTTTTTAATGTATTAGTAGGACGTATCTAATTGCTGTATCTAAACTGCGTGAGCCCAGTGTGTTATTGAAGATCAGGCCATCAACAGGGAAATTCATCACTGATCACAGCAAACCGACCTGAGCCAACTCTGATACACGACATTCATTTTACTGATCAAATCAGATCCTCGAGAGTTGATGGGGCACAATAATTTCAAGTTTGTGTGTGTTCTTGAACACAGATGTTCGGAAAGCAGCGAAAAAGAAGGGGAGTGTTTTGTGCTGTTTGATGTGCAGTTTACAGTTTGCTCATCAGGAAAAGTTTCTGCTCTGTTTCGGTTCCAGTGGTTCTGTTTATATATGCTGTATTGTATAACAGTTCTGAACACAAGTGAAAAATAAGCTCTGTGAGTCGGGAGCCGCTGATGTGTACCGTGTGTGTGAGTGTGTGTTTGTTGGGGAGTATCTTGAGTCCTCTGTTGGGAAGGGCATGGTCCATTCCTCCTGTGTGCAGGTGTCATGGCTGGAGCTCTTCATTTGCATACATTTGCATGCTGTCAAACGGAGCTGCTGCTGACAGCTTCCAGAGCCGACTGTCTTCCTGGACCCTGGCCCAATCTTGTCGGCATGGTTACACTGCACGGCAAAACTTAGGGCGGCGGGCTCGCGGCCAGGCTGATCAGCCTCGCTGAGACCTTCAGTGAGACATCTTTAAGTGGCTCATCTTCAATGACCTTCCAATGTCACTGAGTGAGGGCATGAAATATAGTTTGTATGAACTATATATAGGCTCTCTACAGTCTGGTTATACAGTAATGATGAGATGAGATAAACTTTATTCATCCCCGAGGGGAAATTCAGAATGTAATGTATATATGTAGAGGGCGGCACAGTGGTTTAGTGGTTGGCACTGTTGCCTCACAGTAAGAAGGTTCCTGGTTCGAAACCTGTCAGGGATCTTTCTGTGTGGAGTTTACATGTTCTCCCTGTTCCCTGGGAGAACAAAGTATTTCTCCCTGGACTGTTTCCTCCCACAGTCCAAAAACATGTATGTCAGGTTGATTGGTGATTCTAAATTGCCCATAGGAGTGAGTGTGAGTGTGTGAGGTTGTTTGTCTCTATGTGGCCCTGTGATGGACTGGGGACCTGTCCAGGGTGGACCCCTGCCTTTCACCCAAAGAGAGCTGGGATAGGCTCCAGCTGATCCCTGTGACCCTGGTTAGGACTAACCAAGTATAGATGATGGATGGATGGAGTATAGATTAGGAGTGGGATAAAATCTCAATAGGGCAGTATATCTTTGTTCTTCTTTGTGAGAACTGCAGTTTTCTAACAGTCTGCACTTTTGCCAGTTTGATGACACATGGACATTAAGTTACAGTCATTGTGTTTGTAAAGCCGTGCTAAGGCTTTGTTTGCTTTATGCACTTTGCATCTGTGACAGTGAATAAAGAGAGAAATCCTGCACTTTACCTTGTAACGAGCATTTTGTATTCATAGTAGGGCTGGGCATTATGGCCTGAAAAAAAAAAAAACAACCCAGATTCTTTCACAAAAAATCTGATTTACGATTTAACTAAATTTTTTTCCCCCAGCAGCTGTGCTTGTGCTGCCGTGGTCTTATTCATTTCGTGGGGCGCAACATCTCTCCCACTCGGCAGCATGCCTCTGTTTAAGGTGCTGCGGTAAATTGGTTGTACTGCTCCTTTGTTAGCAACAGACGTCAAACACACTTTGCAATGGGTGTTGTTTGTTGTGCGTCTGACGCCGCATAACCGAACCAATTCCAAATTACAGATGACACTGTGCCTTTCTGCTTGCTGACATGTTGTTTGTGTATCTCTAATATGGCAAACATGCAGGGGGGCTGAGCTCAGAGGGGAACATCGGCGGATGTTAAAGAGAAAACCAATTTTCATTTAAACAAGTCGATGTAAACTACACATTTGAGTTAATTGATAAATTTGGTTTATCGCCCAGCCCTAATTCATAGTTGAACAGATAGTGAAATGTATTGTAAGATTGTCTAGCAGTATATCGATTATGGCAAAATAGCTGTATCATGACATTATCGTTATCATATAGAATCATACAGTATCGTGAGGGTGCCCTTAGATTCAAACCCCTAATGGATGTGTGTTGACTTTACAACAGGTCCTTTATTTCCAGGGAACTAAATTAGAAACTGAAAATCCTCTTGCATTTTCCTGTTTGTGTTTCCACCATATCTGAAGTAGTTTGCAGATAAGGATTGTGAAGAGTAGAGTTTTTGTATTTGAATTAATTTTTTGCACATGGAGCCATCACCTGATTTTATTGTGACTTTGCTTGAAATGATGCTGGAAAGGAGACAAGATCTGTTCATCTGTGCCAAATCGTAACCTTGTAGTTTTGTTTTCCCTAACCCTAACCCTAACCCATGCCTAAACCTAACAAGGTAGTTTTTCTTCTTCAACCTAACCATGTGGTTGTCTCATGCCCAATTACATCTCTTATTGATTTATACATTTTTTTGTTTTTTTTTGAAGCTTTCTAAAATTTGTCAAGTAATGTTTAGTATGTGACACAGTGGGATGAAAACACAGTGAAATGTTCATTTACCCGTTGTCTTTTCACAGTTTGTCAGGACATACACTACATGAAATATTCCCAGAAATGTTCAAACCAAATCAGAAAAATCAGTGCACTAGAAATGGGTAAATAATCACAGAGGGCTCCTGGTGTAAGAAACACTTAACATTTATCACTTGTCTCTTTCTCATCTTGAAGTACACGATTATAATACTGTAATGTTAAGACATCCACTGGAAGCAGATCACTGGCATTCTTTGATCCCAGATCCAGTGTCCTTCCCTGTTTTCAACCTTAAAACTAAAAAAAGAAAACAAACTGCAGGTGAGAGCATTGCCCAGTTTGAACTGCCCTTTACCTCCCCCCTCCTTCTGTCCATCCAGTCTGATTTTGGCAGTCATGCCGGGACCTTTCAGTACAACTTGTTTGGCCCGGGATTTCTAGACATTAGGTGCCAAGAGACACAGAAGCCAAAGAGTCAAAACGGCCTCTCTCTTCAGTTCCTCCCGCCCGCTCATCTCGGCCTCCTCCGCGGGTGTTTGTCATCCCCCGTTGAGCCAAACAGACGTGTGTTTACCAGTTTACTGTAGCTGGCCAGGGAGGCTTGTCGGTGTGCAGGCCAGCGCTTTGTCTCTCACACTGTGAAACACAACAGCAGTTAGACTTCTCCCTGACAGCATGCTAATCGTCTGATTTAACACTCCCATGTTTAATCATGAGGGGAAACGAAGGGAGAGAGAGAGATTATGATAATTGGCTCAAAGTTCTTTTGTGTTGCATCCCATCTGTACACTTTCAGAATGAGGTGTCACTTTCAACATGTCTGTTTTGTTTTTTTTTTCAGTGCAAACAAAGCCACACAAGACTTTGACCTGAGATTGAAGATTCTGGGAAATGACTTTTCACTCTTACACAAGAGGAACAGAGAGGTAGGGAGAGGGATGAGTGTACAGTGCAGGATGTGGAGAACTGTGTTTATGACCTCTTGAATGGGTATTGGTAATCAAAGAGGACAGTAAGAGCCAGGTATGGCTGAATACTGTAGGGGAAATAGGCTGAGCAAAGTGTGAGTGGGCCGGTGGTTACCTTTTCTAAACATCTGTATGGTGGCAGGACTGGTGGAACTGGTCGTGGTTGACGGAGAAGTGGAAAACAAAGGATGTGGCAACCGAGGTTATTTTTCACTTCTTATTAAAAATTGTCAGGTGTTCTTTGCTGTAGAGATGGCAGGTATTTGTCGTCATAATTTTAAGGATTGTCACGTTGAAACAGGCACAAACTGTTGACCCAAAGGTGGGAGCACATGTCAGCTAAAGTTTATAAGCTTCAGCATTAAAATTTCCCTGGAACTGGCCTGTTGTAAACCCCTGATGTTTACCAATGATCTGATAGGGGTGTGATGATTTAGTGTTGACACACGAAAACATTCACATGTGTTTGACCGGGTAGAGTTTGCTTGTTTCATTTTATCTGAATCTACCTTAAGTAAAATCTAAAGTAATCTACTGATAACATGAGTTATGCTAACCTGGGATTCATGGTTAATATTACCTAAAGTCAAAAGTAGGGTTCGGTTTAAAAACGTAGCCTTACATTTAGAATAAAAGTCATGTTTGGAGTGTCTGTCGAGAAGCCTCATCCTTTATCGGGTGGTGTGGTTGTCAAGGAAGCACCAGCATCAGTGTGGGTGTCAGAGTTGTGGTGCTCACATTAGACAACACATTAGATTTACAGACACTACAGTGTGACGGGCCGCCACAACAATCCGCTCTCTCTGTGACACAGACAATGGTGGGACTGTTCAACCACAGACGTACAAGTGTCCTGGCCATCTGTCTGCATACCCCCACAGTACAAACATTGTCCTACACACACACACTGATGCCACCCCCAAAACACACAGCCACCCTACTGTCATACTAACTCACTCAGTGTAGAAATGTCCGTCCAGCAGAGGGATCAAAATATTCAAATCTTATTTTTATTTTACTCATTATTTGTGGGGTGGTTTAGATGTTTAAGTGTCATAAGTAGAACCACAGAAAATAAAGTGGTCAAACAAAACAAACACCTGTAAGAGCTCTAGTTAATTTATTTCTAACACTATTACACATATTTTACCAACTACCAAGAACATCTGGCGGGCCAGATAAAACGTGGTTCAGAACTATGATGGACAGTGGTTTTGTCCAGTTTTTCTAAACACAGTGATATGGCAAAGATGAACTAAAATCTCTGTTTTCCTACTAACACACACACACACACACACACACACTGACTTTATTCTTTGTAAGGAGTAGACACAAAGGGTGTGTGTGTTTGTGTTTGCATGCATGTGTGCAGCAGCAGAATAAGATCGGGTCACCATACAGTCAAAGTGACAGTTGAGTATTGAAAAGCTGCTGAAGAAGAGAGACCTCTGTGTGTGAGTGTGTGTGTGAGTGTGAGTGTGAGTGTGAGTGTGAGTGTGAGAGTGTGTGTGTGTGTGTGTGTGTGTGTGTGTGTGTGTGTAAAGCAAAAAACGTCTTTAGTTTTCAGACACATCTTTCCTTTCCATCTGAGGCATCACATTGTGTGAACATCAACAAAAATAGTTACCTTTATTTTTGTTGCCTTAATTTAGTATTTTTTCCAGATGTCAGAAGTGTCACTTTTATGTATTTTGAGTCACAAAATTATAATTTTGCATTCACATCTCCACAACAAAGTCAAATCAACTACAAATGGAAGTGTAAAGTGATCAGATTACTTTGGATTAGTTGATGCACCCAAATTTGATTAACAGGAGACTTTAGGTAGCAAATGATGCATCAGCAAAATAACATTATCAACATCCAAAGGTGAAACAGGCACAGTGCAGCACCAGACCACGTATTTCCTGCAAACACTGGAGTTCATGTTGAATTAAAGCAGAATATAGAGGCATTAAGACCCTAATCATTGAGCTGATTCTCGTCAACATTCATATCATGGTTTTTTTCCTGGATGACTGAGACACTTTTCAGACTGTCATCTAATCATACACACTGACAGAGGAAGAAATGTAGAAGAGAAAGTGATTCTTCCTAATCAGCAGAAAAACAGATACATGAGGGCAAAGTAATAAAGAATGCCTTATCAAACAAAGATCAAACGAGGTTTTCCTCACTGACGAGTCATGAGCAGGTAGCAGGAAGTCAGATTCCAATAATCGATCAGACGTAGGCTGTTGTAATATAGTTTTCATCCACCTGTGGCAGCACTGAGCATGATGCTGCTCAGTTATTCATGGAGTGAGGAAGAAATCCTGCCCCCATCTTCGATTTCATGCACAGACTGCACTGATGTCAGTGGAAATCTGCACCAGTATTTCATTCAAATGTATGAAATAAGTCACGTCTTTATTTTAAAGCAGGACTTTTGAGTCTTCTACGTTCATCTGTTGAACCTTGTTTCAGGAGGATACACAGAAACCGGCTTCATGATGGTTTTGACTAGTGAACACAGGCTGGTTTTGTGTGTGTGTGTGTTTTGTTGCGTTCTTTGTGTCATACAAAGAAAAAGACAACACAGCCTGAGCAACCAAACACACACACCTGCATCCAGACGCACAGAGGAGACACTCATGTGACAGTCTGAATGGTGCCACTTCTTTCTGTCTCTTTCTTTCCTTCTTTCTTGGACCACAAGCGACAGGCTGACCACTATAATCTGTGCACCATCAGCATACTGTATACAGAGACACCCCTGTCTTCAGTATGAGAGACAGTTGGCGGTAACAGTGTAATTCACAGTGAGTGCTGTCACAGTGAGGGGAGCAGAGACACATTCACTGTGTAACAGATGGCTCATACATGCTGCTGTGCCTGAAAACCTTCTATTCTCACACTCAGATGTTTCAAGGAGCCGGTTTGTTTTACACAGAACTGACAGACAACACATTCTCAGATGAAAAATTATGTAAAATGAACACAAGGCAATAAATAAATAATCTGATCCTGAAAACAGAAACTGTTGGATTTTCACTAACCTTTTCATTTCTGACAAATTTGACAGGATTTCATGTTTTGTACAAAGCCATGACAGAAGATTGTTGAATAATCTGCAGTTTCAACAGTAAACGTCCCTCTGTTTTGCCGGTTTATCTAAGATATGTTTGGTTTATATAAGATATGTTTTTGCTTCTACAATCAGCTGGCATCCATTGCCTTCCAAACTGATCTATATAAACATTGTCTGGTTTGTCACCTATAATTAAACTTCAAGGTTTAAGCACCTTAGTCTGCTTGTTTAAGGTTAGTTAACTTTGGTCCAACTTGCATGTTATTTTGAGCTGGGAAGGATCGGCATAGCCAAAAAAACGTAACTTCACTTTATGACTCCTAGCTCCTAACTTTATAACATGGAAGCAAAATTTTACTTCAGTAGAATCAGAAGCACCTGTTTTGTATTGTTTTCATTCTTTTTATTTAAAATGCAGCTGTCCTTTTTACTGATTCTTTAATATGCTTTCTCTCTCTCAGGTCTCCTTTTACATCTTCAGAAACCAAAACAATGGACTAAAGTTCACTGAGTGCTGTGAAAAGTGGTGCTGTGCTCTGTGTGAGCTCTAACACAATCGTAGGAAATCCATTGATCCGGTTAGTAGCTCAGTATGTTTTGTGGGTGTGTTTAAAACACTGCCTGGAATAATAATGGGTATTCGTTTGTCCACCATGTCTACTTCTGACAAAACCACCACAAGAAAGTAATTTACCAAATATAAGTTGGAAATCAAAAGTATTTTACATTTAGTAAGTAAGCAACAAGCTGAGTGTCCTTGAGTTAAATAACCAGCTTATCTGCAAATAAAAACACCTTTGTGGGACTGGGACAAAGCACTAGTTTAGTGCGAAAGTCGACAGTATACTCCGAACAGAAATGAAATTGATGGGTTTTTACTGGCAAAATGTTTGGATCCAAAAGAAGAGCTGCATTTCTTACGACAGCTGGGTTTCTATGCTGCCAAAAAGCAAATCAAAACAGTCACTAAGCCTCTGCAGAAATCTGGGCATTGATGTTTCTAAGACAGAGTAGGGTTTATGTCAGCTTGTAACTGACAGATCATCATCTCTATAAAAACAACATAGAGACCGTGTCTGGATATTGTTTCCCAATTAACCAGAATGGCAGTCATTTCTACAGAGACTGTTGCCAACATCTGAAACAACAGCCAGTGTATTTAGCAATTAGCCGCAGTGTGGCCCGATGGGAGTGGGAGTGTCCTGGCAGAGAGAAAACATCAGGGACGGACCTGGAGATGGAGCAGGGGTAGAAACAACTAATTTCCCTCAGGAGGACTCAGACGCACACACACGCACACACACACACACACGTGAATACAAAATGTATACACATATACAGACATATATGCATATGGACATGCATTCAGCTGCAAACACACACACTTTCTGTCTTTGTTAAAATCCCAAGAGAGTTCAGGGTTGTAGTTGCTGCAAGCCAAGTGTTGACCAGTGCGCCGTGTTCTCACTGTGTCATGTATCTTTTGTCTAATGAGGAGGTGCCAGTCCCACCAGTTAATTTACCAGAAGACAATCGTGCACTGACTCACTCTGACATTTATAGGCAATTAGGACTTGCCTGAGAAAAATGTGTGTGTCTGTCTGTGTGCATCTGTGCATGTTGTGTGTGCATGTGTGGTTAGTGCAGCGGTTAGGTCAACATTTATATCTGATCAAAAGTGACAGAACAGCCCTGCAGCTAATTTTGTTTGCATACAGATAATGGTGTGACATTATTTTAATGGCATCATAACTCGTAAACATAAATTCTGTGAATATTGCAAGGACTGTAACTAACACAAGTATCTGTGCAGGAATTTTGACACACTAGTGCAATGAAAGGCGACTATTTGCTTAAGTACTTTAAGATTACTAGGGAATACTATTGATATGTGATCAATTATTAATTATTTATGTTTTGTTATTATAAAGCCTGTGTTTCATT
The DNA here is from genome assembly GCF_900324485.2 of Mastacembelus armatus. NCBI lineage: Eukaryota > Metazoa > Chordata > Actinopteri > Synbranchiformes > Mastacembelidae > Mastacembelus > Mastacembelus armatus. The sequence continues at coordinate 20,419,173 of NC_046653.1, read as the reverse complement.
ACTTTGGTAATGTGTAACATGTTTATTCCAAGACACTGGAAGCATTACCAAAGTTAATATACAGTTTTTAACTCATAACATGAATCACAAGTCAAGTCAGGTTTACTTAATGTGGGTTTTGGTCCACTAGTTTTTATGCATATTTTGCATGTAAAAAACCTGGAAATGCCTGAAAGTATGAAAAAATCTTAAAATATAGTAGAAGAATTCATACACTTGGCTAAAGTGGCAAAGTTGCTGCATCAATAACATCAGAATATTAAGTGCAATGAAAACAGAAACAAATTAACCCAACACCCACCTTAAACATCATGAAGAGACAGAACTATTCAAGCCTTCCTTAAATTATTACATTAATCAAACAGACCTGTCATGTTCTGGAGCTGCTGTGGACCAACCTGCAGCAAGAACATGGGAATGCTGATGTACAATGATTGTGGCAGACTTCAGCGGACATGTTGGTGAGGGAAACAGAGGTGACGAGGAAGTGATGGATAAGTTCGGTATGCAAGACAGGAATGCAGGACAGATGGTGGTAGACTTTGCAAAAAGGATGGAAATGGCTGTAGTGAACACATTTTTCCAGAAAAGGGAGGAGCATAGGGTGACATATAAGAGTGGAGGCAGGAGCACAAGTTGATTACATCTTATGCAGATGTTTCAACCTGAAAGAGATCAGTGACTGCAAAGTAGTGGCTGGAGAGAGTGTAGCCAGACAGCATAGGATGGTGGTGTGTAGGATGACTCTGGTGGTGAGGAAGATGAAGAGGACAAGGGCAGAGCAGAGGACCAAGTGGTGGAAGTTGAAAAAGGAAGAGTGTTGTGTGGCTTTCAGGGAGGAGCTGAAACAGGCTCTGGGAGGTCAGGAGGTTCTTCCAGATGACTGGACAGCTACAGCTAAAGTGATCAGGGAGACACTTGGTGTGTCATCTGGAAAGAGGAAAGCAGATAAGGAGACTTGGTGGTGGAATGAGGAAGTTCAGGAGTGTGTTAAGAGGAAAAGGTTAGCTAAGAAGAAGTGGGACACTGAGAGGACAGAAGAGAACAGACAGGAGTACAGGGAGATGCAGCGAAAAGTGAAGGTAGAGGTGGCAAAGGGCAAACAAAGGGCATATGAGGATTTATATGATAGGTTGGACTCTAAGGAGGGAGAGGTGGATTTGTACAGGTTGGCGAGGCAGAGAGACAGAGATGGGAAGGATGTGCAGCAGGTTAGGGTGATTAAGGACAGGGATGGAAATGTGTTGACAGGTGCCACAAGTGTGATGGAAAGATGGAAGGAATACTTTGAAGAGTTGATGAATGAGGAAAATGTTAGAGAGCACAGAGTAGAAGAGGTGACTGTTGTGGAGCAGGAAGTAGCAAAGATCAGTAAGGATGAAGTGAGGAAGGCGTTGAAGAGGATGAAGAGTGGAAAGACAGTTGGTCCTGACGACATACCTGTGGAGGTATGGAAGTGTTTAGGAGAGGTGGCAGTAGAGTTTTTGACTGGGCTACTTAACAAGATCTTGGAGAGTGAGAGGATGCCTGAGGAATGGAGGAGAAGTGTACTGATGCCCATCTTTAAGAACAAGGGAGACGTGCAGATGTGGAAACTACAGAGGAATAAAGCTGATGAGTCACACAATGGGAGTTATGGGAAAGAGTAGTGCACACAATGGGAGTTATGGGAAAGAGTAGTGGAGACTAGGCTGAGGTCAGAAGTGAACATTTGTGAGCAGCAGTATGGTTTCATGCCAAGAAAGAGAACCACAGGTGCAATATTTGCTTTGAGAATGCTGATGGAGGTTTGCTCTGGAAAGGAGAGGAGGGAGGAGGGACAGTGAATACATTGGTAAAAGGATGCTGAGGTTAGAGCTGCCAGGAAGGAGGCCTAGAGGAAGACCAAAGAGGAGGTTCTTGGATGTAGTGAAGGAGGACATGAGGATAGTTGGTGTTGGTGAGGAGGATACAGAGGATAGGGTTAAATGGAGGCAGATGATTGGCTGTGGTGACTCCTGAAGGGAGCAGCCCAAAGGAAAAGAAGACGACCATCTTAATTTTGAATTGAAAAACTTGCAGGCACTTTAAGGTGCAGCATTTGTTTGTTTCCACACCATGCATCATCAGAAATGTTTGTAGATGAGTTCTGAATGTGAAAAAACAGGTGTTTTGTATTTTAAGTGCTCAGACGAACTTAAAGAATCTCTTACAAACAGTCAAAGGTCACCAAACAGCGCTGAGTGGTATAGAAGAGATCAGCAGCCGGGTCGTGTGTGATGTAATGCTGCTTGCATCACACTGTATCTCCCCCAGCTGATGACAGTCAGGCCTGTTTCCCCTGCCAGCACATCCCAGCTGCTATGAGGCAATGTAGTCTGCCAGGCACAATACGGCATGTCAGAACCACACAGTGGAGGACTTGTGCTCCCTGGATGGCATCATTGTCACAGTCCTTTTTCTTTTTTGGAGGGAGGTCTTTGTGTTGCTGTTGCTGTTGTTGTTATTGTTGTTGTTGTTGTTTTAGCTACATGTCCCTCTATGTTTTTAATTCTTGCATTGTGGCTGGGAAACAATAGATACTGTGTGTGATGATGCACCACACATACACACAGTGGATGTGGGTCATGGGAAGAAGAAGGGGTCTGATGGGCCGTGGGATCACAGAGAATCTGTGCTGTAGGTTTTAGGGAAGACAAGCCAAGTCAGTAGAATCACACATCATAGTAAGCTGAACTCTGGCTAAAGGGTCAGTCCTTTGGCATATTAATAGACATGTAAAAGGCCCCCACCTCTAAAACTCACAAACTGAACAAACACATGATGTATAGTCAGATTGTGGTTTTTTTGGTTTACATCTGTTTTAGTCAGCTGTGTAATTTACTTGGTTTTGCGTCTCTTTGCATTCATTTACTGCCTGTTTTTATTTGTGTTGTGTGTCATTTTTATCTCTCTAGTTGTTTTGCTTCTATTCTTTTCTTTTGTGTCTTTTTGAAGTTGTTTTGTAGTTATTTGATTGATTGTATCTCAGTGGAGCACCTACATAAACAGGTACCTTATTAAGGACACTGCTGATTGCCTCAGGCCACAATGTTTAAAGAGTCTCTTTTCCTAAATAATTCATTAAAATGTAAGAGAATATTCCCATTAGGGAAAAAAAGGCATATTCCAGACTCTGGCCCTAGGTCAGGTCGCACCTACCAGTTACTGAGCTGTGAAGATGTTCTGTCCTTTTTTTAGTCTTCTAGCCTCAAACGTGTTGTCATAAAGAAACAACTCCACTCCCAAACCACCCCCAAGTTTCCCTGATGTAGAGTTAAAGTCATAATCCCCCACTAGTCCCTCTACCTCACCAGGTCTCTTGAGCTTTACCCATCCTCATTAGCGGGTATTTTTCCCATGTTTGTTAATTGTGTCCTGCTTTTTGCACCACCTGCCCCGCCCCCCACCACTCCCTCTTTTTCCCTCCCCCTTCCCACCGCCCCTCCTGCCTCCCGTGCTCATCTGTGCACTCTAACAGCCACTAATTGTCATCATAAGGATGCGTTCGCTGTCACAACTGGAGAACAGACTGCAGACCGTCAGTGTGCAGCCTGGCTTCTCTGGCCCCCGGAGGCCTCTGTACTGGTGTCTGGGGGCCCAGAGGACTGCGGCAGGCAGGAAACCTCCCTGTGCAAGTGTAACTAATGAAGACAGGATGGGAATTTTACCTGGCTGAGAGAGATGCAGTGAACTCAGCAAGGGTAGAATGGGAATTAACTCTAAATGAGAGGAAGGATAGATGGGTACGGTGGCAGCTTAACGAGGTGCGACTGTTTGTAACAACACAAAGCTACATAACAAAGTAATTCCCACTGTTGATATTTTCTGTAATATTCTTGCAGTTATTCTCCTTTTTCTCTTGTCTCTGTACCGTCAGTAAATTGAATGAATAATGTGTGATTTCATTTATAAATTCATATTTCTTTAGAACAAGCAAAACCTTGTCAAATCGAGTTAACAGGAAACGTGTGTAGACCCATCATTGTTTGCAGTCATGCTTCTTCATACTCAACGTCTTCTTTAAATTTAGATCTTCACATACTGTATTTAGTATCCATTTGTTTCCAGACCTAATTTTTCTTGTCTATACTGAAGAACACTGACTGATGTAGTCGCAGTAGCTGGTCACAGTTGTTCCCTGTAACTACAGTATATGATGGAAAATACTTTTTGTGCTGAAATGATCAGTAACATCTGAAGCTTTTAAAGGAGAATTTCGGAGGTTAGAATTACAAAAACCCCTGAAGGGACTGTTTGTGGTTGACTTTTGAGACACTGTAGACTTTTCAGTGAATGTATACTACAGATTGGTGTTTGTATATGTGTTTGCAGGTTTGTATCTATGTGCAGACAAGCATGTGTCTCCATACACGCACGTGTATGTGTGCATGTTTGTGTGCAAGTGGGAATTTGTGCTTTGTGGCATGTGTGCCCTCAGCATGGCGTCGTGGCGGGCCCTGTGCCGGCCAGCTGGAGGCTCAATCTGTTGAGGGGGTCCGCTGCTCAGTGGTGGGAGGTCGGCTGGACCCACAACAACACCCTGACCATTTGCCACGGTCTCCCCTCTGACCAGGACGTGCAGCTTGGCAGGCCCAGCCAGGGACTGACAGCTCTGCACAACCCAATCCACAAGACACTGTGGAGGACGAGGAGGAGGAAGGTTAGACATGCAGGAGAGGAGAGAGGTGATAGGAGGAGATGTGGAAGTGGTGGCAACTTCAGTGAGAGCAGGAAGAGAGGGAGGGGGAGACTGCTCACAGCAAGGCAGCAGATACAGCAGCAAAGCAGAAGCCCAGGCTTGTTGCCAGGTGCAGAGAAAAGCAGAGTGAGACAGGCAGAAAAAAAGTTTAGAGGAAGAAGAAGGGAGGAGAAAGGAAGTGGTGAAGAAAATGGACTGTAAGAAAAGGAAAGACAGAAGGGAAGAGACTGAAATAGGGCTAATAGAGATAAACATATGGTCCACATAAACATCCAATAAATACGCACAAATAATGCAATAAAGTGAGCAAAGATGTTCTGTGCATAGTAAATACAATGTGTAGTGTACAAAGTCATTTTCAGTGCAAAATGCACTTAGGGTTTAAACATTGATAGACTAGTTTAAGTTGAAGTCTCAGTGACCTGATTACTTTACTTCTGTAGTGAAATAACTAATAATAATTGGCCTAAAGATCCTGAGCTATCATTTTGTTGTGTGTGTGTGTGTGTGTGTGTGTGTGTGTGTTTTGTCCTCTGTGTGTGCCTTTACCAGACTGGTTCGTTGCTCTCTCTGACAGTTTGATGCGGGGCACCGGGGTTACATCTGAGGGAGTGTTTTTAGCGGTCACCGGTCTACAGAGAGAATGCTAGCTGGCACCATCTGGTCATGAGATCCAACACTTATCTGGCACAGTCTTGGCCAATGTCCATACCTGCTTGTTCCACACACACACACACACACATATTGGGGGTCAAGCTACCTTAAATGACAAGCCGAGAGCAGATGTCCGTCAACCCTCCCAGTCCAGTTAATTAAGCAGCATCACAAACACCAAGAAGACAACTTGTATGTGTACACACACACACACACACACACACATGCATGCAGCTGGACAGTCCAAAGACTGACTGTCTTTATGGGACAGCAGTGGAGACGCATACATACCCACAAATCCGTATGTCCGTGTGTGTGCACATCTTTCTGTGGTTTTATGGGAACGTTTTAGTTTGAAACTGTCTTTTTGAGGAAATTTTGGTCAGTCCTCAAAATTTCAAAGGGCAGTTTGAGAGTTAAGACTTTTAGGGCTAAGGCTAGAACTGGGTCTGGGTTGGGCTTGGGGTTTTGCATTTAGTACTTATGATTAGGGTTAAGTGGCTAGAAAATGCATTATGCCAAGGAGTGCACAACTAGGCAAGGCAAGGCAAGTTTATTTATATAGCACAATTCATACAAAGAGTAATTCAAAGTGCTTTACAGAAATAAAAGACAAGTTTCTGTAAGTTTCTGGTAAATAAATGTAAGTGACAGTAATGCCTCAGTAAGGCAGAGGTGACATGAAAGGTAATGATGTTCATTAAAGCGGGTCTGAGTCATCAGCCGTCAGCACCTGGATCAGCAGTTCTCTGCAACTATGTCAACAATTAAAGCGGGTCTGAGTCATCAGCCGTCAGCACCTGGATCAGCAGTTCTCTGCAACTATGTCAACAAAAAATGAACATTATCACCTTTGTAAAAGACATTTTAGCTACAGCTATAAGAAACTAGTACCTGAGTACCTGATTGTTTTAATGTGCCATCCTAACTGAAGTGTTGCAGCCTTCCTGTCTTATGGATGTTTTACCTGCTTGCTTTGCCATTTTGGGCTCAGTTGGTTCATTAACCTTTGCTGACATCATGGTTTTTTTTTACCAAGTCCTTTTTATCTTATACTGTATATTTTACTGCAGGGCCCCTTCATGTAGAATGGATATTTTTATTTCAATTGCAGACTAAAGGATTAAATTTGACACTGAAGGAACTGTTGGCTGTACATCTCAAGTATGACAATGTTCGTGTCATTAGACACATTACAGAGATTTGATGTATGTGTGGTGTCGGCCTAGCAGCCTCTGGCATGATATCAGAGCTGCTGAAGGGCCTCAGTGTTTCTCACACTATTGTCACCCCAGCAGGCAGCAGGGTGAAGTAAGGGATTGTGTGGGCCAATGAAGCGTGCTGTTATCAGAGACTTCAGCCTCGGTCATGAAGCTGACATCACCCTATTGCTTCAGTTTAGAGCTGCATGATGCACTGCAGGTCACCGAGGACGGGAGGGAGACCCCCAAAGTTCACTGCAAAGCTTGTGCCTTTCTCTGCTGATAGAAAATGACATGTTACTGTTAATGAAGCTTCGCTCAAAAGTAGTTTCTGTGTAGCAAATAAATTAACTTATTTGTTGGACTAAAAGACAGGCATGGTGGTTTGATTCCTCACAGCAAACAGTGAGTGTGTGAGGTTGTTTGTCTCTATGTGGCCCTGTGATGGACTGGTGACCTGTCCAGGGTGGACCCCTGCCTTTCACCCAAAGAGAGCTGGGATAGGCTCCAGCAGATCCCTGTGACCCTAAATGTGCATAAGCATGTGTAGATAATGGATGGATGGTCTGACTAGAAAACTTTAGGCTTGTTTTACATCTTAGATTAGAGCAATGAGTCAAGTCCAGTTTTGATCCCAAAATAAAAATATTAAAAAGCAACAGGATCCTGCAGGCCTGGCATTGTCACACAGCTTCAGTATTTGATTATCAGGCATAATGGTTAACATTAATTTGAGTCTCACATATTATTAAATTGGTGAATTTGCTTAGGATCTGTTCACCACATAGAAAACTTTAGGCTTTCCCTGCTCTGTCTGATGTTTCTCTCCCCAGCAGAGCAGCACAGAAACGACAGTGCAGGTGTGATATAATTATATCCCTCTGAGGCATACACTTTGAGATTTGAGTTAACCACAGGGAGCGCTGGTGTTAACTAAAATGTGAAAGGTGTCTATTCAGTTTCATGTGAACACTCACTGCTGGCAGGAACCTAAAATAGATAGAAACCTTTTGGTTTTACTGGTCTCTGAAGTGCAACTCTTGTGCCCTCTACTGGTGAAACCTGAGAACTTGTGACAGGACTTGCACTGTAAAAATGGACCTAATGCCTCATTCAGTTCCATGGGATGTGAGTTTTAAAACCAGTGTTGAGTTTATGAATTCCAATTAAGTTCTAAATTAATCTACAGAGCATTTTTGCAGGTAAGGAAGACTGTCACATTTATCCAAAGGCAAATGCACAATTTAACAAATATGGATCATTTCAGTGACTTTTGATTATTTTCTGTAATATTCGTTGCATTGGTATTATTGTAACATACAGTAGCTGGTGCTTAGGCAACAAGACAAAACTATGAACAGGATGTTGCCACATCATCATCTAATTTAATTTGGGGAACTCGTTAGCATGTACTTGCTTATTTACACATTAGAGTGCAGCATTAGCATTTGTTTGGAATTGTGTTTCTGGGTCTTCAGTTCCTTTGGGCTGCTCCCTTCAGGGGTCATCACAGTGAATCATCTGCCTCCATTTAACCCTATCCTCTGTATCCTCCTCACCCACACCAACTATCCTCATGTCCTCCTTCACTACATCCAAGAACCTCCTCTTTGGTCTTCCTCTAGGCCTCCTTCCTGGCTGCTCTAACCTCAGCATCCTTTTACCAATGTATTCACTGTCCCTCCTCTGAACATGTCCAAACCATCTCAATCTGGCTTCCCTGGCTTTTTCTCCAAAACATCTAACATGAGCTGTCCCTCTGATGTCCTCATTCCTGATCCTATCCATCCTCGTCACTCCCAGAGAGAACCTCAACATCTTCAGCTCTGCTACCTCCAGCTCTGCCTCCTGTCTTTGTCTCAGTGCCACTGTCTCTAAACCAGACAACACTGCTGGTCTCACCACTGTCTTGTCCACCTTTCCTTTCATTCGTGCTGACACTCTTTTGTCACACATCACACCTGACACTTTCCTCCACCCGTTCCAACCTGCTTGCACACGTCTCTTCACTTCTTTTCCACACTCTCCGTTGCTCTGGACTGTTGACCCTAGGTCCTTAAAATCCTCCACCTTCTTCACCTCTACTCCCTGTAACCTCACCGTTCTACTTGAGTCCCTCTCATTTACACTCACCGTTACTGAATAAGTCCAATACTCTGGATACCTTTAACTCCTAGCTGCAAAATGCTTCACATATTATACAACAACACTAATGTTCAAGCAGTGAGTCAAAAAATCTGTATATTTGTGGTCCGGGTAGCTAAACATTGACCTTAAGTGCATTATTAAGCTCCAGAGATACACTGAAATACTTTCTGAATATAGGTTTGTGTGTTTATTAGAACCATATCCTGTTGCTTATACAATTAAAAAACTGTTTAGTTCTGTGTTGGAAACTTCTAAAAGAAGTCAGCACTAAATGAGGTACACTGTGTTGTTTGATGGCCTTTGTTTATTCACAACACTGTACAAAATGAATCACAGAAAAGCATGTAATAGCACGCTTTACACAGAGGACCACCAAGCTGAATCAAGCGAAGTAGGAACCCTTCCAAAAAGAAATAAAACAGATAGAAAGTCTTTTCGAGGTAATGCACAGAAGGGAACAGCTAGTAAACACTGCATCGTTGTCTGTAAGCACATACAGTAAAAAGCTAGGTGGCAGTTTTCGGGGCCTTCTGTGTGATGATGTTGGTGCTGCGGGTTTTCCGTGTTTTCCATGTTGTGTGTGAAATCTATACAGTCAATTCAGTCTTGCCAAGTAAGCCTCTTAGTGATCACAGCCGAACAGCTCCAGGGACACCTTGTGCTGCACAGGCAGGGCCCTGCCAGCAATAAACAACATAGTGCTGGCAAAGTGGTAGAAGTGGTTGCCTACGATTACTCTAACTCCATCATGACCGCACATTGCAGCATCAATCTTCTTGAAGAGGGCAATAGGACGCTCGTTGCTTGCAACACGAGGACTGGCCTTCAATTCCACGTCATAAATTTTGTCACCTGGAGGACAACAGACATCTAGGTCATACCTGGGCTAATTTTTAGACCTCAGAGTTATTATATAATTATTTCAGCATAATTTCAAGCTGTGTTTCATTGTGAATGTACTCAATGAACCTATTGGTTTCACTGAGATACAGTATTGCCAAGTGTCATGCAATATATTTTCCAGTTCTTTTTTTTCTTTTTTGTTAAAACAAACATGAAACATCTTCTCCATCGATGATTAATTCACTTATCAGAGTCTTTTATGCCAAATTTAACTGTATTTGCTACAAGTCGTCAGTTTCGTGTGTCACAGACTTATCAATTGAACTGGGTTACAAGTCAGAAATAAACCTTGTTTAGACGCAATCAAACCTTTTCTTCTATTTATTATTCTAACTTCCAGTTTCGTTACTTGTAATTATGCAGGTTAATGTTGTGAAAGTGACTCTATAGACATTTCAAGGCTTAACATCAACCTGGTTTCTTGCTTTAGATGCTGTCTTGTGTTTTTACCTTTGATGATGTGAGCAATGTGATGATCCTGGCAGACAAATGCAGCATCAATGTGACCCTCAATGCCCAGCTCCTCCTTCACACTCTTGGGGTAACCCTCCAGGTGGGTGTGGGGCTCACCAACTTTGTAAACAAATACCTGGTCATCCTAAGAGGAAAACAAAATGATGTTTTAGATGGAAGGTGTGTGACAGGATCACTGCGATGTGTGTGTGTTTGCTTCTGTACTATACCTTGATCATGTGAAGGTGATTCTCGTAAGAGAAAACAGCGTCCACCTCGCTGTGCAGCTCTTTGAAGGCGTTCTCGATGGTGTCAGCCTGCAGTGTGTCATTGCCTTCATCTTTACGGATGAAATGGTGACCTGCAGGACAAAGGGATCACTTCCAGATACCAGAGAAGGGCAAAATGAACCCAAACAAAATAATACACAATTCATATGCCCAACTTGCTTAAGTCCTCCATAAACATCACCTGACTTCAGTGTAACAGGAAGGCAGATCTGAAAAAGTAGCCTATCAGATCTCACCTCTGAAAGCATATATGTTTCCAGCATCGTCAGATGTGATGGCGTCCAGGTGGACACGGCTGCAGCGCTCTCTCTCCACAGGGTCACTCTGTTCACCTGGACAACAAACAAACATAAAGCGTTTTGTTAAAGCTCAGCATGGCTTCCTAACAGGTTCATACAGCACTAAGCAAATCGTTTTACCAACACTGCATTAATTCTGACACACTGGTAGCGTTGCGATAATATTACAACCTTGAGTGACTGCACAGCTGCATTCAAGTGTCAGATTGCAAGGGAAATTGACTGGATTGCTTTACAACCAAAAATAGATTAAAGAGTTTCAGGCAAAGGAAAATAATGAAATGAGTGAAAGGCCAACTGAAACCTTATTTCCAACATATGTATCCCTTTAAGTGAAGCAGAAGATATGAGGGTGGACAAGAATCACAAACCATGACTTTTTTTCCACTTACTAAACTTGGAGCATCTCATGAAGAAGTCACGTGCCTCCTTGGGGTATTTGCCATGCACGTCACCGGTCTTTGGGTCAAACTTGGAGAACAAGTGTCCATGGAAGCAGTAATAGTGCCCCATAAAGCGAAAGGCAGACGTACAGTTTGGCATGGACTTAAACTCCTTCTCAACTACAGCCTTGCTTCGGACGTTGTAGTGGTAGATATCGTCTCCTACAGGAAACATGTGATGTTACAATCATTTTGAAGTTAGATAGATAGGTATTGAGATTTTCTGTAGATCATATATTACACTCATGTATTGAGATACTCTTGTGGCATGAGTTCAAAGTGCTGACTCTCAAATTTAAGGGTATTGACCTCCATAAAAAAGGCTAAAGTTCCTATCGTTATCAATTATTTTAAAAATTGAATACCAGCACTTCACCGTCATATCAATGAATGTTTTGGAATGTAAGAACTGAACTGTATACAGTTACACACAGGAACTGTTGCTTTTTATAGTTTACAATGTTGTGCTGTTATTTAAACTTACTTAACTTAAATCAATGTTAGTTCCTCTGTTTTTTATGTTTTTATTGTTTATTATTGTAAATCAATATAATTTTTAACTTGACCCGATCTTTTTGGAAGACTATGCACTAACCCTTGAAGAAGATGACAGAGTCTTCGTCGCAGTCTGGCTTGGGACACTCAACAGCAGCATTCAGGTGTTCCGGGATTCCTGGGAAGACTTCAGAAATGTCCTTGGGGTAGCCGATCTCTAGCTTGTGTTTGTAATAGCTGAACACCTTGTTGTCCTGCATCAAAGATTAAACCGACAGTCTGTTTATTCATCTACTAGGATAGACTTTTTTAGCCCCCTGGCAAAACCTAAAAATCCTCAACTGCAGGACTGCAGGTCCTCACACACCTACTTAATTTTCAGAAAGAAATGAAATGTAATAAACTGGAGCGCACCAAGAAGAAGAAAATGCGGTCGTGGTGGGTGGGTTCATCCTCATAGTGCATGATGAAAACAGCATCTATGTGGTCCAAGTGGTGATGGTCATCCAGCTCAGCAAAGGAGTTGTTGGACAGCTCTGCTGTGCCATGGAAGCCCTTAAACAGATAGTGACCTGATAGGAAATCAAGGACACAACATTTAGAACAATACACATTTTCCTCCATGACTGTGAATCTAAATTTAAGGAGCAACACTTGAACTGAGTGCAGATCATATGATGAGCCATGCCCATGATTCCTTCATGAAGAAGGACTTACCCTCGAAGAAGTAAGGGATTCCTTCTTCATTCACTGTAACACCATCCATCTCAATGCCGAGACAGCGGTCAGGGATAGCTGCAGAATGTTATGGTCATGAGAAAAGAGAAAAAACATTTTCAAATTATTACATGATGAGTAAAATGAGTAAGAATGCTTTCCATTAACTCACGTGATGCGTGGGCACGCCTGGCTTCATGTAAGTCATGTCTGGGTGCATGTACGTCATTCCCAGGTGGGTGCCCTTCATGTCTGGGTGCTTGTTTGTCATTCCCAGGTGGGTGCCCTTCATGTCTGGGTGCTTGTTTGTCATTCCCAGGTGGGTGCCCTTCATGCCCTGGTTTATGTCCATCATTCCTGGATGAAGAGAAGGAGAACATTTGTTTCATTAGAAGAATAAAGCTGCTTCACATTTAGGATTTCAGATTTAATGCCAGCATAGAATTTGAAAATTAGTCTTTTATTTCTTTCAGCCTTTGCTTCTCATAAACTTTATCACATTAAATAAAGTAACTTTAGTATCCTTGAAGCCTTGCTTGAAATCTTTTGCAATGAAATTTGGGTCTGCATTTACCCTTGGTAGAGCTGTGTTATTGATGCATGAGAATACTGTACTGTTTTTCAAATTTGCTTTAGTAAATGACATAACAGAAATATGTTATAAGTAAAACCAGAAGCTTTGTGGTAGAAAAGTAAAAGTTTATAAATTCCACTAGTGTTGTCCCCTCAGGATAAATACAAGAGTACTTACTGAGCCCATGACAGAGCCAGAACCAGGCAGAGACACAGGATGAGGGGGAGCAGCTTCATGGCGAGCAGTCCTCTGATCCAGGAGAAATTGGAGAGGCCTGCAGACACAGCAGAGCTGAGCAAAAGGTGCCCTGGCTGCTGCTGCAGCAACCATTTATATTATAGCCCAGTTAACATGAATCACGTCAACATCGGGTACCAAAGGAGGAGTGGTCAAGGTGTGGATGAACAGGGTTCATCACAGACGCCCACACTGTTCCCTAGAGATCTCTACCGCAGTCTTTCCTAGTCCAGGAGCAGAGGTTCAGAGAATTTAGAAGACTCCACTTTCACTGTGAAACTCTAATCAATACATGTATATGTTCTGCCCCTTACGTGATCTGATACATGCATACTCCATCCCATGTGTGTCACGTTCAAACTAAAGCACTTTGGCTAAGATACATTAGCTGCTTCTGCAGTATTGTGTTTAATATCAAATACATCTGTGGCACTAACCAGACTTACTGTTAGTTCATAAACATCGTTTCAGACAAAAATTACTCAGCCTGTTGATGTAATATGGATTGATTGACAGCTTTATCTGCTGTAATATGAAGTGCAGCATGTATGGACTGTCTTATATTCTGCAGAAATATGTGTGAAGCCACCATTTATAATTTTATTGCTGTACTTGCTCTTATAGTCAAGTTCAGCCCAATGTCTAACAAACAAATTGCAGAACGTTCCAGAACTTGGCCGAGTCTGATCGAAGCTGGTCCTGGTCAAACTTTTAGAGGTAAGTAACCCAGTGAACCAACAAAATAAATAAAAACTGCTGACCACTGTAAAAACAATCCTTGAATTCTTGATACAGGTGTTACACAACCTTTACATGGTAAACATTAACAGAGAATAATATTAAAAGTAAAGGTTTTCCACTTTGTCAGGTCTGCATGTTACTGCACTTGCTGGCTTAGATTTGCAAGAGAGTCCTCTCTATGCAGTACTTCCTGTTATGTACAAATTTAAACAGTATATTTACTGAAAAAGGCTTGGTAGACAATATGACAAGTCTATGAATTTGTTTAAAGACTACAGGAAAAATACAGGAGAAGTGCACGTACTGTAAACTGTACACAACAGAATGAAATATGTAACAAACCGAGAGCCAGTATTTTCTTACGGCAGCTACATTACAGCGCCCATGTAGTTTGGATGCTAAACCTCTTTGTAGTTGTGTAGTTGTTGAATGAATGTTAACAAAGCATTTGTTTTATTTCTGTTTAAATCATTGAGCTAGTTTAATGAATAATACATTTCATGGGAAAACTGTGAAGGGCAATGCTTCAGCTTTTCAGGTTTGATGTAAAGCAGTTGTTAAAGATGCTGACTGAAATGAAACCAGCCCAGATGTGAGGTATCACCTGCCTGCAGCTCTACTGAGCTTTTTAACTCTTAGCTTTTAGCACATTTTCTGTCTGCTCCAGTCTGAGCGCTCCTAATCCAGCAGCCCGCAGCTGTTTCTGTTTAGAAAAGCTCTGAGAAACCCACCGTACACTACCTGAGAGAGTGAGACATTGTCTCTCAGGAGGTGATGAAGACTAGGACACAAACATGACTCCAGTTAAATGCCATGTTGTTGCGTGTCTCTTGGATGTGGAAACAGGACACTGTAGCCAGCAACTATATAAGGCAATAATGTCTGAGACGCATGTGTTTTTTGACTTGTGGAGTTCATGTTTAGATATTACCTTGGATCTGCAGCTCTACTGCTTTTACAAGAGGAGACAACTTATTGTGCCAAACTCATTAAGAGCAATAAGGAACCACAGGAATATCATTAAAGTGCTAAAGGTGAGCATTGTTAAACTGTAAGAAGGTGGATGTTTCTTGAAGTAACTACAGTGAAACTTCATTTAGTCTTTTTAATGCTGGATTTAGCTGAGGGGACAAAGAGTTAAGCAAACAGTGCATCACTGCACAAACTAGAGTGCATCTTCCTAATTAAACATGCACAATTTTAGAGGGAGTTTTGTGATTTTTTTTCCGTACTCTGGTAGACCACTCTCTGTTTTTACTGCAGCTGCTTTCTGCTGACAAAGCAGTCCTGATGAAAAGTGTTGACTGTGGGTTTATCTAAAAAAAGGACACTGAAAATGTGTCCCTCTATTCTATTAGGATAGTGAAACTTTAGAGACAGACATTCTAAAACCTGATGGGTGGGCACCATTAGTTTTGTGAGTTTATAATTAAGGTGAGCTTTTTACATAAAGTTTAATTTACATTTTGTCTTAGCAGGCATCACAGCAGTGTTTTTGTAATCTTAAGGAGATAATAGTATTTCAGCCAGTCTAAGAGAGTGGGCTGCAGCCTAGCAAAGTTGCAAAAGTAACATTTCTCTCTTCATTCACCATTCTTTCCGTTCTCCTTGCCTTGTATTATGTCTATTTTCTGTCATCATCATATTTCTTTCCATGTTGGGTTGGTATCCCTGAGGTGTGTGTCTATATGTAAGAAATATACAAAGGAAGAAATGAAATGAGTGTTGTGTACAGGTTTATATAGTGGACCCTTAAAACCCTTTTCTAAAATTTCATCCACTAACAAAATGAATGTGTTTTTATGTGGTAACCAGTGGTTACAGGCAGCCATGCCAAAGGAGACAGGACTAAACAAACATTCAGTGACCCACTGTTGAGCAATAATCCGGTGGCGTGGCCTGTGTACAGGAGTAATCAGTGTGTTAACTGGGGTCTGGGCCCTTAACCTTGACTGAGGCATACAGTACGATACTCCAAGAGAGTCACATTGTGCACGTACTGAAAAGCAGCAAAGGTTTCGTTAAACAGCAGCACTGTCTTCTACTTGCTTTTTTGTAAATATTTGAATTGTCACAGCAGGACAGAGGTTGCCCCTTCACATAATTTGGTCCTTTTTTTGTTTTGTAATTTCTCTTAAATTTAGCAGATCTGCAGCATATTCAGAGGCTTCATGTGTTTATCATGTAAAATCTTCATGCAGCAGGAAATGTTACACTTACTTTCCAACTCTAAAACAATAGAACAAGTATTGACCATCTATTTCCATGGAAAGCACCGGTTTATGTCACTGTAATGAACATACAGTATGTGAGCAACACTCCCTTGAGCTTGATGTGCAATAACTTAATTTCCTGCATTGCTTGGACTAATTGGCCTACGAGATGTTAAGGTGAAGGTATCCTTCCACTTTCACCTGAAAGTGTGACATGTTCAGATAGTCCAGTCTTTCTCAAACAGTCTCAATGAAAACCTTCCTGTTCTGTCTGCTATTGTTGCCGAACCATCACTGTACAGAATTAACAGGGAGTGACCTTCCAGGCCAGTCAAAGGTCATGTGGGCAGCCAGTTTACATGGATGAGCTCCGCTATTAAAGGTTGAATTAGAGTAAGTACTCTGAGGTGAGTGAATTTCTCTATAAAGAGAAGTAAAATTTGTGTTAGTGATGTAAACATGCTGTGTTTGATTCTAACCACTAGAGGCCAGCAGTGAACTATGCTGAAAAACATTTTCAGACAGTTAAAAATGTGTTTCTCTGTTGTCTTAAGAAACAGGTTCACTGAACTACTCTTAAATAATTAGCCCAAAGTTCTTCTCAAAGGTTAATTTTCTGTGAACAAACAAATTCAATAGGCTTAAAACCTGCTAAGTCACACTGATCAATATTGCAGTCAGCATTCCTGTTATGTTTTCACAGTTTGAAGATTCAGCTGTGGAGATGCGGTGAGTACACCAAGAAGGTGCTGGGTTTAAATCCCCACGATCATCTTCTCCCTGTGTCTGCATGGGTTTTCTCTGGGTAATCGCCATCCACAGTCCAAAGACATGCAGTTTGGGTTTAGACTCATTGGTGACTCTAAAATTGCTTGTAGGTGTGAATGTGAAAGTGTGAATCTGTGACAGACTGGTGATCTGTCCAGATTGGCCTCGCCTCTCACCCCATGTCAGCTGGGATTCTCTGCAGCCCTCCTCCGCAACCCTAAATGTTCCAGCATAAGAGGGTGAAAATAGATTGATGGATGGAGAATTCAACTAATGTGTCTTTATTTGGAGCCTCCTGGACAGGGTTAGGGATCAGACCTGCTGATGTGAACAAACAGCTGCAGCCATCTGGCCTTGATGATTGCTGAAGCTGGTGGCTGCAGTGAGCTGCCACAGTCGGGTGTCAGAGAGCCTACAGCACCACTGCAGCCCTTCTCTCCTGTGCAGACAGTTGGCATCCAAGGCGTTCAGACATTTTTCCAGGTCTGACGACAGTGTCTGCAGCATGACGACAGACAGGACCAGGTTCAGTTTTGTAGTTTCATTATAAACCTGATGGTTTTAGTGAACAATCTGCAATAGATTCAGTACAAAATGTTTCTTATTTCCAAATAGTGTGAGAGACTTATTTCCCAGCAGATGAACTAATTCTGCTCCTTAATCTCATCTTCCTTCCCACACATACAGTATACACACAGGGTTATGAGATCATAGCTACTAATTTATGGAAGATCATTATCATCAAAAGCGTTGAGGCAGAGAAAATTAATTTGCACGCAGGGCTCCTGGGGGCTGGTGTGTAAAAGCTGAATATGTTTTGGGAGTGAGCACAGACGGCATCCTGAGCACAATCAGATATTTGACCCTGCAAGACAAAAATGATTAAACCAGGAATCCACAATGTCCAGATCTTAAATTTAAGCTTGTTCAGTGCTGAAAGCCCTCAAATCTTAAATTTCAGGTTGTAATTACTGAGTTTTGTGCTCGCTCAATATGTTTTAATTAAATTATATAGTTATTCACAATCCTTAACACTTGCTTTGCTTTATTATGCCTTTCCTTCTTTGACTACAGCAGCAATGGATGTTCTGACCGTTATTCTGACCGTTTCTGTTTAGGGGCAGGCTTGGCTCTTCCTGCAGCTGTCCAGTTATCTTATCACCTGCCTGCACTCCTGCCTTTTATTTCCCACCAGACTTCTAGTTTATAAACAGCCCACCAGCAGCTGTAGTTTACCTCTGTGCAAATGTTAATTTGATAACCTACCTGCCGTATTTTGGATGTTTTCCTTCACACACTGCACTTCAAATAGACTGCTTTGTTTTTTGAACCTGAACCATTTCCACATTTGTCACAAATGCCTCTATGTGCATCTTAACTGGATATTGTTTATGCTTGTTTGTGACCAGCGTGTGTCGTAGTTTTTCGTATAGTATAATATGTACGGTCCTAGTTTACAATCATAGATGATATGAGACTTAATCAGACTATTATTTAGTCTTACATTGCTGTGTTACAACACATATGAAGTTTTGTAATAGTTCAAGCTCTTTCGATGGGTTGTGTTGTGTGTAAAGTGCTATTTAAATAAAGATGAGGTAGGTTAAGCATCTGATGAACTTATTACATAAAAGATAAACAAGCTTTATTTACATAGTGCTGTTCAAAGCAATAGTTTCCAAATGTTTGAGAATGGAGAAAAACATCCCAGAAAGTCACATAACGGATTATACAGAACTGAATACAAAGTGCAAGCACATTATATGAAACAATCTGATAAAGGTTTAAAATGTTACCGATTTAGCATTTCAGGCTTTGAGAACCTTGCTAGAAGTACTACCTTGGTATAAAGAGAATACCAATCATTCTGCAGTAATGAGACCACTAATGATGAGATAATGAAGCAGTGAATCGTGATGTTGTTTGGTGCAGTTATTTGATATAGTTGTGATATTCTTCTGTGCGACTCTGATGTTGGATCATTGACCATTATTGCTGCTGACATTCATGAACAAAGAACTTGAATAACTTGTTCATCTGTGCCTGTGTGTGCAATAGATTAAGTCCTTCTTTATGTTAAGAATTTGAACAGAGACATTGACATTTTATTGACAGTGCTGTTTTATTTTTGTTCAGTACTCGATACCTCCCTCTCTCTATTTGTGTGTTGGGTCATTGTTGTGTTTTCTATCATAATGATACTTCAATTTTGACTAAAGAAAGACTCAGAATAGTCATAATAGTCATAAATATCCAACAGCTATGTGCACAGCAATCAGGCATACTAACAATGCAGGTAATGAAGTCTGAGAGCAGTTTTAGGAAAGGTCTGGAAAAAGCAAACAAATGCAAGCATGGCTGATGGAAGTGTGTTTATTCATTCATTCTCTCACCATCTTACAGCTGTAGTTTGACTCACAGGGAACTGGAGACTGTTACCTTGTGCACACGGTTCAGATTTCACCACACACTGGATTTATCACAATCAGGACGAAATTGACAGAATCTCCCAGGTCTGATTTGTCTGTAAGAAAACAGGGACACACTGTGGATAATGTGCTCCAGAGGTCAGAATCCTATTCTAAGGTCAGCAAATGACTATTTTTCAGTAATTATCTGAATGAATCTGTAAAAAAAAAAGCTATTTGTGGACCAAAGAGGGTACGATCTTTGACTGTGCAACAACGGGAAATGGGACAGAAGACAGTATGATGACAAGCAGAATTTCACAGCGAATAATAAGCAGCTTGGACCGTGAGCTGACCAAACTCTATTGGCTGATGCTGTTTAGGGAACAGCTACTAAATCTCTGCGGTGAGACTGTAACTGAACAAATGTACACTTTTCATGCCAACTGGTTATTGATAGTACTTCAGGTTATTAAAATATCAACTCATGTTTAGCCTTTAAAGTCCATATTCTGTGAGACTTGTCAGTGTAAAACGTATTTGTGATTCGTCTTCAGTGTCACTGACAGGTGTTACCCTGTGATAAACCGCCTCATATAGGAGAGAGAACAATGATAAAAGTATATTCTGGCATGTATTGTTTATTTTTGACTGTGTTCCAGCTGTTTTGAAGTGAAACAGCAGCATTTTGAATACTGTTTGAGTTTTACTGTAATATTTTGGATCATCATGCTGAGGAAAGGTACAGGTGTACGTTCTTAACACTCTCCTGGTTAGTAGTTTTACACATTGACAGCAATGATTTGACAGGATATAAAATAATGAGTGTTCTGCTTTTTAATTGGTGTCTCTGCACAGACATAGGCTGCAGTCAAGGCACCTAGAATTTAATTGTGCAAAAATCCATGTAAAATACTGCACGTGCATTTTATTGATGAAAGCTTTAGTGGGAACGACAGATTATTTGAGGAAAAAGATGTCTGGTATTTATTGGTCTGTGCCAGCATGTTAGAATGTGGAGAATTGGCCAACAGGGTGAAAAGGTCATTTCTCATTTCACTGTGAGTTCAGTTGTGATCATGGGACAGTTTGAGGCCCCTGGTGGCTCGAAGCAGGTTTCTTTGATATGGACCAAACAAATCACGCACCACCAGTGCAGTTGTGCATTGAGCTGCAGTCATCACATTAATACGTCTGCAAGAGTTTTACTTTCTGCACTTGAAGGGAAGAAATATCTACTGACAACTCTGTTAATTATTTTTCTTCATATTTCTCTACAAGAAGTGATTAAATGTATTTAATTATTATTAAAAGTATTTAATTATTATAGTGCAGTGAAATTGAAAATAAAGCTCAGTTTCACAGACCTTCACCTTCACAGATGTAAACAAACCTACTGCGTCAGAATATTAGATTTAGTGTCTGTCAATGTACAATAGTACTTTTAATCGAATTTCTTGTGGTAATATTTGTTTTGGTTATGTTCCTGTAGTATGCAGTAGTAGAAATGCGTAGTCTGACAGATCTGTGTTAAACAGCCCTGCAGAGGATGTCCCACTCCTTTTTTTTTTTCCTCCTGCAACATCCTTTCTGAGAGCAAGGAAGCAGAGAGCGGGGCCCCGAGAGGAAATTTCAGAAACAACAATAGGGTCTCCAGTCCTGTGGCGGTCTGGGGGGGTTGCGGGGACGGACACACGTGATTAAATCCGGTGGAGTGCGGTGCTTTGTCGGTGAGGACAGTCGAGGAAGGAGCCGGAGGAGGAGAGCGTTTCTGTCAGGTAAGATCATATTTGCTGGATTTCAAACTCACCGTGTTTCTGCAGGAACAAAAGACATTTCTGACTTTAGCAGCGCTGTCAGGAACAAACTGGTAAAGTGTTTGTGCAGCGCTGTGTTTTATTTATAGAGGCGTCGGGCACAGCGACTGATTAATGAGGACAGTGTTAAAAACACACATTAGCAGGTAGATTGTATTTTTATCACACCTGTAGATCCACATCACCAGACTGTCGCTGTATGAACAGACAGGTGGGCGGTTCACCTGTAGAGTCCACAGACAGTGAAGAAGCTGATTGGCTGCAGAGCTGAAGTAAATGTCATGGTGCTGCAGAAAAGCTTTATTGTGAAAAGCCAAGAAATAGTTCCAGCATGCAAGTCCTGACTAAAACAACAAAAGGACAGTGTGTTTTTCTTTGCAGCAGGTTGGTTTTGCTCTATGCTAAGCTAAGCTACTTGAGGGTTGCACCACATTGTATGACCACAGGGGGCGCTGTCCCACTAATGTTATTAACTTTTTTCTTTAGAAGTTGGTGGAAAAGTGGCCAAATTTTGATGCAGCATATTCTTGTGTTGTTTAATGAGATTAAGGTTTGGACTGCAATGAATTATTTTCATTCATTTTTATTAATTATTCTGTCAAGTAATTGAATAGTGTTTTATTCTACAAAATGCTGGAACACTATGATAAACTGTGAAATACACTTAAATTTGCACGACTGATAAATAGGAAGCTCCTGCAGTCACATGTGACGGTGGTAACAGTGAGACTAGTGCTTTTACTCCAAGCAGACCGTACATGTAAACACGTGGGAATTCCTGCTTAACCTGATCTTTCAGATGACCTGCTTTCTTTAGTGCATGTAAACATGCACGCTGTGACGACAAGACTTCAGGAAGCTCCTGTTCCTGTTTGGACTATATAAATTAAATTGACTTGTGCATAGACAACACATTCATAGCCTTGTAAAGTCGCTGCTGTGGGCTCTGATTGCTGCACAAGCATCTCTACAGGCTCCATGCCAGGTTTAGAGGACTTTGTAAATACCACAAGCACTGACGAGAATGTTGACAACTTCACTGCTTGATGCCACTTTTCCTCATTGCTGTCATCAGTGAGCTGCTAAAACAACACATCTCTTTATTTTCCAGTTCTTTTTCAGTATTTGGCAGCTGTTTGCTGAAGGTAAAAATATAGAACATATGTCCTCCACCTCTAAAAGGATATATCAGGGTCTGAGAAAAACCATCAAGGCAAAATGCTGCACATGTGAAAATTGCATGGGCTTATTAGAAAATCATACTTCCTCTGAATACGTTCACTAAGCTTCAAGTCATAATGTGAATTTACTTTCATTACTCCGTTCAAAGCGTTAAATCACAGGTTTAATCTGGAAGATTCGTTTTAACGAGGCTGCTGTTTGATTAGCCACTGACTTGAAATGTGGAGCAGCCTACATTTTCATCACCATGTTAAGTTTGTCACAGAAGCTCCTGACATTCCTCATCTGGATTCCTTTAAAGTTTCTATCAGAGGTCCAACTATTCTGTTTGGCTTTTCCCTCGCCATTGTCTGTTTTAACAGTTGTGTGCACACTGGATAAAAGACAAACTGCTAATATATTCATTTTAAAATACTCATCAGCTCCCAAAGTCTAAGATAGTGTTTTTAAGTTATGACCAACTGACCCAAAACTCAAAAGCCTTTAATTTCTGATGAAAAGCTGCAAATCATCATGTTTGAAAGCTGGAAGCACAAAATGTTTGACTGTTCTGCCTGGAAAATGATCAAATGTTTAACTGATTAGTTAACTCAAAGTGTTTTAGTTAAGTTTTAAGTGTTTACTGTTCCAGCCTTGAACATGATTCGACATGCCTTGGTCCTCTAAGAATAAGTCTGAATGAGGTTCATTTCATTTGGAGGGTGATTCTTCAGATTCTCAGAAGATGAAAGACTAATTTTATATTGTGTAAATAAAGCACCTTAATCTAAAGCTGGTGGAGGTGTAGTATTGTCCTGTGACTGAACCTTGACCCCAGGTAACCCCTCCCACCGGTCGGCTGTGGAATTACTCACAGGCAGTAGTCCATGCTCTCTCTCTCTCTGTCTCTCTGTCTCTCTCTGTCTCTCTCTCTGTCTCTCTCTGTCTCTCTCTCTCTCTCTCTCTCTGTCTCTCTCTCTCTCTCTCTCTCTCTCTGTCTCTCTCTGTCTCTCTCTCTCTGTTCTCCTGTACATGTCTTGACATGCTGAGAAACACCAGGGGAGGGAGGAGACAAAAAAAAAAACAAGAAAAACCAGAGAGCATGAGAGACAGAGAGCTGTGAGATAGAGGGAGGGAGGGAGGTGTGAAGTATGAACGGCGCGTTGGAAAGAGCTGTAGGTGTGAGAAAGGAAAAGGGAATTTCATTCTCATGCTGCAGTTTGGGATCGATACTTGAAATCTTGATAAGGAGGGAACAGCTGCCTGTCACTGGAAGATGAAGGAATAATCTTGGGAGGGGTGAGATATAGTGTCATTGTATCTATGAAAAACATGTTGTCAGTTCATCTTGTTTCATACCTTCTCCCTCTTTCTGTTTTTTGACAGAACAGCTCCATGATCCCCAGACAGGCATGGTAAACGGTGGTAATCATGGAGCTCGTGGTTCACTTTGGTGTTTCAAACCCAGCAAGAAAAAGATGAAGATGAGTAAAGAAAATGAGGAGGTGAACCACTAGCTGCTAACCTTTCTCTGACTCGTCTTCTTTGTCAGCATTGCACCTCAAGACCTGCAGTGGAAGGACGGCTGCTGATAATAATCGCCTGCTGCAACACTTTCAGGAACTGCCAGTGTGAGGAAATACCTCAGAGCTCTCACGAACCAGAGCTGTCACCAGGTGCAGCTGCAGCTGAAAGTCAGAGTAAGATTTGTGGAGGAGCATGGGACGTGAGGTTCAGAGCAGTGAGTTATCCTCTACATGTCAGACCACCAGGAACAAATGAGTAGCAGTGGACTTGGCAGCAGCTCCAGCTTGCTCCAGGGCCGGCGTTTTTACTGCCGGGAATGGGCTCTGGACAAGCTGCGACGTTGCCTGGACGCCCGCTCTGTGCCGGGACAGTCGCCAGGGCTGCTGGTGATAGGGGGCCCTGGTGCTGGCAAGACCGCTCTGTGCACTGAGGTGGTGTGGCCCACTTCAAAAGCAGGGCAGGAAGTCGGGCTGGCAACACGCTGCCTGGCCTCCCATTTCTGCCAAAGAGAGGACCAGACGAGTACGGTGCTGTGGAGGTTTGTCCTGGGCCTGGTGGAGCAGCTCAGGGCCTCACCTCTTCTCTCTCCCGGGTACGAAGAGATCCTCAGCAGCCCGTCTGTATCCTCTGTTCTGGAGCCTCTCACGTGTCAAAGAGATCCTGATGAAACCTTCAAGAGGTTTGTGTCACGTTTTCACCAAAATTGTACTTTTTCAAAGTGTGAATGTCATGACACAGTGTTTTGATGTGACAGTTGGATGCTTAATCTGAAGGAGGTAACTTTTTTATGGAGCCAGGCTTAAAGAGAATTTCAAGCATTTCAAATGAGAGAGGAAGAAGTTGTCAAAAGGTAACAAGCATGGAACCCATCCCTGTGCTCGGCATGTGTGTGCATGTTGAAGAGCGTAGCTCATTCCCAGCTCAACACAGCAAAATTTATGCGAGGAGCCAAATGCTGGAAATGGTGATAAAGTTGATGAAAGCAGGAGCAGCTGAACAAAATGACGACAGCAGACAGACAGGTGATTTATCAGACCTGAATAGCACTGGAGGCAACCTGATGAAAACCTGTGCCACTAGTTCTGTTGTTTTCTAAATAGTCAGTGCCAATATGTGGCTGTTGTCACCTAACACATCTGTTGTTCTGAGCTGTTAGAATATTGTAACCCTGCTCGTAGAATGATGTAATCTGCTCCATTGAGAAGCAGACGAGCTTTTATTTGACCCTGAAGACAGACTGATTACCAATTTTGTGCTTTGTTAGCTTGATGATCTCAACATGATGCTATGAAATTTCATTTGTAGTCTGACCACAGTGCCAAACTAATCATTATTATTATTATAAAATAATAATTACTTTATAATAAAAATCCCATATACCTGATCAAGACTTTAGTTCAGCTGCTCCTACAGATTGTTTATTTATTGTCAGTGACAACATGGCAACATCATGTCCCGGTTTTTAAGTCATATAAAACCACAAGTTACTTTTAATTATCGTTTGTTTGGCAAAATGTGGGCAACAAAATTTTGTGAAATAAAAACCTGAAATTATGATATACAGTTCCGCTGAAAGTTGATAAATAATGACACTAAATTGTCAGCTTCAAGTTCAGTGTGAACAACACAGTAATCGCATCCATTTACATATAAAAAGCTTCCCATTCGGAATAGAAAATGAGCCAGGTGTTGTGAGCAAAAGATCCATGAAAGCTTTAAGGCTGCATGAATTTATTTCTAAAAAGAGGTGATTCTGTGCAGGTGTCAGCAGGATAAACGTGCGTCAAAGCCTAGAAATGTAAAAGCCGTGTGTCCGTCAGCAGAGCACAGAGAAGCCGGGCCGGTCCCAGGAAAAAGTCGGGAGCAGCCATTCTTCCACGTCTTATATTTATTTCTCTCATAATGCGGCCCATTCACATCACACACAATGGGTCTCCAGTGTGAATGAGAGCTACAGTGTTATTTACAACACAACATCCTTTCAGAGAGGGGAAAAAAAGAACAAAGAAGTGAAAAATGCCTCCAGTACCCTGGTGACCATCTCAGCACCAGTCACCGAGGTCAGTCTCCTCTCCAGAATCTTTCTTTACTCCCTCCCGTGTTTACTTTGTGATGAGTCTGGCCCTTGTACGCTCCTCCTGTGTTTGCTCTCCTCTGGTGTGAAGTACTGAGCTGGATTCCACATTCCCCCAAGACTGGCTCACGGTCGGCAGCTGTTTGTGTTGGGAGCTCTTGTGAGAGAAAGTGGCTGCAGGTGAAATGCTGTCATGTGAGAACAGCCGTTGACAGACTAATGAAACATGGGCTTGATCCCTCTGCCTTGAAACCTCTGGAGCTAAAGTTTCTTTCTGTGAATTGACGTTAAAACACGCTGAGGAAACTGATTTAGGTGCATTTCAGTTCACTCGATCTGACAAAAAAACGATTAACATTGTGGCCTGTTAGTTCTGGTCTGTTTCATTTTCACACAAGCTTATTACAAACATCCCAAAGGAATAAATCTGTGATATGAGTCATATGGAGTGACAGGACAAACATCCACTTGACAATTGTGATGATGCTTTGACCAATTCAGTAGAAATTAGATGATTATTATGAGCGTTACTAGTGAAGCCTGCTACTGGACTTCACACAGTAACAACAAACAGCACAGGCATCTGGTGTAATGCCGAAGACAAAACTGCTTTTTAAACCACTTTTTTTAGTTTCTGACCAATCAGGAAAGTCTTCACTCACACTGACATGCATGTTGTCATAGTTACTAAATGACCTGTATACCTGTTATACAGTATAAATAGAGTCATCTTTGTCTGAGAGATTAGAGGGTAGGTGAAAGTGGTTTAGCTTTTGAATTCACAGTAACATCTATGATTTGTACAGATTGACCCGTTTTGCTTTTACAGGACAAACTGCTGGAGAAAATAGTTTTCAGTTTTATAGGTAGAAAAGGACCAAAGTAGGTGAAAACTCCTGCACAGCTGGATCTTATTCTAGGTGCCGGTAGAGAACCACCGCAAAGCAACAGATGTGTTCCAAGTGTCGCAGCAGGGAGGCAACCTCTAAATTATTGGACGTGTGATTGTGACATAATTTACCAGTCTAATTAGAGCTGAGGGTCAAAGGTCACTCACAGACCTGTAGTCAGGATTATGTATGTGGGCTGAATAAGGCCAAAAACCTTAAGCAGCAATAAAAGATGTGTCACACTTCCTCTTCCACTCCTGCTTTAATCAGATGACTCAAGGTATGATAAGCTTATTGTAACTCACCCAGGGCAGGGTTTTAGTCTGCTGTTTATTCTAGGATATTGATGAAGAAAATAAGAAAAAAATAATCAGGCGGACTCTGGGATTTTTTGTTTTTTTATAACAGTCTGCCTTGCGTAACATACAAACTAAACCATCATAAAAATGTAACTGTTTATAACCTTTAAGGGCAAAGATATTCGACACAGCTCAAATCATGTACTGTATTTGTATATTTTTATATCAGTACTGTCTGAGATGTGTTCACATGTGGGTGGTGAATCATTTCCTGGGCCAAACCCTGAACTAATGTACAAATTGTCACCAACAAACAATACAGCACCATCTGATAAGTGGCATTTGTTAGAATGCCACTTATACAAGAACAAATGCATTAAACTAGGGGCACTTTAATAGATGGGGTACTAGTCACCACGTGTGTGGCTTCCTCACATTAACTCAAATAAGGTAAATTTGTCAGATGCATCATTTATCAAGTCTATGACAGATGACTAATTCCTGCGACGTTGAAATTTCACCCCTTACTCCCTACGCATATGTTAATCCTGAGACTGATATTCTGTTACTGACCTCCACGTTTTCTGTTAATGATGCTTTTTTTAGTTATCACTCAGCTTCACCGTCTTCTGTTTGGTTAACCTGCTGAACTTTTAAAAAGTGACCTTTTCATGTATTTTTGGCTTAACAGCTTGGATGATCCCTTTCCAGTGTTTTGTAAACACGTCTGGAGCTGTTTCCTCACTGAGAGCAGCATATTCAGTTGTCAAAACACTGGTGATGTTGTTTAGTTTGCTATTATCGGGCATCAGCAGCACATGCAGAAACACTAACAGACTGTTGACCTGATGACTGTTCTGAAGATGAGAACATTTTTTTTTCAGCACTTGATTTTTCAATAATATTTTTTAAAGGTTTTCTTTAAATCAGGTGTAAAGACAACCTGTTTCATGACAGAGGAGGACTGGACCTTCTGGTCATTCTAAACATAGACATTAGCACTAATAACAGCACACATACAAGCACACAACCTGTGTTTGTTGCAGGATAATTGACTTGAGTTCAGCCTTTGTGTGACCCAGTGATGCCAGACTTCTGCCACAGCTTAATCACTGTGTGTTACCTTCCAGACCAGAATCCTTTGTAGATGGGTCAAGTCTCTGCAAACAAGACCTGATACAAATAAGTTTACAAAACTTCACTTTGACTTTCTGGCTGTTTAATGTGGATTGTTTTTCACATTGGATGTAAAGTGTGCTGCTGTAGGTTCAGTGCTGTGTATTTGTTTAATGTATTTGCAAAATGCATCAAATCAAGCATTGACTGGGATAAATGAAATCATCTTTTTTTGCAAAGTAGCACCTGGTGTTTTCACAGTTCGACAGCCTGACCTTCAACAGTCTGGGTGTATGGCCTAAAGAATTTTGTAAATATAGTAGTAATTAAAAAGGAAATTTGAATGGTAAAGAATTGTAAGTTGCTGTAATGATGCCAAAACAGCTGTTCGGTATGTTTTTACTGCAGCCGCACCATCTGGAATCATCAACTTTGTTCTCAAGACTCTCTCTTCCTTCAACTTCCACACTTCATTATAAAGTTTCCAGTCTCCAGCAGCCCTATACCTCAACTTGACTGTTTTAATCTTTTAAAGTTTGCAAAGCCCTTTAAGCTGCAAGCTGCATCTCTGGTGGGAAAGTTAGGATTGTGTGTGTGTGTGTGTGTGTGTGTGTGTGTGTGTGTGTGTGTGTGTGTGTGTGTGTGTTTATAACCTGTGAACACATATCAACCCACGTGTGTGTGTGCAAGCGTGCCCAGGGTGGAGCAGGAAATTTAAGAGGTTCCATTAACCTGAGTCACCGTCAGATCACAGCAGGGTGTGGGTGCTGACTGTGTAGTTTAGTGTGGTTTAGGATTTGGCCGCATTTTGAATTGTTTTACTGTTTTACAATGTGTTCCGGTGCTCATTCAAAGCAGGAGATACCGTGATGCACTTCCTTACACATAGCTGTTTCAAAGTTAAAGGTTTGAGGTAACTGTTGTCTTACAGTATAGAAATTAATGCCAGGTAGTAACTGTTAGATTTAATAAATATGGCTGATAGAAGCAGTTTGCTGAGTGTATTTTATTGGTCTGATAGTTCTCCTACAGGAAATGTGTTTCATCTTATTGAAATTGCTTTAGAGAAAACATATATAGTTGTTTTGATGCTGGTTTTAACAACCTGTGAATTTTAAAGCATGACAGCTAAAGTAAACTTGTGTCTAGAAGGTGTGAAATTGAAAATAAGGCTGAAAACTCAACAAATTATTTCCTTTTTTCATGCTTGAACTGCGATTGCCTCAGTTAATAGCAAAACATTTGCTGACATATAGATCAGACATTTCATTTAGCGTCCACAAAATTGCACTGCCATTAGTATAAAAGAAAATGCTCACACTGTTACTAGCAACTGATTTAACTACACAAGAATATTGCAATTTGATATTGGCATCTTAAATTTCACCTCCTGCTTTATGTTTCTGTCTCTCTGTCAGAGCTGTCTTAGGACCCCTGCTGGACCTTCCTTCCCCCGCCCAGACTCTGATGGTGGTAGTGGACTCCCTAGAGGTGGGCTATGGACCGGGTGTTGAAGGTGGGAAGAGTGGCTCCATCGCAGAGCTCCTGGCCACTAATCAACACCTGCTGCCTGACTGGCTGCTGCTGGTCTGCTCTGTCCGTCGCCAAAGCAAAGCTGTGTGCAAGATGTTCTCAGGTATAAAGAAAAGGGAGACTTTGGATTTGAACCTTTATGATATAAACATGATGGTTCAGTCAAATTACTAGTTGAATCTTTCATTATAATCTTTGTTAAAAGCTGGTACCAGAGTGCGTTTTCTTGGGTGGAGAGTCAATAAAATCAGTTCTTGAACTAAGGTCTTCAGTATAATTCAGGGGAATTCTACCTCAGTAGATCCTGGGAATTTTGAAGTTCTTTGGATCATCTGTCTTCATTCTTGTGTGTATTATTTCAAAACGTTGTCACAGTATCAACAGTGATTACAAATGGAGGCAGAGACAGAAGAACTAAGATAACACAGTGTCTGGCTGATAAAGTCTGTGTGAAACTATTGGGCTAAAAAAAAATCCTTCACTATCTCTTTCTGTGTTGTAGGTTTTCGTAAGCTTTGCCTTGATGATCTGCGAAAGCCTTCACCAGTCCGTGATGTGCAGCAGTACATTCTCTGCCGGCTGGATGAAGAAGCAGGACTTCGCCGTCAGCTCACCCCTGATACAGCTGACATGCTGAATCTGCTGCACATCAAGAGTGGTGGCTGCTTTCTCTTCCTTGAGCGTGTGCTGGATGGTGTGGCAGCTGCACTGGTGGGTCTACGGGAGATCCGGGACATTCCTGGGACTCTCAACGGTCTTTACCTGTGGCTGTGCCAAAGACTCTTCCCCAGGGGGCTCTTTGTCTATGTCAGGCCTCTCCTAAACATACTCCTAGCTGCCTCAAAGCCACTCACACCACAGCAGCTGTTCACGGCAGCCTGGACACATGACACCCTGCTCAGCCTCCAGGATTTCCAGAACAAGCTAAGAACCCTCTCTCCTCTACTTATCAATGGTCCTGGGGGCACCAAACTACTTTTTCATGCCAGTTTTGCCGAGTGGTTGATAGATGTCAAGTATTGCACACAGAAGTACCTGTGTAGTAGAACAGAGGGCCACAGCATGCTTGCCATGTCTCTGACTCTGCAGGCACCCCACTTGGACATTGAGGACACTTGTCAGCTTGCAACACATTTAGTTTGCTCAGGTCACCATAAAGATAACCCCTTGTTACTGGCACTGTGGATGTTGTGGGCAGATGTGCCTGTTGTTCCCCCTAACTGTATTCATGCCCTTGCCACATCATTATCTCAGCCTCCCATTCTGGTCAGTCAAGAAGTCCTTCAGCTGTTAATGAGGAGTGGGCTTGTCTCTGCAGCCTGCCTTTCCAAAGCAGACCCAAGTGTTGGAGTGCATTGTATAGGCGAAGAAGGGATAAAACTACGATGGGCATTGGAAAGAGAGGTATCTATAAAGAAGCTACTAGACAGTGGGGTGTCTGTAAATCAGCCTGGATCTACAGATGGTCGGACCTTGCTTGCCAGTGCAGCCCATGAGGGTTCGGCAAATGTAGTTGAGCTCCTTTTGACACGTGGATCTGATGCGCTGATCAGTGACCACCAGGGTCAAACTCCACTGACTTTGGCTTCTAGACAAGGTCATGTCAAAGTATTGTCTGTGCTCCTAGAATGGACCAAGAGCCAAGAGCGAGAAAAGGGAGTCCAGATGATGGAGCATGTCGACAATGAAGGCTGGACAGCACTACGCTCTGCAGCCTGGGGAGGACACAATGAGGCGGTACGACTTCTGCTGGATGCAGGAGCTGATGTAGATGGATGCGATGCTGAAGGTCGGACTGCTCTCAGAGCTGCTGCATGGGGGGGTCATGAGGAAATTGTTCTGACCCTGCTAGAATATGGGGCACAGGTTAACAAAGCTGACAGCAATGGCCGCACACCACTTATTGCCGCTGCCTATATGGGGCATCATGAAGCAGTAGAGATACTCCTGGAACACAACGCAGAAGTTGATTTAGCTGATGGAGATGGGCGTACCGCCCTGTCAGTTGCTGCACTATGTGTCCCTACAGCAGCAGGGATAAAAGGGTATGGAGAGGTTGCAAATCTGTTACTGGAGCATGGAGCTGATCCAGGACACAGAGATCATGATGGCATGACACCACTGCTTCTTGCAGCCTATGAGGGACATGATGATGTAGTTGAGCTTCTGTTAGAAGCAGGTGCTGATGTAGATGAGACTGCAGGTCCAGATGGCAGTGTCCCAGCTGCAGCTGCTGTTACTCCCCTGCTGGCGGCTGCAGCAATGGGCCACATGAAGACAGTGTCACGGTTGCTTTTCTGGGGAGCAGCTGTGGACGCCATTGATTGTGAAGGAAGGACAGCGCTCTGCTTAGCAGCAGCAAGAGGCAGTGTTGAAGTTGTCCGTGCCCTGCTGGACCGAGGCCTGGATGAGAACCACAGAGATGATCTTGGCTGGACTCCGCTGCATGCTGCTGCCTGTGAAGGTCATCGGGCTGTTTGTACTGCTTTGACAGAGCAAGGCAGCATGGCACGTGTCGGAGAGATGGACATCGAAGGACGTACCCCTCTTATACTAGCTGCCCAGGAAGGTCACTGGAGCACTGTCAGGTTGTTGTTGGACCGACGCTCTCCCATTGATCACAGGGCGTACGATGGACATTCTGCCTTGAGTGCCGCCATCCTGGAGGGCCATGTTGAGGTTGCAGAGTTGCTTATGAGGCGAGGGGCTGATACCAATGTACGGGACGCAGAGGGAAGGCCTCTGCTCTACCTCCTGGTGTTGGAGGGTCGCCTTGATATGGCTGCTCTCCTCATAGATAAAGGGGGGGTGCCTCTGGAATCCAGAGACTCTGAGGGCCGTACAGCTCTTCATGTAGCTTCCTGGCAGGGATGTGTGGAGATGGTAGAAGTACTTTTAAAGCATGGGGCCAACCCCAATGCACAGGATACAGAGGGTAGACCACCACTGCATTCAGTGGCTTGGACAGGACATGCTGAAGTAGGGCGTCGCCTCCTAGAAGTCAGTGGTGTCAATATAGACCTTGCTTGCCACCAAGGAGCAACAGCTCTAAGCATCGCTGCCCAGGAGGGACATGCCAACATCGTTGCAATGCTTTTGGAAAGAGGTGCAAATCCAGATCACATGGATAAATATGGTCGTAGTCCAGTCAAAGTGGCTGGTAAACATGGGCACTTTAACATTGTCAGGCTCTTGGAGAGCTATGGAGCCAAGCCACACTTAGGTCTGTTGCCTAACTCTAGTACTGTCTCCCCTGCAAAACCCAACAAGATCCTCTCCTCAGGCAACACAGAGAATAATGGAGGTGAAGTCACAGCTGCTACCTCCTCCTCCTCAGTATCTTCTCCCAGCTCCACTGCAGAACGGTTCCACTCCATGCAGAGCTCTCAGACCTCATCTACATGCCACTCATTGGCCACAGTGCAGACGGTGCCAGCAGACAGCCTCAGCTTTATTCAGCAGATCCAACAGCACTCACTGCCCCGATGTCGTAGCCGACCCTCCACCCTCCCACCCCCAGGGAGCTCAGGAATGGGCAGCCTCCATGGAAGTACCCAGAGGCATCCCAAAGGCAGCCCTCCTACTGTTTGCTCAGTGACTGCCATGGTACATAACTGTGAACTGCCTGAGAAAGGCTCATCATCTGGACCGGAATATCATGACAAGCTTAACAAACTTAACTCAAACTTAATAAAAGCAGACAGGACTACTCATGCTGGTGGTAAATGGTACTCAGTCATGGCTTCCCTTGGGATAATGCCAGGACAGGACAGTCCTGCAGGAGGTGCTAAAAACAGAGAGAGCCCTCCTCTGGGCTACCCATATATGCTTCAGAGCCCACCTCAAGGGGAGGCTTGGGATTCTCCAAACAAGAACATTTTGTCACCTGCTTGCTACAGTTTTACCCCAGCCCCACCTTGTAGTGCCTTGCCAAGGGATGTAATGGTCAATATGAAAACCACAGACCCACAGCTGAATCTGAAACAGGCCATCAAACTGCAATTTGAAGGTCCCACCAGTGCAGCCTTATATAAGAGAGAGACACCCCTGTGACTGGTGCAAGTAAGAGACTAACCCTAGTGACTGATAGACCTTTTCCTTTGATAGAACATGTGAATATGTCATGAAACTATTAGTTCATTCACAGCAAATACAGCAGATAATAGAGAAAGTCATTTATCAAGCAGAACGGCCAGTTATCTTATAATTACTGCACCTCAAATTCGAGGATTTGCTACATTTCTTTGTTTTATATAGTTTCTAATTTGTTGTCATTCAGTTCTGTAGAAAAAACATTCCCAGACAGACTGGTGAATAGTTGTCATTTTTGATATAGTTGTCTGTGATATTCATTCAGAGAATTCACAGAAACCTACATTTTAATAAGAACATCTTTGTATCAGGTGGAAATATTCTTGCATTTCAAAGATATTCTGAAGTGATTTTCACTATGTGCGATGATTTTCTGGTTTCAAAATGAGAGAAAGGAAGTGATCTGTTTCTCTGCCCTCTTCATCAAACCAAAGGAAGATCAACAAGGTCAAGGATGACATCAAAGCTTACATTCCTGCATTTCCGTTGCCTGTTGTGCTGAGCATGGCTCTCACAAACACGAACATGCTGGTTATTTTCAAAGTGAGCATTTCTCCACATTAATAGTATCAATAGTTTCAATTAACACCAATCTGACGAAAATGTTAATTTATTTGGGTCTATAAGACGTCCTATACTGCTGAACAGGGAATAAGACTCACTGTTATGGAATACAAGTTTTCACAAGTTAGAGGATGTTTTCACTTTTTACTAGTAAAGGCCACTTTGTTAAACAGAAACAGCATTTTAGAAGAGCTTTAAGTATGTGGCCTCAATGTTTATTTGAAGTCTTTGATATTTACTGGAAACTGTCCTGCACTCCCCATAGATCAACCAGTTTGCAGAAAAGTAAGCCTATCAAAGGCCTGACCCAGTGCAGGGTTTATGATACTGAACCAACTTGGCTTGTTAACATTATGTCTCTGAACCAGAAGGAAGGAAGGAAGATAAAAACTGGACCAGAAAAACTGTGGGTTGTTGTGAAAAGCTTGTTATTCCAAACTTGTATGTGGCCTAAAAATCCTTAGTTCTTTATCATTTTTGTTGTATTAATATTTAATTACATTCTTTTATTAAAATAGTAAACTGTACCATATAATTGCCCACCTCTGCCCTGTTTGCTTATTTGTGAGTGTGTACTCTGGTTGTATTTCATGCACTTTACAACTAAATGTCATGGCTAGCTCATGATGTGGTAGCATCATGCAGAGATGAAAGTCTGGCTGCAGGCTGCTGCAGGCCACCTGGGACTATAAAACCTGACTGAAACTAAAGAGAGAACGGCTTTGCAAATAGACCCAATAGGAATTTTCCTCCCTTGTAGTGATATATTGATACGTCTGTTAGGTATCTGAATCTTGGGAATTGCATTACTGAACAGTATTTTCCACATGCACTTGCATGCGTGAAAAACCACAGGTATGTTTAATTTGAAGATACATACCCTTGTTAAATGTCTGAAGAGTCATTTCTATAAGTTCTATAATTTAATGCTTGCATTAAATATTATTAAAGTGTGCAGAGCCTTTCTTTCTTCATGTTTGATGTTTTTGGCATTCTTTCAACTAGAATGGTCTTGTTAAAGGACTACAGCAGTATCAGTGATGCAGGTAAAACCTCTTTTGTCACATCTACTCCCCATGATGACTCGGTTTCAGTATAGAGAGCCTAAGCCTCTCCTCTTTAGAGCCTCTAGCGATGCTCTGTACCACTTACAATTCAGTGCATTTACTTATAGAGGGCTTCTTTCATATGTTTTTTCTCGAAGCTAAAAGTATCTACTGTCACTGTACAGTTATTTTGTTAATGTTCTGTTAACATACTGATTTTCTGGTTTCCTTCAGTTTTTCAAGAAGACTGACAGAAAAACTTCTGTATGGGAAAGCTACATGTAAGGCTAACCCAGGTGTTTGGTTGGGACTTCCACTCTCCTCAGCCAAGCACACAAGTGTTGTCCCTGCCTTCTGTCAGACGACTGCACACACGAGTGTTTGAATTGAAGGCAGAATGATGCTGTGTGTTTCTGTCTGTCAAGACTGACAACCATACATAAGTATTTTCAAAAAAGCTTTTTTTTCCCTCCTCCACATATTTGTTCCACTCTAAAAACATTTTGAAAAGCTCAATTTTCAGTGGTACAAAATGTCAGCCTGGTGTGGCAGGTTGTGAAAGATGTGCTTGTGCCACACAAATCATACACATTAGTAAAGACATCAGTGTTTTTAAGCCTCACTCTGCATCCGGCAGAATGTCCTGTGCTTTATTTTAGAGTCATAATAAGCACTGTCACCAAGGTGACTGGCAAAGAAATAGCACTGTGCACATACTGTATGTTTGTACACTACTGTACCCAAAGACATGCTGACAGCTGCTGTAGTGGTTTTATGAGAGCTCTTAACCACTCTGTCTGTTTCTAATCTGTGGAAGAAACATCAGTCTACACATTGTATTTACAAAAGCAAAACTGTTTTGAAAATGGGATTGTGTAATATTTGTGAAAAGGGTCACATGCCCTCCTCAGCAGATGGGACCCATAAGTAAACACCAGGTGCACTCAGAACCAAAAAATGCAACCGAGGCTGTGGAAGTGTAGTAATATTTATTTGCTTGACACAAAGTGAAACAGACCCTTATATTCCACTGTACAGATGCACTTTACTCTGCAAATAATTTTATGTTGGTGTTTTGTGCGTAGGAGCCCGGTCATTTCCATAATTCTTTCTCTGCAGCTAAAGTGTGAATTAAAGCAACAACATCGACTAATACAGTGCGAACAAGGTTATGATGTTCTTATATACTTATATTGATTTGTAAACAATGTTTGCTCCTTACTCCTTATTCTGACTGTTATATGAAATTACACCTACCCACTGCTTTTGGCAGCTTGTGAGAGTTCGAGTGCATACTAAGGAACAGGAAAGCTGGATGACAGACAGATGGAGCAGCCTGCTGGAAAACAACGAGGCTTCCTGACCGGAGAACAATGGGGAAACAGGATTGTTCCTCGACGAGGAAGCAGCTGATAGGAAACAGGAAGATTTACTCTGCAGAGAAGGAGATGCAGTTTAGAGAAAAAAGAGACAAAAGAACCATTCAGCAGATACATGACCCCAAACAAAAATAGAGTTTGAGGTCATCCTGGCCTTTAATTGTTTTTTTTTAGGTGCATTAATTGTCTCTAGTAACATCTAGTGGCAGGAAGTACAGTGTACTTCCTGTGCGTGTCTTCAGATGCTTTTACTGATTCATTCTTTGGTTTTGACTTAACTCAGAGAGAAACCTGAGGCTGTGAATCATAACAAGATTTTATGTAATGACTTGGACAAGCCAAATCATACACTGACATTATCCATGTGTCCACCTGCAGGATTCCACTCAGGTGAGTCACACTGCTTGAGTTAGCAGTAGAAGCTAACCTTAGCATGCCGAATATTCACTTTCATTTTCTTTGTCTGACACTACTGTTGGATGCTTGTCTATTGGAGATGCTGTAGAGCTTGTAGTTGCCATGTTTTATCCAGAAACAGCTGGTTAGCTTGTGTGGGTAAGTTCTTCTGACCTGTGGTGGCCTGAGATACTGAACAATTCCAGCAAATACACACAGCCCCCAGGTAATATTAAGGATCTTGTAGTCCAGCAAATACCCAGTACATCCAAACAATCTGGGGATAGATCATTGGAACTGAGAAATGTAGAGCCTTTCCAGGAAATAGACACAGCCAGGTCAGCTGCATGGAATCCCCTGCACTGACGAGCAGCACACACAAAGACTCCTGTTGATACATTCCCATTATTTTGGAAGTGAAACCGTCTTCTTGTTGAGAGACTGGACTTGAATGGAGGTATTTTTTTCACAGTTTTTATATTTCAGTGTTGATTAATATGTGTTGTTTGAAAATACCATGATACAAATGCAGCACTAGAACACACTGTTATTTGTGTTTCTTACTTGTCATAAGGTAAATCAAAGATTCAAAATGAGGCTTGAATATATATCAGGTTGTTAAGAGGCTTCCAGGCTTATGAAGACACTTGTTCATGGGCCAAACAATTCCTGTTTGTTCTTTGCACAAATGAAACACTTCCACTGTTGAGTTGCAAACCATACTGACATTAACTTTTTAGGGAGGAAGAGTTCAAAATGGTCAATACTAGCTTATCAAAGGTCATTCAGTTTTCTATAACCCTGCTGTGCTGGAGTGTTAGGCATGGACTTTTGGCAGCATGCTGGTTTGTTTGCTTGCTGCTAGCGATGTAGTTTTTAACAGTAAGGTGGCTGATTGTATGGTTGTTGCTTGGTGGGTTGAACAGCCTGCTGCCAGCGGGCTTGTCAGTTTGGTATTATTACTGCAGCTTCACAAAATGTTCACTTTCTGCACTTTATTAGGTGGAGTGTCAGTCTACCCTCAATAACCTAGAAACCTCATGTAAAGCTAATTTGTCTTTACAGAAGCATTCAGGTCCTTCACTGTGACACTCCATGTTGTGGTCAGGTGCATCCTGGTTATGCTGATGATCCTTGACTTTGATTTGAGTCTACTTGTGGCAAATTGTATTAATTGGACATCATTTAGAAAAGGACACACCTGTATGGTCCCATGAGTCACACTGAAACAAAGCCATGAACTCCAGTCAATTCAAATCTCTGTGATATAATTGTGGGCATATATCAGGGCAGGGGTATGAAACTGTTTCTAAAGCTTTGAGTGTTCCCATGGAGCCCAGTGGCTTCAATAATTGTGATACTGCAGATATCAAGAGTGACACCACATAGACTCTCAGGAAACGTTTCTCACACACACGTGATAACTTGCAGCTGTATCCGGTGGAGTCAGGTATTCCTCGATGGGGGCTAGACAGGTGAGTGCACTAGCATTCAGATAAAGTCGCTATTTAAGCCAGTGGGACCATCCACTGTAGTTTAGCCTAAGCAGAGGCAGGATCATGCTGCGGAGTACCTGCTCTGGGTGGGCGAGTGTAGGAGGCAGGTTATAGGTATGTTGGGTCGGGCCTAGAGAAATAGTTCCCTGTCTCAGGGCCCAGTAGATTTATGACAGACCCTGTAGTTGTTTTATGCTGCGATCGTGTGTAATCACGTACAAAACCATTGACTTCTGTCACAGTCACTTTCCTTCTGTAT
The DNA here is from genome assembly GCF_900324485.2 of Mastacembelus armatus. NCBI lineage: Eukaryota > Metazoa > Chordata > Actinopteri > Synbranchiformes > Mastacembelidae > Mastacembelus > Mastacembelus armatus. Next base: position 20,380,259 of record NC_046653.1, on the reverse strand, counting down.
AAAATGTATTGCAGTGCACAGTGATTGTCACGTTCTGCCAAGCAATCACAGCACATCTTCAGGTTGTGAAGCCAGAGGGGAGTGCTGAGCTGATTAATAGCTTGTGGTCTCTTCTGTGAAGAGGTTGGTATGAATCTCTCAGATGTGCAGGAAATTAGACTGAAATGCAAACAAAGCCCTTATGTTTTTTTGTTTTTACTTGGCAACAGATATGAGGAAGTGGGTGTTAAGACCTAAGAGATTTCTCCTTCAGTTCTTTTTGTGCTCAAGTTCATTTTGGGGGTATTATTTTCACCAGCGTTAAAAATCTAATTGTGGTTGGTGTTCCGCAGTATTTAACTGTTGTTTTGCCAACACTGCACAAAAAAGTGGCAAATGACAAATTAATTGTTCTATTAATGTCAGATATGCTAATGTTACATGAAATGTAAAAAATAGCTGAAATGATTTCTTTTTAGATTTCTGTTTAATTTGTAGGTACAGTATTCAAACATAATAATACTCAAGGGACTCAGTTCACAAATGAATATTTTAATAATAAAATGTCTTTAATTTTCCATCTGTAATTTCTACAGTGGAAATCATGATCTGTTTTATATTGCTTTGGCTCCACCACTGTATTTCTGGAAGGACTTGTCATTTTGCTGCAGTAGAGCTGTAATTTCTCTGACACTCCTCATGATAAGATTTGATAATACCACGATTTACTAGACTTCTTTGTCGTATTAGTTGAAACAAAACTAATAAGGAAAAAATATCAATAAACAGACAGATCTCCAGCCAGCATTTCTTTATTTACTGTTAACATAAAAGTGACATCAGTAGATTTTCCAAAAATGAACATATCTGTAGCACTCAGTTTATTAGGTACAGCCAGCTAAAACTAATGCAACAGGTGTACAATAAATCCTCCTGCAGGAAGGCGATAATGTTGAACTGTGGCGCTGATTGAACTGTATGATCGTTTTAGACGCTGTAGTTTGTGTTGCTGTTGAAACGTATTGCCTTAAACTGTTAAATGAGTGTACATACTACACTATATCCTGTAGTCATAGAAACAAAACAGATGAAAATAGCTTGTCATTTTGACAAATAGCTCACTCCCACAACTGTACACCCCGCTAAGACATCAGGTCTGTGATATGTCACATCTTAATCTAAGAGAGCACTGGAGCACTTATGGAAAAGTGGAAATACTACAATGGAAAAAAAAAAAACTCAATTTCATTTAAAAGGTATTGAAATGTCAAAAGTACAACCACTCACTGTGAAGAATAGTCTCCGACAGAGTGTAAATTACTGGTGCCTGAAGATTGAGCTACTGTAATATGTTATATAGTCCTGCATGTCATAAATGATGTAGAAATCTTTCAGCAAAAAACAGTAATGTGACTTTTTCTTACAGTAAAATATTAATCCTATAAGTAATGAACAACCACAGTTTCAGGAAAGAAAAATGTACAAAATGTTCTCTTGAGTAATTGTTGAGTAAAAGTAGAAAGCATGCCAAAAGTGTAATACCCTAAAGTATTATTACTGCAAATTATCATATTTGTGTAAACATATTTAATAACCTGCTCCTCTGCCTGATCCCAAAAAAGCAATGGTCTCCTGACTGAAACATGTGCTACGAATAGACACTTCTCAAAGAAGAGACTTTGGAAGGTAGTCTGGTCCCACTGCTGATGATTCAGCCTCTGTACTTGCTGGCATTAGTGTGTCCATGTTTTAAAATAAAGAATCCATCAACGCGTGGTGGATATACATGACAGACACTGCTGGTTAAAGAAGGGAGTGGGAGTATTGAAAGAAGCCACCAAGCTCCACTCGTTGTCAGTAAAGATAAATGACAGTGTGAAAATTTGTCAAATTTGCAGGAATTATTGAAGACAGATGTGACAAGATCCCGCTAAAACAGTCAAACCCAATCTAATTTCAACACATCAAAATAAAAATCCCAGGTCTGAGGAAAAACCAGTGGCTTAGGTCGCTTCAGCTGAAATTCTCTCTTTACCTGCAGTGGATCTGAGTGTATCTATATTTCAGTAGAATAAACTTGTTGAATGTATTAAATCTAAACATGGGAAATACTACTCAGAGAAAATGATCAGAAACTTGAATCTACAAATTCTAATCTGCAAGCAAAGTAATTCTATTTTAAATTTTTAAAGAAAATCAAACTCAACTAACAACCAGCAAAACTTTTTAGCTTCATGCTTTTTGCCTTAAAGGTAGACCAAGCACCACTAGATCCTCTCATTCCAAATGCCACTGAATTCAACAAGTGGAATTTAATTGTAGCTGCTGTTAAAGTACCCAAATCAGTTTTATTAAGAATAAACTACTTTCTAGTCATGGGTCACTTTGTATTGGTATATCTTAATGCAATGGTGCATGCTGTCGGATACAGCAAGTTGGCCCTCGGGAAGCAGGGTCAGGCCACGTGGACTACTCAAGCCATGGGTTACTAAGGGCCTCCCCATTCCCTGTGCTGGGTATACCAGGACTCTGTGCTGCTCCCCCCAGTCTGCTACCAGCACATTCCCATCTGTATCTATACAAATTCCCCAGGGGCAGGCCAGGACTGGTCCCATCCCAGCACATACACCCAGAACTCTCACTGTGTTCCAGCCTGGCTCCAGCACTTTGATGCAAGGCACGCGACCTGTTTCATTGCCCCTTTCAGACACAGCTATCATGCCTGAGCTCAAACAAGATGCCACTAAGTAGGGCCGATGGAATCCGGTCACCACTGTGCGTTCAAGACGGGAGCCTGTCTTAGGGTCAAGTTTTAGGGCTATGAGTGTACCTTTGCGGATATCAGCTACCAAGAACTCATCCAGCCTAGTTACAGTCACACCTCTGGGAGCCTCGAGCTCATCTTTTGCAGTGCCCGACCCTGACCCGCCAAAAGTCTGAAGGAGGCGACCATGCCGACTGAACACAAGCAGGGCTCGCTCTGCTGCACAGCTCAGTGCAATCAGACCTTTGGCATTGACGGCAATATCAAAGTAGTTCCGACATCGTCTGGCAGAGCCATCAGAAGTTGTGGAAGTGACTTGCTGGAGGACATTCCCTCGAGGGTCAGTCACCTATTTCAAAGTTTAAATTTAGTTTGAATGTAATGGGACATCTTCATTTGTTATAGTACATACAGTGTTGTACATGTCGGACAGACATTAATCATAACACGTACCTGAACACGTGCATTTCCACAGTCCACTATAAAGAGCTGCCTCTGTGGTGTGGCATGGATACCACTTGGCAAGGTAAGGTCAGCCCGACCTGAACCCTGCTTCCCAAACTGCCTGATCAGAGGAACATCTCTTGGGCTGAATACTGCCATAAATGGGTCTCCCTCCTCTTCCAACTCCACCAGGGCTGGCTCCCCTCTCTCTCCTCTGCCTCTCTTTGGCTCTTGAGAAGAACCATCTATGACAGACATGGATAAAGACCTCGCCACAAGGGCTTGCTTTGAGCCAGCTGCTGTGAGTTTTTTCTGTGGCTGGTGCAAAACATTACAACCTCTATATGGAGGATATGATAAGGTCTGTCCTAAGTCAGAGCTTCTAGGTCCCCTACTGAGAGTTGGCGAGGTTGAAGCAGAGTGTGACATTGAGTTGAAGTTGCTGTTCTTCACCCTCCACACTCCTACATGTTCATTTGTCCCAGCACTGATCAGAGGGCGTGTCTTGTGTGTCAAGTCCACTGCAGATTTTGATAGATGAGAGTTGTAGTTTAAAGAGCCTCTGTTCATGCTGCTGTCATGACAAGGGCTGACAATGAAAGTGTAGTTCGAGTCAAGGCTGTCGGTTGGGGATGGAGCTCGCCCAGAGTCACCAAGTGTCCCAAGAGAGTGTTCGTCAGAGGACTGGCTGAGGCAGGAGTGAGGCCGGCCCCTGGAGGTGAGGTCATGGCAGCTTTGGCTGGTCAGAGGGTCTCTTGGACTCATCCTGGGAGATGTTAGAGCACCGTTGCTACATCTCAAAAGTGTGTTATTGGATTGTTGACTCACTTTTCCTTTAACTGTGTTCTGGCTGTCTAAACTTGAGCAGTGACTCAGTTTAGGATAGTCCCGTCTTCGTTCAGGTGAGGGGGACAGCTTCCTATCACGGACCACAGTAAGGGACTTTCTCTGGGTTCTGGGAGAGTAGTGTTTTTCATTTTGCTCCTTGCCTTCAGTATGCATGCCTTTAAGTACAGGGACAGTCAGAAGTACATCTTCCCCTTGTTGCTCAAATGAGCCTGAGTCTATCTCATCATCTTGAAATGACCCCCCATCAGACTGTTCGCACTTTGGATGCCAGTGACCTGTCTTTGAGGAAACCTTTTGCTCCTCCTCTGATTCCAGGTCACTCCGGGTAGAGAGGCTGATCTTTCTGACCACCCTGCCTGTTGATGAGGGCCATTCTTGTCTTAGGATGCTTCTCTCTCCTGCAGAACCTACATGGTTTGTGTCTTCACATTGTATTTCCTGTGAATGAAGAGCACACATCTGTCCCTGTCTCCCACAACCACCCACATGCAGGCACAGGCTTTGATCTTGCACACGGATATCTCCAAAGGTGACAGCATTCGGTTGTGAACTCAGCTTGAAGTTCACTTTCTTTAGGGAAACAGAGATTTCCCAGGGTTGAAGGAAATCGCTGACCTCCTTCAGCAGCAGCTTTTGGTTTGGACCACTTTGATCTAGATCTGACAGCTGAACCAATTCCTGGAGCCGTTGCTGAAGTTGAACAAGTTCGAGCAGCCTCTGGTCCAACAGAGACTGGCTGACTCGAGCAGCAGCCATGTTTTCCTTCTGGACCTGCTCCAGATGCTGCTGAGTATCCCGATGGTCCTGTTCCACCCTCTCCAGCAGGCGCCGCTCTTCTCTGCGTGCTCCCAGGATGGCTCGCTCTACGCCTCGGTTCACAGATTCAATCTCAGTCGCATGACGCTCTTGTAGTTGAAGCATCTCTGCCTCTGCCTGGGCAAGGTCACACTGTGCCTGTGCTAGCCAGCATGGAGGGGTGTGGGGCAGGAGAGTAGGGGAGGGACTGTCTGACTGACAGTCTGAACTTGAGCTGTGGGCTGGGGTAGGCGAGGTGGTGCTACCCAAAGACGTTCCCACAAACATCGTTATGAATGTGTGGATTTTTACTTTTTTCAACAATCAATTTGAATTCCTGCGGAAAGACATTATAAAGGGAAACAAAACACAAATGCATGAACAAAAAAAAAATCATGAACATAATAAAAGTTTGGCCCAAACACCTACAGCCCAGTTAAATGTAGTAAAACATCTTTTAGTTGAGAATGAGATCTAAACTCTTTTCTGCAGCTATAGCTTGTGGTGTTGTAACATAAGATACATGCAGCACATTGTCTAATGCACCTGTGCTAACCAGAGACGTGCACACACGTCAACACGTCAACATCGGTGTGTGAGTGAGCAGGACTGTGTGCATGAATGGGTGAATGGCAAACAGTGTAAAGTGCATTGAGTGAACTTGAGTGAGGAAAAGTTCTATATAAGTAAAAGACCATTTACATATAAAACATTTCACTACAGTGAAAATGACTTTCTTCAGATGTGCTTCTCTTTACGTTTATGTGTGATGGGCTTGATCAAAGGATGTAGTTAAATCCTTAACACGTTCACCACTTTTGAGCCAGACTATTGTTTTATTGGAGCGATTGTTTCGCTGCCAACTCAACAGCTGCTTATGGAAAGGTCAAACAGCTGAGAAGGAAGGCAGGGCCGTGGGCAGAAAGAACCAGCATAGAGGAGGAGAAAGTTTTGAGTTTTGCACTGAGAACTCTATTAGCATTTCAAATGGTGGCAGACAGCCAGAAGCATCCAGAGTGAGGGTGAGAGTGGGAGGTAGAGAGACAGCCCGAGTGTCAACGCAACAATACCTCTCAACTCCCCACTTCTGCAAATAGACCCAGCTTTGATATTTTATTCATGAGCAGAACAAAGTGATGTAGAGAAACAGCAATGAAAGGTGTCTGTCCTCTGTGATGTGATGTGATGTGATGTGATATGATAATACTGGAACCTTAGGGAGCCATTGTATAATATATGGAGTGTGTCTTTCACCTGAAACCAAATATGTTTTTATATAAGAAATGTGCAGTTGACAGTCCTATGCATTATTAGTATATCTAATCTTTGTGCTACCTTATGTTGTTACGAGTGTTTCTAAAATAGGAAAAACACGTTATTTTAACTAATGAGCTTGTACCTCAACGTACAAATGCTCTAATGTTTTCAGTACCTACTTTAGTTTCTTTACGATGTATATTATTCAGTGTTGTGGACACATATTGAGAAATATGTTACACACAGACCCATTCTTATTGTAACTGTTAAAAAAATACTATAATTTATGTTTGCTCCTTCGGATTCTGACTTGAAGAGTTAGTGTTCTCATAGTTTCAGTCCCTGGCTATAAATATAATGAAAGTCTATTTGATGATTATACGTGGAAGTCTACCACACTTTCATTGACGGAAAATCAGACTTAGAAATTTTGCTTGTAGAATATTTGCACTGTTCAGCAGGCAGCATGCAGCTGAACACATGTATCAGAGCTTTGGTACATTTGGTAGAGAAAGAAAGTATTTCACGTCATGGTGCACTTCACAAAAACATACATAAATCCTTCTGATGAGGATTAACTGGTCATTGTTATTACACAATTAATGTTGTTCAGTTCAGCAAAAAAGAGAATAAAAGTCAAATAACATCTTGGGTCTGACTTTATTTCCCTGACAAACCTACATTGTACCTGTCAGTAATACATATCTTTACTCTGATCACAGGTGGTGTCACGGCTGAGGCTGGATAATCCAAGTGGCTATGGGTGCTGCTGATGACTCCTTAAAGTCTCCTTGTGGGTGAGTCTGGATTGTTTGTTTGCGCCTGTTGAGTGTGTTGTTTATCGCTCCTCTTGGTGTTTTAGGCATTTAAGGCAGCAGCAGCACCTGCATGTTAGCTCAGCTCTGGGTTGGTCTCTGGTGCAGGGAGAACCACAAGTTGATCCCTCCAGCTCTGCTCATATAGACCAGAGCTGGAGGGATCAACTTAAACACGGGGTGACAGTGTTGAAAATGGTTATGTTATGCTATTGCTGTGAACAAGGCTTATCTCTTATTTTAGCTACGGTTTGTTCCCTTTCACCCAGTGAGTGTACAAATTAATGAGCTACACCCTATCATTTTACCGTAACTATAGGTGTTATTGTAATCCCACTCAAAATCCAACTCAGCCCCGGTGTTTAACTCCGTTGTCATATCAGCAGGCGTAGGGTGGACTGACACTAGTGTTGTGCTTTGGGCAGTTATTTGACGTAATACCAGAAATACCAACAAGCTGTTGATGTACTAGTTGAATTGTAGTCTTTGAGGGGGTGGATTTAATATTTTTGAGTTACTGTGGCATTTGGATCAGGGGCATGAATAGTTAAACGTATCCAAGTAGTCTACTGTAAGTTCTTGGTGCTGTATCAGTTACATGACACACTAATATTTCAATCATCTGAAAAACGTACACTAAACACTTTAGCTGACTTGTACTTGGGTAAAATAATAAATGCAGAACTTTTAGTTGCAGTAGAGTTTCTTTTGTTACGGTGCAGCTTCTTATGTTTGAAGGAATGGATTTTGGGTACCAGTACTTTTTCCAGCACCACAGCAAGTGGAATTATTTATGTTGGAGATAAGTGACATGCGAGTCTGAGGCGCTGTACCAGCCTCATCTTTGTGTCTGCTCACGTTACCAAACTACATTATAGATGAGAAGGATCCAATTGCTCATCTTGTGGGTGCTCACTATAATTGAGAAGACTAACTACTACGTGTCTCTCTCAAACTATTAAACTTTAGAAGCAATTTAAAGACGTTCAAAACTATCAGCACATTTAATTATAAATAGTTATGCTTTTTATTTTTGAATGTTTAGAGAGAATAAATATTAAGTCAAGGGCAATACTTTTAATAATTTCAGCAAATTTAGGTTTTGTAGAATGATGAGACACATAAATCCATAAATATCTTACCTGTAGTCAGGTGCCGGTGCTGCTACGACCCCATGTTGGACTCTTTTTTTACCACATCTCTCGCACTTTTACCATCCACCCCGGACCCTCCCTCCGTGCCGACTCCCCTCTTGTTGGCTGTTGCTAGGAGACCACCAAACCAACTCCAGTTCCCTCTGTATGCAAACTCAGACATGTGCATCCACACTTTATTCAATTAATCGTTGCAGCTCTACACATTATTCAGGTTTCTGGTTTTCTGTTCATCGGTGCAGGTGTGTCTGACTTCACTGTTTCTGTGTTTGCATTTATGATGCTGATGCTTCCTTTACCATCTCTTGATGAGTAATGGAGGCTGAGACAAGAATTAAAGCTGTTCTCTACACACCAGACAGACAACGATCAGAAACCTGGACATAATGTTATTTTGGACTGTTTATTTTATTTATTTATTTATTTTTTATCAGAGGTAAATCTTGTTCTTTAAATCAGACTGTGGATGTGTTGGGGATCAGTGTGCAGGTAAAGTCGCTCAACACATGTCAGAACAGACTCCAGCCCCCAAAATAGATAAATGATTAACACTTTCCAGTGTCTGTGCAGGGTGTTAACAAGCTTTTATCACAGTTCTTCCTCACCTGGGCCTCAGACTCAAGGTGTCCCAATGAATATTTACAGGGTCACCAGATTCATTAGATTTTTAAAAACAATGTATATTTTTAACTTTTTCTTTTGTTTCTTGTTAAAAATTGGGGAGTTTCAGCTTTTAGAGCCTATAAAGCTCAAAATTTAACAGTTAACAGAAGAAAAATCCCTATTTGGTTTAACTACTGTTCACATTAAGCTCATGCACAACCTGTGTACATTACTTATTGGACAAGCCAGAAAGCCTGGGAACTACTGTTTTAATATACTGGAGTTCAGGGATTAACACTCTCCATGACTCAGAGTTACATTCATACAGTACGATATGACATGGCAACAAAGAAATGACACCAGGACAAAAGCAATATTGCTAGGCAAAGAATTTATAAATTAATAAAAACATTCCCTTTGTAGTGTTCTTCTGACAGCTTTTTCCCACTTTGTATTTTTGTCCTTTTTGTGATGATTTCAAAATATAGAAAAATATGACAACATTCATCATTACATTATTTTAGCATGATTTCCATTCTGTCCTGCTCACATACCTCTGCATTTTCTACCCATTACTTTTTTTTTTATTTTTTTTTTTTACAGTATTTACAGATTAAATCCATCCACATCTTCTCAGCCTCTGACAGGGGACATTAGAACATGTTTTGCATAGATCACAGGGGAAAGAAGTTAGTGAAAATTCAAAGCTTTACAACAGAAAAGCAGAACTGAGAGGACACTGTACATCCTGTACATGATAAGCATTTCAAATCAACACATGGAAAAAAAAAAAAAAGAAATGAAATCATTGAACACAGTGTTCATTTTGTGTAGAACATTGGCTCTAATAACAAATGCAAACTGGAAATGGAGTCTTTCAGATGAGCTGTTGTTGTAATATTGATATAATCACAATCATTGTAGAAATAACCATAAACACATTTGCAGCTGAAATATCCAGCAAATGTGGAAGCCTCATCTGACACACAGCTTTTCTCGCTAGAGCTCTGCTGCAGTTTGTCACGTTGCTGCTTATAATTTGAAAATATGAGTTAACTTCAGGCAATGTTTATGCAAAAGCCAATTGTAACCCACCCTGAAACACAGGGCATGTTATAAGCTATGTCCAATTCTAATGAAAATCACTGATGGTTGAACACTTCAGAGTATGTTTGCAGAACACAGAACCTCAAAACACAACGTGCTCCGAGTCCAAAAAAAAAAAAAAAAAAATCATCTGAAAGATTCTGTTTTCCAGTAACTGACAGATCAGTTGTAATATTCAAGTACATCTGCCTGAAACACATACGGCAAAAAAATGTTTTACATAACACAAAACTTTCTGAAGCTTAGCTTTGGGTTTCCCACTCACCATCTTTGTCAGTTAGCAGTCAAAAGAAGAACAAAAATCAAAATCTGATCAAACACAAAAACTGGAGTCTGAGTAGAACTGAGGTGAAACAAGGAAGCCACAACCATCGTGGCTGAGATGCTTGTTGATACATTTGTGTTTATCCATCTTATTATTTTTGTAGAGAGCTCATTAATTTGGTGATCTGTCTCTTTTATTATTTTAGTTTTTTCCTCTTCTGGTGGCCATTAGCAGAACTGTAATTGAAAACACTCCTGCATTATCTTCTGCATCCAGCTGTGGTAGCTGCTGCTTAGTTGAAGTCAAAAACCCCTGTACCAAATAAGTCAGTATTTGTCAGTATATGTATTATTTTAAACAGGCTGTCCTCCATCTACGGCTCTCTGAGCTGCTGCTGCAGGGCAAAGAAGCCATTCATTCCTCCATAAAGCTAGGTAATCCATCCCATTATCTCTGAATATTCATTATACTTTGCTTGCTTTTTTTCCTCTGTGATGTTCTTCCATGTCAGCACTGCATTATGTTAAATAGTCATCTGATAACTCCAGGACAAAGTCAAAGTTCCTGGTAGGAAAAAAAAATCCCTTGTAAAAACATCCCATTCCATTTGATCTTACAAGCAAAATTCATGCGAGCATTAATAAAATCCAAACTATAAGCAATAAAAATGACTGCAGGAAGTGCACACAGGTGAACACAGGCTGTTACCCCAAATCAGAAAAAAAAAAAAAAAAAAAATTCTCACAGAGGACCAGTGCCAACTATTTCATTTCTTCAACTTGCTGAGCAGAACATTTTTTTAAAATTAGGCCTGAGCCTCAAAAACACACTTTGCCCTGATCAGTAAAAAAAAAAAAAAAAACTTTCTGAGGATAATTCTGGTTAATTACAGTTTGGGTCTTATTCTCATAGGTTTGGATATCTGCTTTATCATCCAATGACGCTGTAGCACCAGGAGATTTGGTAGGTACGTTTTTATCTAACATTTTTGTTGTATTTGTTGTATTTACTCCAACTGTATTACAATAGGCATTGTCATATTCTGTGGAGTTATTTGAAAGCACTTTCAGCATTCGAAATGTGCTACATGAGTAAGGTTTATTGCAGTGTTCAGATTGTTTACCTGCAATTATCCAATTGCTTTAAACAGAGAGACTATCTTTGGTGTCCATGAGTGTGTCACAGAAACACAGAGCACTGAAACTGCTTAGTTACAGCGTAATGACAGCACTGAAACACATTTACCACCATGCTCAAACTATGACCTACCTTTAAAGAATTGTTTGTAAAAACAGGATTGTTAAAAATTACAATCTCGAGTGAAAAAGTAGTGGAACCTGGGGAACAGTGAGACCTTCTGCCCTTTTTTTTTTTTTTTGTTTTTTGTTTTTTTTTCTCTGTAAAGAAACAATAAATCTTTTTCTGAACACCGATGTGCCGCAGACTAGGTGAGCAGCTGGTTGGACGGATGGCAGTGGGTAAAAAAAACAGAATTGAGTCTTCTCCCAAATTTAATTAAGAGTGCACACATTCGCCGTGAAATGTGTTCTTGTTGTTGTTGCTGTGCTCTGCAGGCAGCAACTGATGACTCACTAGCCACTAAAACCTACTGCATGGAAGTTAATTTAGGCACAGCACTATTGGAGAAAAAAAACCAAAGAAAACTTACTCTAGACCACTTAAGTAGTATTTAATTATAAATCTGCCTTTAATTGGCATGCAGTAACTCTTTAACTAACGGCATTTAAAAACACACTGTGGAGTATAGAAATGTCTAAAAATTCTGTAGAAAAGTGAGTTACAGCAGTGATGGAGCACTACATTTCCAATAGGACGACCATGCCTATGGCTTTGACAAGCTGAAAAAGCATCAACTTGCTGAGAAAGATGAAAGTTGTCTAAAAAAAAAAAAAAAAGATGTGGTATTCACTTTCTGAGAAAAGTCTTTGCAGGATGCCAGGCAGTTTCTCTACTGCTAAAAGTGGAGACACAATGGGTATATGTGCAAAAAAACCCCTAATTATTTACAATGCAGTCATACAGCTTATGCTTCATTTTACAGGTTCTTTGTTTCCTAATAATTTACTCATCATTTCCTGAGGGTGTTTACAGAAAAGAACTAGAAAACTATTAGGAAATATTACCTTGTAAAATAAAACAAACAAAGAAAACCACCAACACATAAAAAATCCAAACCCCATAAGGTTGTTTCATGTTGAGGGGAGAAGTTAAGAGAGTATTTTGTCTTGGCAGAAGCTTTTAACACTGTGTGGGTGCAACATTCAACCTCAGACACAAGAAAATAAATTAAACGGTAATCACAACACTGGCACTGACTCCTCTGCATCCTCATATACGCATTTATACTTGGTACCCAACAATGAAATGAAGAGATAGTTGTCGTTAAATTAACAACTACTAAAATGGGTGTTTTTGTTAATTAGCAGCATATCACGTTCAGAGATAAACCGTTGTATGTTTGATTTGTCCTGTCTCACCCAAAGGTTGACCAAAAAAGAAACATCAAAAAAGTGAAATGGCGATTGCTTCTTACAAGCTTCATTTAAACTCACAGCTCAAAAAGTTAGGAAATTCCTCACCCTCTCCGCCTTTTGCAAATGTCAGTTCAAAACAAATGGAAAATAATGCCAGCAGTCCCTAGAAAAACCCCTTTTCCCTTCTTGCAGAATCTCAGGTCTTTAATTAGACTAAAAGACACATTAAAGGTATGAATTGTAAATCCCACTGCCTCCTTCATGGTGACAGCTCAGTGCTTACTGATGGCCTGGAGAGTAGCGGCACCTTTCGGAAAGGAGTCATGCTTTCAACTAAACTCAAATACACGACAGACACACCTGCTTCTGGGAGTTGCTGATATGTCGAGAAAACGGTGCAAATGCAAAAAAACAAACACGTTAAAAACAAAATACTAAAAATGGCATTAATTCCCAAAAGTTTCCAGTATATTTGTGGTTGTCCTGCTGATTAACAGGAGAGAAAAAGCGACTCTCTCACTTCTGTTTTCCAGTTTATATCCTACTCTTTGATGAGTAGTCTTTGCAGCAGTGCAGCTAATGGACACTTGAGGTGCTCCAGTGTTACTGGGAGCACTTAACTGTTTTCCTGTGCGCTCTTTCCTCTTTGATAGGAGGGTGAAAAACTCGGTGACAAAAGTAAAGATGAGCTTGTCACACAGAGATGGCCAAAGATGATTGGATCACTTCGTATCTGATTGATTAACCTGCATTTTCATTGTTTTCTGCCAATTTTTGGTTTTTTGTTGAGGGTGTTTTGTTGAGGATAAAACCTTCTTCTCTGTGCTGCCCTAAAGCATCGTTTTAACCTAAAAGATAAAGAGTATCAACTAGCACCAATATGTGCACCTATTTCTTTTACCTGTGGCTTTACTGTGTCATATTATACCATGACATGGTATGTGTATGTACAAGCTCAATCTCAAGAGTTTACTGAGATTTTCTGTGTATATAATGCAAATATAGTACATGATATGCACAATATCATATAAGTTTACAGATGAGGAAAATTCTTCCAGTCCTATAGGTATCCTATGATTTGGGTGCAAAAATGCCACTGATTTTCTGCTGCTTTTTTCTGTGTAATTGCAGACGACCCACTTCACTGACTGGAAAGTCTCTGTGCTTCAGTCTGTCCTCTGGGTGATGGGAAATTCATAACTCGTTTTACACCCTAAACAAAGAAGTGGAGAAGTCTGTTTACCGTCTATTCCTCTGCCTCCTGGCTGCGAGGGAAGGGCAGACTGACGGCGTGCTCTTGAGCCAGGGCGGCCAACTCCTTCAGGAACTCGGAGAAGATAACGGCGCAGTAGACGGCGTTTTTCACCCGCAGTGCCTCAGCTTGCTTCTCCAGACCAGATGTTCCTCCACTGCCACCACCCTTGAACAGAGCGCTGTGAAGTGATTGGCCGCCATCCCGTACGTGTGCGAGGGCCAGCTGAGCGGCATGTCGAGCCCGGGTCGGGCTGTTGGTATGACGAAGGATCAGATCGCCCAGAGACGTCTTACGACTCTTTACTGTAAGAACACAAGAGTAACTTTGACTTATAACAGTGGAAACAAGGATATGTGACGTCAAAATGAATCTGTCTTTAAGAGAACCAATTCTGTTTCAGTTCCCACCGGAATTCAACCATAACCTCTTTGAGCAGATAAGAGCAGCATGAGCACATTTCACTGGTTTTGACACTCACCCAGTGAATCAGAGCGACGTAGGGGGGGAACAGCTGCAGGTGAGTCAGTCCAATCCACTTTGCCTCGGGCCACCAGGTACTGTTGGGCTTTCTTCAGCATGGCAGGAAAGTCCTCATGGGAGGCTGCAAATGCCTCGATGCGGTTCTTCACAGAACCTAGAACCTGAGGAGAGCGGGGAACAGATCTTTACATTTTTCCAAATGCTGTCCTGGTTTAGGTGATCAGCTGGGTCAGTAAAAAGAACTTATGACTTTAGGAGCTGTAAGATAACTGGACTAAAAGTCTAATGCCAACAATGTTATTGTACTCTACAGCAGCAGTAAGTTCAATAATCGTGGAATGGAAAGGTACTTAAGTATGTTTTCTGGGGACAAATGTTGCCACTTCCTCTCTGTGATAGTGCAGTATTAATATTACAGACACAAATAGAATATGGAAAGAAACTCTATGCAAATATCACTGTGGGCCTGATGCTTTTGGAACAGGAGCTAGCACAGAAGTAAGGTGGGCTGGAAATGGACAACTCTGCCTAAAAACTGTCATCAGAGCAAATACAGAAACTTTTTTTTTTTATACTGAGCACCTGGTTGTGAAATGTTATGAAGTTAAGGTCAAAGAAGGACATACAGGGCATTCCTGGGCCTTTAAGTCACAGGTGTAGCAGGGTGCAGTCTACCTGGATCAGTGACTTGACACTGGGCTGGAAGACCATGTTGGTGTTGAGCAGGAAGGAGCGTAGGAGAGGCTGAGGATAGCAGGCCAGCTGGGCCACGATGCCCGTGAGCAGGATGTTGACGTAGAGTGAGTTTTGGAGCATGTTCTCCAGCTTGGCAAACAGAACCATCATGAATGGACCTGCACAGAGAAACATGGAACGCTGAATGGAAAGATATGACACACAACTTGCTGATCTACATGTGCTAAACCTCGGGATGAAGGCACAGGCATATTTCACAGTTTTTTTTAATAAGTGAGGTGGCATAGAGGCTGTCAAACTGTGAAAAATAGGCAGCGGGGTTCTTTCACAGCTTGAAGTTAAATGCAGACAATTAAAGTTGTCACTGCGGTTTTTGGTGAGCAAAAAAATCCATGATCTAACAAGAAGGATGTCATGAAGTGATGGGGTGGATACTGGTGCTATAATAAGTGTTCAAGGTGTTTTAGAAGCATAAAGTCAGTATTCCTCTCTGCTTCAGTGACTTGATGTGATGAATTTTTTTCATTTCCAAAAGACTGATGTTTAAAGTGATTTTACACCTGGGAGAGCTAAACCACTTTACTGTTCAGGGCCTGAATCAGTTTGTATCTTGGAAGTAATTGCAGACATGATATGGGGAAAGATAAGGTCATCAGTATGGTGGATTATATGTTATTCTATTGTAAAAATGAGAAACAGCAAATAGTATTTCAGTAAAGACTGACATGGAGCTCTAAAAACCACCAGACTTTGTAAATTATGATGCCAAAACATGAAGTGCTTCATAAATGGAATACACAATGATTTGCTACAAACTTGGTGGAGGTGTAAAGATGAACTAATACAACACAATAGTCAGAGAAACTGATCCAAATGCTGTGTGAAGTTGCTGCCGCTGTCAAAAACTGATCTTTTCACATAACTTTCTCTCTCTGCGCCCTTCTGGCCAAGCTTGTGCACGTGGTTGTGCATGTCCTGCCCCTCTCCTGTCGGCTCACTACAATAACAAAGTGACAGTAAAGTTCCAGAGAGATACAGCTGACCTGAGGGGAGTAAGACTAGAGTTAGCAGCTGCTGTTTCCAAGTCCTGCTTACTGAAGCCATGAGCTGTATCTGTGTGTTTATATACTGTGTGTGTCAAACTACATGAGAGATGCATCAACAATGCAAGACTCACCTGTGTACGGCTGAGAGGCAGGCTGATTTAATGGCCTGGCAGGACTACAGAGGTCTGCCTTGGCTTCGCCCATCAGTTTGACATCCACAGCGGAGGACAGCTGTTGTTCCTCCTCCTGTCGCTCAGCAGACAGAGGCTCTCGGTCAGTTTCCTCTTGCTGGCAGGTAATTCTGCCGCGCTCCTTCACACGGTCCTCCAGCTCCCTCAGCTCCTGTGTGAAGGCCTCAATGCTGATGCCCTGTCCGTTGGAGTCTGTGGAGAGCTGTGGGTCTCCTGGGGCCTGCTCCAGCAGCTCCTCAATCAGACGCTCTACAGATTGTTGCATCTGGTTGTCTTCTGGAAGATGTGAGGATACACTGTGTGGATTTGAGGTGTCGCTGGTTAGGAGTTTGGTGTCAGACGATGCTTGGGTGACGGAGCCCGGCGATGAAATCTGGTTAGGGCAAACAGATTTTGCATCGCTGATGTCACTGTTGCTAAAAATAGACTGTTGGAGAGCAGTGCAGCTTTGAGAGGGGCAGGTGACAAGGGATCCATTTTGGTTGGCATTTTCATCCAAATACTGCTGCTCCCCCAAATCTCTCTTCACTTTCTTTACCTCTAGTCCTCTGTCACGACTGTCTGAGCACCCATCAGCCTGCCCCATCGTTCCATTATACATTGTCTGGTAGCTAACAGTGATGGCAGAGGTGGGAATGTGGGAAGCTGGAGATGAGACAGGATGGGAAGTTGATAAAGGGGCAGCTGAAGAGGAGGAGGATGGGATGAGAGGAGGTACAGGTTTTGGCAGGAGCTCCTCTCTCTGCAGGCTGCGTTTCTTGGAGCGAGGTGTGAGGCTGATGCAGTTGTTTTTGCCGATTGTAACATCCCATTCTCCACTGTCCCGTTCTGAGCTGCTCCACTCAGACCGTGCTGCAGCTACAATGGCTGCCCTCTGCTGGCCTGGAGGGGTGTTAATGCTTCCACCTTGCTGGAAAGAAAAGTGCTCAGGAAACATAATCATTGAGGGGTTGGAGGTCGGTGGAGGTGGGGGTGGAGGGGCTGTATTTGGGGACGGGTTTTCTCCATCGTATAGTGCTGACCAGTCACGGCAGGCCCAGGAGGAGAGCTCGATGCCTCTCCGGGCGTCTCTGAGATATTCCAGGTATCCAGAGTCCCAATCCAGACACTCTGTGTGAGTCTGCTGCTGGTGCATTGGGCTGTCAGGGGACAGAGGGTGGGAGCTGGAAGGACCTGAATGCAGTGGGTCCATGCTGCTGGGGGCAGAGGGACCCCCTCCTCCTGATCCTCCTCCACTGCTCTGTTGGCGGATGAAGAAGGCTAAGCGTGATGGAGTGCTGGGTTTAGGTGGAGCTGGAGATTCTGTGCTGGGACTGTTCAATACTGTAGTGTGGAAAATGCAGATGCAAACACCATTTGTAATTTAACATTACGTAAAATGTACTGGCTTTATAAGTCTAAAAACACACAAACATTAAACAGTGAGCTTTTACCAAAGTTTGTCTTGGGCTGATAAAATAATCATGTAGAAAACTGGTCTGTCTGCAAAGCCCAGCAGATGTGCAAAAAATGGCCTGTTAAATTCATTTCATAATATTAACTTCTAGCAATATTCAGTTTGTGTTTCATTGCTCAGTCTACACAGTTGTACATGCACTTAATTGGCAGCATCCAAACCTGGCCAGTCCTCCCAAAAAAAAAAAGGGAAAATAGACGACTGAAGTAGAGGCAAAATTATTGTTTAGAAAAACTAAATACTTCTACCCAGCAGAAGAACAAACATGAAAGAATATTTTTTATGCTGACACACCTTTGCCCCAGAATGCACTATCCTCATCCCGCTCAGAAGAGGGTGCTGCATTCAGCCGGCAGCACTCTGGGATCAGTGACAGGAACTTGTCTGCAGACTTTCCATAAATGTCAGTCTCCTTGATGGCACGGCGTTGACTAAGCATTACATGGGTACAGGGCAGTAGATACCTGGGAGAAAGCACACAAACTGCTTAATGTGCATTGACTTACAGGTTGTAAGACACATTATTATTCGGAAACCTGATCGGGCTGTTTTTTTGTCTTTTGGGGAAAGCAACATAAATTCAGTCATTTTGATAACACACTTGGTAATGTTGGCTATTTTAGTCAAGTCACAGGCAGCTGGATGTGCTGCTGGACAAAATTACACAGGCAGAACTGGCCTTGGATATTCTGAAAAATATAATACTTGGGAAGAGATGTTCAGAAATACAAACATACCTGAGAACGAGCTGCAGCATGATGTCTTCACAGTGCAGGGAGAGAAGCGTTCTGAAGAGGCTTAACGACACCATGCAGAGCTGCAACACACACATATTAGTATTATTCAGACAGTATTACTTCTATCATAATGCATTTTACAGCATAACGTTGATCATTGCAGGATCTCTGACAAAGAAATGGATGTTGTTGGGTTCACCATCTTTACAGAGTGAGGTGGGTGAGTTGATGTCCTTGATGGCCAAAATTGCAAAGACACTCATTTTCTCTTCAGACCAAAATCTTTACTTTGTGCTTTATTTCTGTTGTTGTCCTCTGAAAATGATGTTTTAACAAAGATGATGGCCTGTGTTTCAGATGCTTTCTAATGCTTATATCTGAATTCTATTCTATAAAGGAAGAAGTCGCAACATATTAGAATTAAGTCTGTTTCTTTTTCTAAAGCACCATAACTGTCTCCCAGAGATCAGAATGTTTTTACTTTAGAGATCAGATTGTATGAAACTGAGGAAACTCAGGATTGTTAGCAACTACAAACTATATGCAACAAGACATTGAACAGATGCACAAGACTAGATGACATTTACTTTCCATGTACTTCTGTTTTGCTGCAGTCACCATCACAATTGATTTGTGCTCTCAGCCCCCTCACCACCCACACTGCTGGATGCATTTGATGGCCTTGAGGCTCTATCACACACACAGATGCATATGAATACAAACCCTTGAATTGCTGCTGATGCGTGTGAGCAAAGTGTCCAGGATGGTGTCATTGTCGTGGCGATGCAGCAGGATGAAGCGCAGGAAGGTTTTGAGAAGGGATGTTTCTGTCACACTGCGCAGGAAAAGGTCCAGGTAGGCGGTGCTGGCGATCATCTCATCCACCGACGACTACAACCACACACACACACACACACACACACACACACGCGCGCGCACGCACACACGCACACACGCACACACAAATCTGTTGTAAAGGGCAACGTAGCAACTATCCGATGAATAATATGAAGCCTAAAAACAGGCTGTAAGATAATGTCTTCAAACATTTTGAGCTAACCATTTGCTTTGACTCATTTAATACAAATGTTCTTCATTTCCTAATTAATTTCAAACATGATAAAAATGTTTACCAATATTTATATGTCACCATCTTTTACTGGGTCAATTGACCCAAATCATAAAAGGATAACTACTGATGTTGCCTGTTCTACGATAAAAATAATGTAACCTGCTGACAGGGAGGTCCAGACCTGTGAGCTTGTATATGCAACCCAACTCTTCCTACCTTATGCAGGGCAGGACCCATAACAGGCACAAGAAAGCCATTATGGAGGTAGTCCAGAAGCTGGGAGCGGACCAAAGGATGAGCGACCTGCACCACAGCGTTGCAGAACTCCAGCGAGTTCATGAACAGCACAAGTGATGACACCCCCATCCAGTCCTCCCGCCGCAGCGCGTGCCAGTCGTCTCCTCGAACCTCAATCTTCCTGGGCAGAGAGGAGTAAAGTGCGCTGAGGCCTGTCGCCAACACCTGAGTTGAGACAGACACATTTCATATAAGACTGCCTCATAAAAAGAAATCTATGTTTAAAAAGCTGAAATCTCTCTTTTACAAAATCATTCAGACCCTTTGCTGTGGCACTTAGGTGCTTTAACCATCCTTCACGTGTGTAGAACTTGACTGGAGTTCATTTGTATTTACTCGCAAAAGGAGCTTTTGTAAACATTTAAGTTTTTGATTTTTAAAAACATTTTAATTTTGTCATTGTAGATTCTGCAGTGCAGATAAGGGCAAAATCCATTCTACGCATTCTTCCGCAAAAGGTGAAGGAGTCTGAACACTTTCTGAAGCTATCCTTTGTACAACAGCTCACTCACCTACTGCAGTTTTGTTAGTGTTTTAATTTTTTAATAAGCAAAATCACATCCCAGTGTGTAAAGACATAATGAAAAAGATCCAACTTTACAGTCGAGGCAAAGATCTTATGTAACTTGTTTTGACAGCGCCTTGGTATATTTATCAAACAGTGTTTTTGCAGTTTTGGTTTCTGGACCTGTAAAAATATGCAATATGTGGATCTACTAGCCAGACTAAGAATATATATGAGAGAATACATAGCAAATGGTTAAACTCAGGCACAGAGGAGCATTTGCTCTTTAAAGCCACTTTCACTGGTTCTTCTAACCAGTAAGTAGGTCAGACTGAAGATGCTGGAAATAGGCTGAGGAGCTGAGCCAGCTCTTTAACGCCAGAGTGAACAGTCAGAAGACACAGTACTAACCAAAGCATTAAACTATGTTGCACAGATGTACACATTACGCAACAACCTTCACTCCCATACTTCATAAAGATGTTTTGAAACTAAAATTTTGCTCTGTTGCTGTTGTTTGTGACCAGATTTTGGCAGGCGAGACCAGATTTAGAAGCGTGTTCAAAAACCTTCACACCGTAACCAAGTCACGCTCAGAATGAAATCAGTCAGGTAAGTGCAATCTTACTTTGTAAATACACTTCTTATTGTGCAACCAGTAAAATCTGGCTCTTTAATTACATCTAGTGGCAACTGTACCAAACTACAACGCATCTCATCACAGACACAGCTCACTGATCTTTGTCCACAAACTACCGTTATGTTTCTCTCATTTACACACTAATTAATAAAATGTAGGAGCAGAGACAAGTTTTGTCATTTTATCTAAAAGGCAAACTTCACACCAAGAATGTGTTTCAGTTAAATTTGTTGTTTGGCCTCCATGGTAGTTCAGGCGGTGGTGGTTTGTGTAAAGCAGCAGAAAAGAGTGCAAAGGATTTTCAGTGGACCTGTTCATCTTAAACATTGTAAACGTCTGCTGGTCTGAGGGGGATATTTTTTATGTTTACAGGAAATCTAAGTAGAGACAGAGCTGTTGGGATATAGATAAGGGTGAACGGTCTGTCAAAGTGCATAGTCATCTCCTTCCCCTTCCTTTTATCACACACCATCACAATGCATTAGAATTAGGCAGCACACACACATCTTTCTTTAATGCAGTGTTGAAAACAAGCCAGGGCCACGCATTCAAACTGTCCTCGACTACCACGTCACAATATAGTAGGTCATTTGGCCCTTTTCTAGATTGATTAGATACGGTGTAGATTAAAGTAGTATTAATGTAGTGTTGCATAGGATAGTGAATTAGAAGCAAGTCAGCTAGTATAATAAGAAAAAGACAGGTTATTACCAGGTAAAGCTCCATGAGATGTAGCTTATGACTGGAAATTGAAAACTGTGCCAAGATTCTTAGGATGTTGACTCAAACCATAATGGTGAGACTTTCTTTGGAGTTGTTTTTAACAATTGAACAAGGGCCTGAATATGAGTCATAATTCAGTGTCATCTATAATCACCATCTTATACAAAAACCCCAGTTAACGTTTAAAATACAACACTATGCCTGACAACATAGATTTCATGTGCACATCACTCACCGGGCAGAAGTAGGAGTTCTCAGCGATGTAGCGTGCCACAGCCTCGTGGCTGGCCGAGGCTGCCATGACCAGCAAAAGCGCGTCTCTGGCCTGTTGTCCGATAGCTCCATCTCGGTGAATGAATGGCACGAGCAGGGAGAAGATCAGCAGATTGGTGGAGCCCTGCTGGGCAGGTGCCGCCCGGAACAACATCTCTAGAACCACTGGCTGCCGGGCCATGGACACGCAGACCTAGTGAGGATTTAAAGAGTCAGAATGCAACAGAATAGTATTGATTAAAAGTTATTTATTGAATTATGGTTAGGATTTGTGCTTCTTGTCAGATTGGACCACATTAGACCAAGTCCCTTCTGGGTCAGCAGATGTTTACAACTGGGAGAAAAAAATGCTATCAGTGAGTGGTGTTTTTAATGATTCCGTTTGGCCTGTCACTGTAATGTAAAACTAATATAAGTCTTGTTGTCGTGTCATTCAATTTGCTCCTTTTGATTGTAAAGACCTAATGTCATGTTTGTTAGATTAGATTATTTGTGGGCCTCAGTACATTTTGCTAATTCAGAAGTCAACACACATGTACATTAGTGAGGATGAAGATTACTGAAGATTTTTGCATACCTGATTGAGCAGCAGTACCAGGCTGTTCTCCAGGACTGAAGGACAACCAAGTTCTGGGTCAGCACAAGCTCCCAGCAGCCTCAGTAGGGGGTGAAGGATGGCTGTGTGCTGCAGCAGAGGCTGCTGGGACTGGCAGATCAGCATCTCAAACAGCTTAAGCAGCGCCCCCTGGCTGTCTTGGTCCAGGCCACGGCGGAGGTGCCACTGAACCAGACACTCGAGAATATTTTCAGTGACCACCAGCTCCAGAATGGGGCCCATAGGTGGCATGCTGGTGCCACCATCTGAGCTCTCAGCAGGTCGCTCCTCCGCCAGCAGGCATAACATCTGGTCAGTGTGATTCCTCACTGCTGTCAGGTCATCACTGGAGGATGATGGTTCATGCTGCTCCAGTACCCAAGAGACCTGAGTAAGGGAATAGTGTTTTAGTGTAATATTCGATGCTTAACATTGCTGTCCTGTGAGGAGGAGAAATAACAAAAGTGTTGTCTTCAACAGGCATTTCCATTTCAAACGATTTCTCAACAAGTTTTCAATAAAGCTGGGTTATTATACAGGTTATGTTCAGTCATCTGGATTGAATTTTGTTTGGGATTTGTTTTATAAGCCCTTTTCACAGAAGACATTTAGAAGTCTTGAAAAATTAATGATGGATGAATTTCATTTAGCTGCTTCAGCTTCAGGGTTCTGAGTTGTCTGTGATTCACTGTAGCAGCTGTGCCCAAAATCAATATAGGGAGTAGTGAATGAGTGACTTGGGGCACAGCCAACATGGCATACAGGTACACCTGAACAGAACGTACTGTAGCCTCTTTTAAACATATTAGTAAACTTGTGCTTTTTCTACTATGACAAGTCAAAACAGATGGAGTGATCATTATTACTGCATTGCAACATGGTTATTTGTAAGATATGAAGAGGTCTACCAGTCAGCATGACTATAACAGTGATGAATTTGCAGATTTGCAAGCAGTTTGTGCAGATAAGAGATGTTGTTCTTTATGTTTTCACAGCTTGAGGTGTGTGGTAGATGCATGTGCAGAAAGTCAGAAACCAATTAAACAGTATATATTCATGTGTTTGTGCACACAAGCTTTGAAACAAATCTGTTTGAATGTCACTCATTCATTTACATACAACTTAGACCTCTACTGTCTTCATAGAAACAATAAAAACAGGAAAGACTGTGTCAAAAAACTCACTTATACCAATACTACAGTATTTAATGATCTTATGGAAAGAGAACTGCTATTAAGAGTAGTGTGTACTTCTTCTATTAAAGCTTTTCTTGAACAGTAAGTACACATGGAAAACGTCTCATCTACAAAGAGCACTTGCAGAATTTAAACACAGCACGAGCTCACACCAGGTCAATGAGAAACACTCAGCTGTGGTTTGTTTCCTCAAAGCAAATTGAACAGTCGTGCAGTGACAAGACTCTGCAACCTATAAAACCTTCAGCCAGTGACTGGACATGAGCCAGTACACTGACTGACTACTCTCACCAGCAATGGTGCAGCCAAATGAATGTGTGAACATCCACACTTTGTGTTTGTAATTTTCTAACTGGTCCTCACCATTGATGGTCAACAAAAACTGAGCATTTATCTGTGTGCTGCTCAAAAGAATGAGAACAAAACATGCAAATATTTTCTCAACCACAGTAAATAATTTGAGATGAACAGATTTAATGTTTCAAAAATATTTTGAGAATCAAACTTAAAAGCAAAGCTTTGTCTCCAGTTCACCTGTCTCCAGTGGTTCTCAAACACCATGAGGCAGGTCTCTGGGTCAGCAGTGCACGGGCTGGAGGGTGTGGTGCTCCGGCCAGAGCGATTCCCGGGACCCCGTGGGTTCAACCTGCTCAGCCAGCTCATACTGGACCCAGTGGGAGGCAGGTCAAAAGTTGCAATACCTCCAAGCAGAGGTAAGGAGTTTCAGTTAAAATGTCAGGATATAGAAGCCACAGAAAGCAGAAAGGGGTTTAGAGGGAAAAAAGGGAAAAGATGATGTGGGAATGAGGAGGAGGAGGAGGGAGGAGAGAAGGAGGATAAAGGGGAGGCAAAGTGTATCCAAGAACAGATATGGAGATCAAGGAAGTCGGCTAAACGGGCTGTCGCTGTCTAGGGAAAGTCCACTGCTGCTCTAAAAACTGTGTGTCCCAGTCCTCCTTGTAGACCCTGTCATCCAGTCTGAAGCCAACACCACTCCATAGCCAGTCAGGGCGGGCACACTGGACTGTGTAAACAAACAGGGGAAAAAAACCCAAGATGCTTCATTACATCAAAACAAAAAATATATATAAAAGCATCATTTGCAGAAGGCAGTGATTCATCTGCCACACAGCTTGAAATGGAACCATACATGTATTAAAGTGACGGAGTGAAGCTAACAATGTAAAATGTAAATATCATGTATTGTCGTACCTTCAATACACCCATTCATTCAGAAATAATTGGTTCTAAATAGCTTCTGTGTTTTTCCATGAAAAACAACAAACATAAGTCAGCCTCTACAGTATGTTGTTTCCATGGAAACCATTCACTCCACCTACATCCAGTCGGCCTTCTGCTTATAAAAATGAAAAATGCATGGTTTTCTTAGGGCTTTACTTAAGTTACATGGCCCAACTACAAGATAATCAGTGCTTGATTCAAAACACCCACGACAGCCCAACCTGGGCAAAAAATTAGGACATTAAAAGAAAAGTCTTTTTAGCACAACGTACAGGCTTTACACAAGGGCATAAGTTAGATAAAGCTCTACATGTCATGCAGGTCACCTAAGGCAAAGCATAATTCATTTTTGTATCAGGGCTGGAGCTAAAACTGCTTATAAAGTGAACATGAACAAGTCCATATGGTCAGAGCTAGGTCACATATAACGTGTGTTCACTGTAACTCCATAAAAACATGATCAGTTTTGCATGAGATGATAAGGGAGCAAAGATTTCAGAGGAAGCAGCCACAATAAAGGGACGAAAAACAGCAGGTAACAGGCACTTCAGTTTATTCAGTTCACTTTTAATCAGTAATGCCTTTTCCTTGATGCTAAGAGAAGGGAAATCACCATGTTGGTCTTGTAGTTGAAGGGCACTGATGTAAACAAATCCTCTTGCTTCATCTATGTGCACTTTCTCTACAGTCTCCTGAATGATCTGAGCGAAAACAGCTTCCCTTTACATGTTTACTTCTATTAAATTAAATGGTAGTATGGTAATTTCTTAAACATTATGTAAATGGTTTCTTTAAATGGTGAGCTTAGGAAAAAAAAAAGAAAGTTTTCGGAGTATCAAAAGTACCAAAGTTTTAAAAACAGCCTAAAGTTGTGTATTTAATGATTTACTGTGAGGATTACTTGAAAATGATTGAACACTAAAGAAATTATTTATGCTGCTGAAGTGGATGTATTGATACCTTTTTTTTTTTTTTACCGAATGACAGCGGATGCCCTTTGTTAGAGGAGTAAGCTACAAACTTCAGAAAGACATTTCAAGCCAACAGGCCAGTTTGATAATGTAAAATCTGATTTTCAGTGGTGTACTCCTTATCATGAGCAGATTTTTGCTGGGGAAACCGGATTTCACCATAATGCATTTAAAGTTAATGTCTAAAGCATTGCCTAATTCAGCTTAAAATCTATCATGGGACTGTTTGCTTTCATCATTTGAATTAAAGGACTCGGGTCAAACATGAGTTAGAAAACTGATGACTTCTTTCTTGACTTTCCTAAAATCAATGAGACTTCATGCTTTTGTTATTACTCATACACCAGCTGTGTAGGTGTAACTGCAAACTGCACTGTATCATCCACACTTTGTTTTTAGTGATTCACAGCAGATGAATCAATGTTAATAATACTCATATTAACCTGAAATGATGACTCTGAAGTAATTAATGTGTACCTGAACATCTAAAAAAAATCAGCCAGTCAAAAGTGAGATACCTACAAGTAAACTCAATAGAAGCTCTGTGGAAACACAGTCCATGATTAAATGCAATTACCTTAAATGCATGTCAGCCAGTCTGCCTCAGCACTTCAGACCAAATGTTCTGATCCTGCCATGCAGCTAGTATGAGGTGTACCACATACAGAAACTCAAATGTTTTCAGGTCACACAGAGCTCCATCATAAAAACACCCATAAAAGAGTTCAAAGTTCAACTTCCGATTCCATTACAGGGTGGCTGCCTTTATAACGAGGAGGAGGTTTGTTATAGATTAGTGATCAAACACGTCATAGCACAGCTTGTCTGTGCTGTTATAATCTCAGACCACAAAGTCTAAAGGCCAAGACAGACTGAGAAACATTTTTGTGACTTAGTACAGTTAAGAAACCAAAAGCCACGCCTGCATTCAGCAGGAAGTGCACAGGTGTGAAAACAGGTAGAGCTCTGCAGATTCTGTCCTTCACATTCCTCACATTTCTTTTCATTATTGAACCACGTTAACATCTACTTTTGCAGCAACAGAGACATGATGCACATGACAAAACTCTTTACTGAACAGCGGTGACATATATGAGCTGATACTAACACCTGCTTTATACATTTAGAAATGCGGTGGAAAAGTTGGTCTTTAATACACAGCAGAAAGTGTAAATGCAACACTTTATTTACTGTAGACTCTTTACTGATGTGCCAACAAATATTTCCACTCTTTGAACACCACCCTTCACCATGACTACCAGCTCCTCGACCCACCTCCAAAGGTAGTTGATGGTTTACATGCATAACTTAGTGGTTTTGATGTGGGGAACAACAAATCATCTGAGCCTGTTCTGAGAAAGTAGATATTTACAATCAAGTACACCTCTATGGCAAAACAGCTATTTAAGCAGGATACATTATAAAATATTGTCATGCGTTACGTAACTTAGTCAGGTGAGATGTCACTTGACAAAATGTCTTATGGTGACTTTTTCTCAAACACACTTCCTTGTTTTTATACAAAAAGACAACATAACATTAGTTCCTATAAAATCATTTATAGACAACTAGGCTGATTACCAGAAATGTTTCAAAGTCAATTAGTTGTTTCAGCTCTACTGCATCCGAAAAAATTTGCATAGTGAAAACTTATTTTTTAAGATTGGAAAGAGTTTAAGATTAAGGCTGTGGAATGAGGTTGAACCTTGAATGAAACAAACAGAAATAAAACAACAAAAAAAATTAAATATGAAACTGTGAAATATGAATAAATAATTTAAGAAGCCCAAAATATGACCAAGCATCTGTGTTCGTGACGGATACCTTGCTGCACTCGTGTGAATGCATTTATCTATCTCTAATCAGATAAAGCACTGTACCTTTAATTAAATTACAGTTTAGGAGTTAAGAGGTGACTATAAGGGACTTACATAACTTTTAGGAGTATTTACACTAGAGACACTTGAAGAGTTCAGTGCTTTTTTGAGACATTTGATGATGTGTAATAAACCTCCAGAGGATCTTATGTGTTTCAGGATAAACAAAACTTATTTAATTGAAGAAGAGGTTCACAGGTCGTGTCATGCAAAGTCAGACATCAGTCCCTGCAGGGTTTGGGCTCTTTCTTGTGTCCCCTTCACTGACACACTGTTAGCAGAAAGCTCTTGACAGCAACCACTGCCTTTTTAAACTAGTTGGTTTATCATTATCGTATTAGCTTTTGGGGGCTTGTAGTCTTCATCCTGCACCACATCTTTTACCAAACCATGTGAAGCAGCTAAACTGCTGGGCAGGAAAACAACAATCAATGCATTTCAATGGCGAGATGATGTAGCAAGCTAGTTGGT
Source organism: Mastacembelus armatus (assembly GCF_900324485.2). Lineage (NCBI taxonomy): Eukaryota > Metazoa > Chordata > Actinopteri > Synbranchiformes > Mastacembelidae > Mastacembelus > Mastacembelus armatus. The sequence goes on along the minus strand of NC_046653.1, from coordinate 20,352,009 downwards.
ACTGCAAAGACAATTAGCTAGCTTAGGAAATGACAACCATGTAGAGTCAATTTATCCATCTGAAGGATGTGGTGCAGTGTCATATTATGTGTGTCCAAAGTTACCTACCTTGGATATTTGTATTTGTCTGAGCAGATGTTGTGAAGTGCTGATTTCTGCCTGCTAGCTGCTTTCTAGTAAGTTAGCGCTGATCGGTGGCTAACGACTAGCTGCTAATGAATCCCACAATGTCAGAGCAGTGAACGGAAAACCAGCACAAAAGTAACCCGGACACAACTGGTGAGCTAAACCATACTGGGCCAGGGAGGCTACCGAACTGACCACTCCTTCGTACGGGCTGCTGTGCATCCTGTTAGCGACAGATAAACATCCCAGCTGATGATTTCTCAAACACTCTTCCCTCTCCCGCAGCCATCTTGCTTTAGCTCCGCCCACACTGACTTCTCTGACTCACACCCACAGCACCCACAGCACCGCTGCTGTATGAAGGGTGCCAGTGTTAAGCAGCACCCCCAAACATCCATACCAACACTGTCTGAGTACAGACTCTGTAAAAGTGTTGATGTTGGTGCAGGAAAGTTATGACCAATAATAAATGGATCCTGATACCAGCATCACTCCGTCCTGATCATGGTAGAAGTAGTAGTAAGACAGTCCCAACTCAAAGTCCACTTTTTTCTGATGTTTGCATCAGTTTGCATAGTTGGGAATGGACAGGCCATGATTTCACCCAAACACTGTGCTCATCATGTGGACACTGAAGCTCAGCACATTCATATCCCACTTCCATGATGTTGGGAAGCACAGATAAGATAAACTTTAAAAGGAATGGTCTAAAGATCCCCAGACTTTTACAGCTCATGTGCTCTAAAAATGACTCTCTATACATTTCCCCTAATACAACTCAATAGTGTCTACTTCAGAGAGCCATAGTAAAATTGCAATTTCCATAAGTAAGAGAACCTCATTCAAGACTCCACTAACAATGCTATTTACTACAACTGCCAATTAGAGTAGTATTTTATATAGGACGCTGTGTATATGTTTATTGGAAGTGAAATATTCTCTGTCATTCAGGCACAATACTCCAGTTGATGTTTGTTGTCTCCAGCAGCCTCGGGATGTGCAGAGGAAGAGCTCACTGCTATTCCCAGAGGACGTTTGACATCTGTTGTGGTTTCCTTCCATAGAGACCAGCATCACCAGGCAGTACTCAGGTAGACCTGGTTCGTTGTTAGGTGAGACATTTAATGTCGCCTGATCCAGGCCCACGTTGTTTGAATTATTGTCCAATAAAGTGCGATGCTTATTTAGAATAAGAGAAAAGGCTAAAAAAATGTGTTAGTTTAAAGCAGAATTTTGGAGAATGGAGAAAACAGGTGATGCTGCGATTAGAGGTAATCAGTGGCAGAGACTGTTCAGGTGGCAGCAGGGTCAGAAAGTGAAGGATGATGGAGAAGTGAAAGAAAATGGGAAATTTCTACCCAATCGGGATCTGAAGTTCAAAGTTAAGTGAGTAATTAATGGTTTGACTGGAAAATATTATATTTAATTATATTATATTTATTTAATTTCAGTCATATAGTGAATCATAACTTTAATATTATTCTTATTTATATTCTTGTGGACATGAATAGAACCATTATATATCTCTATATTTTAATTATAATTGATCACATAGAAATTCCTTCTCATTTCTTTCTCTCTTCTCTGTCACTATTTTCCTTTTAGTTGGACTGGGTGGGTGGTTGATCCAGCAGATCAGTTTTATTATATCTGGCTACAGGTCATGATCTTTCCAATTGTCTACAACTGGGTGATCATCATTTTTAGGTACAAACATGGAATATGATCAATATGAAATAATATGCATCATATTTAGAAACATGTAAACTGTAATCATTTGTCATCCCTTGAAACTTGTTTGAGTCGTTGTTTCTGTTCAGGACTTGCTTTACTATAATTGCACTGAGCTACCTGCCTATGTGGCTTGCACTGGACTACCTGGCAGACCTCATGTATATACTTGACATGATCGTCACTCTTCATACAGGTACTGAAAATTTCTGTTTTAATGTTTCTGCTGTTGTTGGACTGAGTCTTTAAAATAAAACTCATCACATTAAAAAGACATTTGTAGACATATGCAGTTATAAAATGATAAAATGATAAAAGCAAAAAATGAAGGCAAATCACCAAAATGATAACATTATGTTCCCATTATGTAATACACTTACAACTCCACTTAGAACCTGGAACCAATTTTCACCAAAGTAATGTTTTTTTCTCTCCTTCACAAATTGGCTGCAATTTGAACTGTGGATTCCTGGTTATGAAAACTACAAAATGCAGCCCCCAAGGCTGAAATTAGCATTAGCTGACTAACAAATCCCAAATACTCTCCAGGAGTATCACAGTGGCACAGTGTCAATCAACAAGGTTGACAGTTTAGCTGTTTTTATAGTTTATGAAGAAAAAAACAAGTTAGGTAGATCTCACTGATAATTAGCGCCAAAGCTTTTATAAAACTTGTTTTTTTTTTGTCTTCAGGTTATTTGGATCAGGGCATCCTGGTAAAAGACCTAGCTCATTTGAGGAAGCGATACCTGGCTTCTAGACATTTCTTAAGGGACATGGTTTCCCTGCTGCCCACTGACTTCCTCTACTTTGTCTTTGGCATCCAAACTCCGCTGATGAGGCTTAATCGGCTTCTGCGTTTGCCACGACTGAATGAGGCCCTGGATCGCATGGAGACCAGAACCTCCTACCCCAACACCTTCCGCCTCTCCAAGCTCATGATCTACATTTTTGTATTAATTCACTGGAATTCCTGCTTCTATTTTGCAATATCCAACCTAATTGGCCTTGGAAGTGATCCTTGGGTCTACCCCAACATGTCTGACCCAGCCTTTGCCTCTATGCGCCGTCAGTACTTTCACTGCTTCTGGTTCTCTGCCAATATTTTCACCACGATAGCAGACGGCCCTCGCCCAACCAGGGAAGAAGAGTACTTGTTTATGATTGCAGATATTCTCATCACTGTGCTGGTGTTTGCATCAGTTGTTGGCAATGTTGGTAATGTTATCTCAAGCCTAAGGGACCGCGACAACGTCTTCTTCCCTAACCATGAGCTGGTAAGCTGGAACATAGTCAGAATGAAGGCTTCTTTCTCCCAGTTCATGAAATGTGAAATGTAATATGACAAAGTAAAGTGAAAGAAGCAAATGAAAGACGGCTTCATGTTTATTTGCACTTTTGGAAATTAAAGTTATTTTCCTCATGCAGGTGAAGGCATACCTGCGTACCCATAACGTTACCAAGGACCTTCGAGAACATATCGACAAATGGTACCAGCATCTTCACATTAACAAAAAGATCATAAGAGAGAATGAAATTCTGGAGCAGCTGCCAGTTCACCTGAGGACCGAGATCGCTGTCAGTGTTCACCTTCCCACGCTCTCTAAAGTCACCATCTTCCAGAGCTGTGAGAAAAGTCTGCTGGAGGAGCTGGTGCTTAAACTAACACCTCAGGTCAGGCAAAAGGTGGTACAGGGAATTAAGCCAAGCATAGAGAGGGCCGGAGAATTTGTTGCATGCGTCCAGAACAAAAGTGTCACTGCATTAAAGATATACATGGATTATAAGACAAGGAGCCCCTGGGGATAGCCATGTTAAAGGCCCCCATCTCTGTAGGAGTGAGATTACTCATTGTGCAACCACATGATTTGTAATCATCTTGTATCTTATTGTAGTTTTGCAGCTGTTTTTAGGCAGTTTGTGTCCAATTTTACATGTTTTCCATTACTTTCAATTTATTTAGCACTTTTAAATTCAGAATTATTTTATCAATTTCATTCATTGCCAGGAATGTGACTGTGCAGATTTACTGGCCAAAGCAGTGTCTTTCCAGACATTTCTGTGACATTGCACTGTGGCAAACTTTGGCTACATTTGTCTTGTTTCTCCGAGCGCTGTTAACTGGCACACTCAGTGATGCAGTTTTACTGAAATAAATGAGATGGCTGCATTTTGCCTGAATGTGGAATTACATTGTCGGTTATAAATATTCACAGAATATTGTTGATATAATCTAGGGAACATTGTATTAGAGATGATGCAGTCCTCTCAGATTAATTGTGATTGCAGTTTATTGAATTCCCCCCAGAAGTATGAGCCAATTTTGACTGTCCTATTCATACTGGAGGCTTCTTTATCTAACTGAAAAACCTTGTTGCTTTGCCCAGTTTATTATCCAATTCTTTAGAAAGAAAATAATTGTTGTGAATAAGACAAAACTGCTTTTGTCTTGCAGGTGTTCAGCCCAGGAGAGTATGTCTGCAGGAAAGGAGATGTGGGCCATGAAATGTACATCATCAAGGAGGGAAAACTTGCAGTTGTAGCAGATGATGGGATCACACAGTTTGCTGTGCTGAGTGAAGGGACCTTCTTTGGGGAAATTAGTATCCTCAACATCAAAGGTAGCATCAAGCATGTTAATACATTATGTATTATATATTACTTTTCATTACTGGACAGAAGATGGTTTTGGAGTTTCTGCCTTTATTCTTTGTACAAAGTTGGACTAAAGACATCCTAGTTTGTCTATGTATTGGATGTACAGCAATGTAATTTCATTTATTTTAATTTGTATTTATTCATTTAAGACAATACTCATTAATCAACATGTGTGTTAATATGCTGGTGTTAATCAGCCAGTTAATTTTCCAATGCTGTCCACTAAGCTTTCTAAAACCAATGAAAAAAGCATTAACAAGAATGTAACAGTAAGTTTATTATGTGATAGGATTAACAGCATCAGCATTCTCAAAGTAGTGCACAAATCATGCAGCACAACAGAAAACACTGATGCTGTCAGCACTTATTGGATAACAGAACATGGGTTAATATTAAATCGTTTGTACTGATATTGCTTTGTTTTATAAAAATCTCACTAAAAGAAATCACATGTTTTCTTTTAGGTAACAAGTCAGGCAATCGTCGTACTGCCAACATCCGAAGCATTGGCTATTCTGACCTGTTTAGCTTGTCCAAAGAAGACCTGACACATGTTTTGTCTGAGTTCCCTGCAGCCAAACGTCACCTGGAGGAGAAAGGCAGACAGATCCTCATCAAGATGGGTATGTTGGAGGAGAGTGGGGACGGAGAAAAGAAAGAGGTAGAGGAGGTTGAAACCAAGATAAAAAGACTGGAGGACAACTTGGAGATCTTGCAAACAAAACTAGCTCGACTTATGATGGAATTAGAGTCAAGCAATCGTAAAATGCAGGCCAGGGTGGAGCAGCTGGAGTGGGACATGGCAGCACTGGAGACTGAGCTGCCAGAAGTTGGAGGAGGAGAACGAGCACATAGAAGAGGTGAAGGGGTGGGAGAGGATGTTGAATGGGAGCGAAAAGAGGCAGAGGGAGAAGAAGAGGAGGATTCACATGTAAAGGTAAAGAAATATGGCCAGGGAGATGATGGTAACAATGTGACCAAACAGGGAGCTGGAGAGAGCACTAAAAGTACGAAGGAAGAAGCAGAAAGGATGGTGGAAGGAGATAAATTTGGGCTGAAGATCCCAGATAATGAGGAAAAGAAAGAACGAGACAATGAGAAGAAAAATAAAGAAAAAGTAGATGACAGGCCTGGAAAAGGAGATGGAGCTGAGGCTGAACCACAAGATAAGAAAGAAGAGAAAAGTAAAATGAGAGGATCTGAGGGGAAAGGAAATGCTAAGAAAGATTCAGATAAAAAGACATTGGGCAGAATGACGAAAGGCAGAAAAAAATGAATCAAAAAGCAAAACAAGTGAAGAAGAAAATATAAATTAAAAGACTCTAAGTGTGTGCATTTGTCTGAAGGCATTTTTCTGTTTTTGTATTAATAAAAACATTGAAACATCATCTCAATAGTGTCTGCAGTGCAACTTTGTACCTTTAGATGTCAGCATTGTATCCCCAACATCAGATAAATCTGTTAGCGCCACCACAGTGTGACCTAAAACAGAATAAGGTGCTGAAACTACAGATGACACTTTTTTTTATGACTTATCATTTGCTACTTAGAGTTTTTCTCTTAATCTGATTAAGTACTTAATCTTATGCAGGTTTTGTTTGAAACAATGAGCAATGTTTTATACTACACACAACATGTGTAATTTCACTAAATGGCAGTGTTTTTTAATGTTTTCCCTTTTCATTTAAGTACAGCACCTGAGTATAAGATACTTTGAGTAACTGAATTTTATACTGCTTTATATTTCTACTACATTCCACTGGGAATTTTTATATCTTACTTAACAGATTAAGATTTTACAAATAAACCAAGACACCTTTATTTATACATCACATTTCAGAGGCAATTCAAAGTGTTTTACACTGGAAAAGAAATGCATTAAAGAGCTAAATGATGCTTAAGCAGTAGTGCATGAGTAATAATAATAAAATTATCTACTATACATAGGACATTCACAGGACATACATTTTTCTGCATTGAGTATCTACTTTCCATAACATTTACTGATGATACGCCGATTTACATAACTAACATTTTGCATGCAGGACTTGTGCTTGTAATGCAGTACTGGCATTGGTACTTCTACATAAATAAAGCATCTGAATACCTCTCCGTCGCTGGTCTTTAACACACCTGTAATTAAGAGCCGTCAGAAATAGCACGGGTGGGCCCTTTAATGACGCACAGCTTACGCACTTCCCGGAAGTGCAGTGGGGACATAGGCCCCATCGATTCAACACAACTGCATACATAAGCACTTACTAATAATAAAGCTGTGTTTGTATGTCATTTTCATGGAGTGCTACCGCTAACACATATGGAGAGTCAAGAGGAAAAGCCAATCATCTATACCATGGAAAACAAGCCGATTGTGACATGTGAGTGTTTCTTCAACGGAGACGTTCAGCCTTTTTCTGCTCTTGCTAACTATGCTCATTAGCTTGTTTTAGCCAGGCTAGCAGGGACCTTATCGCGGCGTGTGTGACGATTAGCGGCATAATTCCTGCTTGTTCGTGATATAATAATGTCACTTTTAGTTACTGCACCGCTGTCTGCGCTAAATGCCGACATGGGCACCGGGGTCGCTCTTTCCTGGCTAACACGGGCCCAGCTGACGGTAAAACGTCACGGCTGGTTGCTGCAGCTTTGGGAAGGAGATCACCTTGTTGGACAGCCCCAGTCCCCTCTGTCTGCTGCCGGGGTTTGGTCGTCATTGATTAACCCCATGGAGTCTTATGGAGGCTTCGTGGAAAGGTTATTTTTGGAGCCTCACCTCACACCGGAGGCTGCTCCATTTTTAGGACAGAGTTTCAGAGGTGTCTCAGCTCAGGCACAGAACAGGGACTAGGAAGGCGTAACATGAAGGTGTGAGTAGATTTAACAGGTTTGCTGACAGGTGTCAGAACTATGTTTGTGATTTTTCTTTTTTGGATGATCAGATTCATACAGTATCTACAATAAGCCACTCCATATTCCCCAAAGAATCTGAAACCACCTGCAGAGATGAACTAACTGAACGATGCTTTTAGTTATTTTTATAAAAGTAATGAAAATGCAACACATTGTCTGGTTCCAGCTTCTCATAATGCAGAATTTACTGCATGCTGAATACCTTCAGGTTTTGGAGTTTAGCTCAGACAAAGCAACACATTGAAAGACCTGGCCAGCATTTTCACTACACTTTATTTCGCTGTTTGTGGTGCCACTCAGAAGAAATGTAGTTTTATCCTAAAAAACAAAGATAAAATGTGAAAACAATGTGAAAGCTTTGTTCCTTCTGCTTTTGCAGGGCTCCCTGCAAGATGTGCAATGTTGTACATTTACTGTTATTACACCCCGTGTGTCAGATTCAGTCACGTGGGTTATTCTGGTGTTTATTTTGTGGGTTGTGTTTGATAGGAGCTTTGTGAACATTCAAAGTTCAGTTTTGTTTGAAGTTTTATGATATGAGCTCTGGAAAGATTAATGCATGATATTAATGGCACTTAGCCTTCAGCTTCCACCATGCTACAAATTACATGTACATGCAAATTGCTTAAATCTTGGCGATTATTGTGTATGAAATTTGATTACTGACCACACAGCAAGGCTCCATGTCCACAGATGTGTTATATAGGCCCAGGCACCAATATGGACAGTCATTTATAATGTTTGTTGGCCCAGTTTGTTGTGAATCACTGTGAGGTTCAAGACTTTGGTCTTGCAGGATGTTTGATGTTGTTTACTTCCATACTGAGCAAACCCAGTTTACTTATGAGGGAATATTAAAAAAGCGTTTCCTATGGTTTGTATGGGTGTGGTGGCTGTAGTGCAGTTCCAGTGTAGCTAGAATTATTCCAGTCCTACAGAGTTACACAGATTACTACAAATGACAGTTTGACCATTTCTGAAACGGAGCACTGGCTGTGAAACTGAAGTCACTATATTGCTGAGCTGGACTGAGGATTCTGCCAGGTTTGGGGTCTGGTCCACAGGATTAATGGTAGTTTGGAGAATGGATCGAACTCATAAGTGAATTGACACAGCAAAGAAAGCATAAACACCAACTCCCTCATTTACACACATTTACCAGCAGCAGTAAAACACTCTAAGCTGACCTGTTTAAAATACAGGTATACTACTTGTGTTGCCAAACAATTGGCACACATTCTTGGTACTTTGGCACCAGTGACACATTGTTTTTTTATGTTAAAATGGCCCAGACTGTGCACTGTGGAACATACTGTGCATACAGATGAAGTGGTGAGGAAACTAGGGCTGAGTATAGGGGGTGGAGGATGCTGTGCAGGCTGAAAACCCTCTGGGAAAAACTTGTGATTTTGGGATGTATAAATAACATGATTTGAGCTCAGCTGTTGTTAGATCTCTGATAATGAAGGCTCTTTAAATATACATAGGTTTGATGTATGCGTCTTAAAAACAGATTTGTCATGTCACATGTGTGACTGTTTTCTGTTCTCAATGGTTTTAAGTAGCTGTGCAGAAAACAGTCACACATTTTCAACATGACACTCCCTGAAGCGCAGCAGTAGAGACCATAAAATGTTCTGGGACATATGAAACCATTGCAGTACAAACCTCATTTCTAAAGCACTTATGAAACTTGCTCTCTGTTGGTGAGAAGAAAATAAATTGACCATAATTTATTTAAAAATGAAGAAATAACACTGGAGAAATGGTTCTGCTAGATATTGGGTTGAAGTTTTTTTTTTTATTATTTAGTTTATTTGCCTGGATCATTTGACCTGTTAACAACACAGCGTTGCCTAAGATAACCGCTTACAAAAGAAAAGTAAAAATTGGGGGTTTTCAGAGGAAAAAGTATTTTGTGTTTTGAACACGATGAGTGATTATACTGCAGACCCAGTCATACACCTCCATAAGTGGTAAAATAAGGTTACTCATTCAAGGAAGCACACGTGGAGTCACAGGGCTGGCAGATAAAGGGGCAGACAGCACCACAGGACACTGGGCCCTCCAGTAACTCAGACTGTCCTCCAAAACCGCAGCATCCTTTATCACAGTCTGACAAATGAAAGTCACATCTCAGCTTCACCTTGCTGCAGGATTTGTGACAAACAGTGCCACATACATTTCCTTATACTGTTTACTTGCCTAGTAATATCATGCTGTCTTGTAATTTCTGCCAGGCTCACTGCTGTGTTAGGTGTGAAAACATAAGCATGATGACTTGTTGTAGGAGTCGTCATGTATTTTTGCCAGTTTTACAGGAGAACAAACTTGAAGCTTCTGATATTTGCATGAAATCTGTTGTGCATATTGATCTTAAAATGTCCTCTATTTTGTAGAATCAGACTTAAAAATGTTGGTTTTCTTACGTAGAGAATGAGCTCAGTAAGTGTGTATGGACATGATTTGACCTCAGATAGGGCCCATCCTTTATGCCCCTTTGATGCACTTTCCTGAAGTACTGAAATGTTAATATTTGGGAGCAATTTAACAAAATCACATACCTTCAGCCTATGTGCTATTATTTTCAATGCTTTTTAATTATCCCCCTTTGATCACAGGCGCTGGAGACCAGGGCTTGTTTATGTCTCTCTATACCTCATTGGCCCAGCAACTTCCCAGGGAGCCAATGGAGTGGAGGAGGTGAGTACTAACAGTTTCAAAAATCAGGTCTTTTAGATGATGTAGTTGATGCGCTGCTAACACAAACATCTAATATATAAATATGTACTTTTATTCAGGTGAGGAACAGTATTTAAAACTACAACAGACAGGTTTTCCTTTAAACACTCTTTACCGTTAAAAGTCAATTTTAGACTTTGTGTATATAGGGTCAGCACTGAGTATTCCAAATATATAATATAGTATATTTTGTTGTGGAACAATTAAAAAAAAACTTAAAATTTTGATCCTACAAAAAGTCTTTCGTTTTTGTGCAGGATGTATGGTCGCGCACCAAAAATGATCCACCTTGAAGCTAATTTTGTCCAGTTTAAAGAGGAGCTCCTCCCCAAGGAGGACAACAAGGCTCTCCTCACCTTCCCCTTCCTGCACATCTACTGGACTGATTGCTGTGTGAGTAGTTTGACAGCATGTACACACACCCTGCTTTGACAGTGTCAATCACTCATCCACTCAGTACTTTACTTGACAACACTCAGAAGTATAAGATATTGTGCTAAAGTACCAGCTCTCCCATCTTGCTGGTAGCTCAGGTGGAATGAAAGAACATTAATAAATTCTGTGGTCAGTGTTCCTCTTCATCTTTTGCAGCAACAAACTTTTGCATTTTTGCAATACATTGCCAAGGAGTGCCACTGAATTACACTCATTTTGTCAGACATACCTGAGTTTTAGCTCAGCAGGTTAAACCTCCTTTCTGTTACCTTCCCTGTCTCTGTGATCACTTATTTTGTGTTTCGTTACAGGCAAACACATAGTAGATGCTGTTATTGTTTCAGTGTTGTACAAAATAACAATTCAACTTCTAGTAATAAGTGCTGCCTGTTAACTAAGACTGCAGGTTATTTCTGTGCAGCTGCATTTACACATTGGATCAAATTACTATTTTATGGTCATATTATGGAGAATGTTGTTATAGTGTGGTTAGTTATGTTTACACAGTAAGGGATCACACAGAGGAAAAGAGTCAACAGAGAGCTGGGTTCCTAATTGTGCTGCTGCCAGGAAAACTTTGGAAAGCTGAAGAACTTTTGTGTCCAGGAAATGGGAAGAGCAGAATCTTGTTTAGTCCAGTTGTTTGTCCTCTAAGAATAAAGTTGTACTTGTAGTTAGCTAATCTGGACGAAAATAGGTCACAGACAGCTCTGCATGCAAGATATGCAAACTGTAATATGAGAGCCATAACATACGCAAGGGCACTCAGTTAAGATAATGTCTTATGACAGGGGTGAGCAACTCTGTTTATCGAGAGCCACTGCCCTGCTTGTTTTTCTACTATACCTGCCCTTCCAGCTTCTGATTGGCTGAACACACCTTATCCAGGTAATCAGCAGGTGTAGGGCAGGGAACAAGCAGAGCAGTGGCTCTCGAGGAGCTAACCCTGTCTTATGACAGTGTCTGATAACAATCATGACTGGCCTAAATGAATGAACTGTTAGCAGGCTGCAGTCGCAGAAACTGAACTAAACTGAAGTTGACATCTACTTTTTAGGACTGCTTAGGTCATGTGAATGGGAGAAAATCAAGAAGAGAAGCAGGAACCTGCTGCTGCTGACTGAGCAGCCGGTTAGTTTAAGGAAGTGCTGCCATCAGCGCGTGACTCATGACATTTCCTAAAGTCTCCAGTGTTTATGCGGTATGGCCACAGTAACGTTACAGCCAGTGCAGTATTATACTCAGATAGACCTGCAATAAGGACTGTTTTTGTTGAGGCAGAGTGATTTGCCACATCAGACTGGATTTTATCTAAAAGGAAAGAAATAAGACGTCTTTATTTTAACAGCTCATTCTTCCTAATTTTTAGTTGTCATTTCTATCAGTTGTACCTTAAATATCATCTAGTGACTGAAATATCAATTTAAAAAAATTTTTTTAGATTTTACCTCAATTATGCATTACAATAAACATGTTAACCTCAAAATGTTGCAGATTTGTCATAGAATATTTTTAAAGTACACTTCAGTTTATAGAGTGGACAAATACAGGCACAGATGAAAATATAAACACATATACAGTATTTCTGCTGCCTATGTGTATTAAATGTTCGGGTTGGCCCTTTCTCACCAGCCAACATAGTTCCACAAATCATGGTGTCAGCAGTAGAGTGAAGCCTTTTTGAAGGAGAGGTTGTAAATGAAGAGGTAAACTTTGGAATTTAAAATGGTGCAGGTTGTAAAGAATTACAGAGATGTCAGTCGAGCACAGTCTGTATACACCCACACAGTACAAGATGATGGAAGGTGGCAGAGAAGTAGAGCTGCTGCTTTCGCTTTTTTTTTTTCCCCCCTACAAGGAACCGCAAATTCTATGCACAGTCTGACATCATACAGGCGATAAGAACAGGTGGACAGTGTGAAGGACAAAGTTCAGTGAGCTGAGCTGTGACCTGTGGATGAACTGGTCACTTTGAACATCTGTGTTTCTACATAAGTAATACACAGACCATGGGAGGTAAAGGCAAAAGGAACCAATTTCTATCAACCAAAAATTGAACCTACAAAGTGTAAAACCAAGTTTACTTTTACACATTGTGTAAAACCACAGATTTAATTCCTCTGCCAGCCAGTGGACACTAGGTATTACATAATAATAATAATAACTGACTCATCAAATTCTATCCCATACTCAGTTCCTGAAAATTGAAGATAAACCCTACCCTCAAGCAGCAGTCATTTACAACAGCACATCAGATCCCAGTCACAGTATTCGGTGTCCTATATCCATAGGTTCAGAGTGCAGGGATGTTTTTTGCCAACCTGCCGCTGAAACTATATGTGGTTTGCTTTGATGGATCAGACTTCAGTCATTATTTTGTAATACACTGTACAATAATATTTTTTTAGGAAGCATCTTTTATAAAACATATTCAAAGAAAATGTCTATTTTTCCATTCTAAATGTCCTCACAGTGTCTGAGTAATATATGGATTGTGCTTTATTGTAGGACACAGAGGTGTATAAGAGCTCGGTAAAGGAGGACATGATACGCTGGCAGAACAGCTTGCGGGCTCACGGCTCAACAGACTGGGTCATCGTTGTTGTTGAGACCAACGATACTAAGAAGAAGAACAAAACCAACATCCTGCCACGGTCGTCCATTGTTGACAAGATCCGTAGTGATTTTTGCAACAAACAGAACGACAGGTGAGGAGGCTCCTCTTCCATACAAGAAGCAAACACTTTTATTGGCAAAAGACTACAACAATGGGTTAGAGCGTGACTTTGTCAACTCATCAAAACTATCTGAACATTATGAGAAACAGTACCATAGTGAAGACCTTACAGCTGTAACTGCTGCTGAATAGACAAATTGGAGTCTCCTGCACTGCCTACGTTTCCTATTATGTTTAAAATCTTGCAAACAAGGCACTTGTAAACATGAGAGACCGTGTTGATTCAATTTTCCCTGGTTAATGAAGGTTATTGCCCTCTGGTGCAGGTGTGTGGTGCTGTCAGATCCTCTGAAGGACTCCTCTCGGTCTCAAGAATCCTGGAATTCCTTGTTGCTCAAGTTACGAACTCTCCTCCTCATGTCCTTCACCAAGAACCTGGGACGCTTTGAGGACGACATGCGGACCCTCCGAGAGAAACGTACCCAGCCTGGCTGGAGCTTCTGTGAATACTTCATGGTCCAGGTGTGTAGAAAAACAACAGTGATGGACTGAGGGCATAAAATCGTGTGTGTCTTTTGAATTACATTACAGGTTTTATATTCACTGTCTTCATATGTGTAAATACAGATAATAACAATGAAGCAGAAACAACAAATTTGTCATTGATGTAGAAGGACTCTGTGTTGGTGGTGTTAGTGATAATGATGTTCATTTGACTCCTGTGAATTTGTGTGTGCTTTATGCAGGAAGAGCTCGCTTTTGTCTTTGAGATGCTGCAGCAGTTTGAAGATGCCTTGGTCCAGTATGACGAACTAGATGCTCTTTTTACTCAGTATGTGCTGAACTTTGGTGCTGGAGGTGAGTAACTACCACCCAATATTGTTTTCAACATGGTAGTCATCTTTTGCCGCTTTTCCGTTACGCAGTTTTAGCTCTGCTCGGCTCGACTTGACCCGGTTTAGGTCGTTTTCCATTACAACTGTACCATCTCAACGTGGGCAGGGTCTTCATAGCACAGTGGCACGAAACTGAAATGTCCGCACCTCCTAGTTGGACCCCAGTGTTGTTTAGTGAGTACTGTTGGCCATTAGTCTCGCTTAAAGTAATAAAAATGGAAAACAAACAGTAGCTGTTGCCAGTTTTTAAAAATGCCGGGTTTTTGATTCTCGTGTCGGACATGGTCGGTTACTCTTCTGGTGATGTCACTCCCTGGCCAATCGGTGGCCCGCAGTCTGTTGACGTCACATTTTAGTGTCGGTGCACCTGACTTGGATCCTCGGCTGAGCAGGTACTAAAAAAAAGTACCTCCTATCAGCTACTATCCTCTAATAGAAAAACAAACAAAACAAAGAGTCCAGTCAAGTAGAGCCGAGTAGTTCTAGTGGAAAAGCCCCATTAAGGTCCACTCCAGCTTTGGTTTTGGTCTGACCAGTCTGTTACTGTCCA